>NC_084797.1:52187921-52508754 GCF_963169125.1 Humulus lupulus
TTTTTATGTATTAATATATTCAGGTGCAACTTATTCTTATGTTGCTGATAGGATAGTGGACAAGTTTAATATATCATGTGAATTAAATGCGGTATTATTTAGGACCATGTTACCAACTGGGGAGATGGTAATATCTAGAAGATGGATTAGAGCCTTGCCTATGTGGATGGGCAATAGGGAGCTATTTGTAGACTTAGTTGAACTTAGAATGATGGACTTTGATGTAATCCTTGGAATGGACTGGTTGGCTAAGTATGGAGCAACAATTGACTACAAGAAAAATATGGTAAGGTTCACGCCAGAAAGAGAAGAGTTGTTCATGTTCATGGGAATAACTACTGGACAAAGAATCCCAATCATCACAGCATTTAAGGCAAATGAAATGCTACAAAAAGGGTGCATGAGGTTGTTGGCAAATGTAATTGATATAGATAAGGAGGCAGTACAAAAGCCAAAGGAATCCAAAGTAGTACGAGAGTTTCTGGACGTGTTTCCTAAGGATCTATCAAGTTTACCACCTCGTCAAGAAATTGAGTTCACGTTGAGTTATCACCAGAGACTATACCTATTTTGAAAGCACCGTATTAGATGGCACCAATGGAGTTGATGGAGCTGAAGACCCAATTGCAAGAGTTACTAGATATAGGGTTCATTCGGCCTAGCTATTCTCCATGGGGAACACCGGTGTTGTTCGTGAAGAAACAAAGGGTTCTACGAGGATGTGTATAGACTATAGAGAACTCAATAAGGTAACAATTAAGAATAAGTATCCTTTGCCAAGGATAGACGATTTATTTGATCAACTTCAAGGGAAGTTAGTATTTGTAAAGATAGATCTTCATTTGGGATATCATAAATTAAGGATTAAGGATGAAGATATTCTGAAAATGATTTTTCAAACAAGATACGAGCATTAAAAATTCTTAGTAATGTCCTTTGGACTTACCAATGCCCCAGCTGTGTTTATGGATTTAATGAATCGAGTGTTTAAGGATTACCAAGATGGGTTCGTTATAGTATTTATTGCTGATATTCTTATCTACTCAAGGATGGAAGAAGAGCACGAGGAACATCTTCGATTAACTCTTTGGCGGTTAAGGGAGCATAAGTTATACGCCTGATATAAGAAGTGTGAATTTTGGTTACCCCAAGTGGAATTTTTGGGACACATTATAAGTAAGGAAGGAGTTATGGTGGATCCGGCCAAGATTGCAGTAGTAAAAGATTGGTCGAGACCAAAGAATGTATCAAAAGTTTGTAGTTTTCGTGGATTAGTCGGCTACTATCGATGGTTTGTGAAAGGATTTTCTGAAATTGCCATGCCATTGATGGAATCAACTAGGAAGAATTTAAAGTTTGTTTGGACAAAGAAATGCGAGTGTAGTTTTCAAGAGTTATAGGATAAGCTAGTTACTACACCTGTATTAAGTCTTCCTTTAGACAAGGAAATGCTTTGTAGTTTATTCCAATGCATAAAAACAAGGACTTGGTTATGTGTTGATGCAAGATGGAATAGTTATAGCATACACGCCAAGGAAGTTAAAGGAATACAAGCAACGTTATCCAACTCATGATTTAGAATTACTTGTGTTTGCTTTAAAGATTTGGAGACATTACCTTTGTGAAGAAAGATGCGAGATATATACTGACCACAAAAGTCTTAAGTATTTCTTCACTCACTAAGAGCTAAATATGAGACAAAGACCGTGGTTGGAGCTGGTTAAAGACTACGATTGTGAGATACTATATCATCTCGTTAAGGCAAATGATGTTGCAGATGCGTTAAGTCGCCGAGGACATATCAAAGTGATGGCATTAAGAAATATACCAACGAGGCTGGTTGAGGACTTGGATAGAGCGGGAATTGAGTTTATCACAAGAGGATTAGCCAATATTGTGTGGCAATCAACACTTTTGGAAAGGATCAGGAAAGGACAAGACGATGATCCATAATTGGTTAAACATCGTTAGGAGGTTCGGGAAGGAAATGCTAACAAATTTTCAGTTTTAGATAATGGTATGCTAAGGTACCGTAATCGGATATGCATGCCTGATAAGGAAGAGTTAAAGAAAGAAATTTCGGAAGAAGCCCACATTACTCCTTATTCACTGCATCCAGGTACAACCAAGATGTATCAGAACTTGAAAGTGTTGTGGTGGAACATGTGGCAAGATTTTTAACGTGCCAACGAGTAAAAGCCAAACACCAAAGACCAGCAGGGTTGTTGCAACCTTTAAATATCCTAGAGTAGAAATGGGAGGACATATCAATGAATTTTATAGTAGGACTACCAAAGACTACGAAGCAACATGATTCGATTTGGGTGATAGTGGATAGATATACAATGTTGGCACATTTCTTACCAGTGAGAATGGTATATATAGCAGATCAATATGTTGAGTTATATGTGCAATAAACAGTATGACTACTTGGAGCACCTAAGTCGACAGTGTCAGACAGAGATCCGGAATTTGCCTCTAAGTTTGGGGAAGATTACAAGAGGCAATGGGAACAAAATTAAATTTTTGTAACACATTTCATCCTTAGACCGATGGACAAACTGAATGAACAATCCAGGTACTGCAAAGCATGTTGAGGGCATGTGTGCTGGATTTTAGTGGTTCATAAAATAAATATCTTCCATTAATTGAATTATCCTATAACAACAACTATGAAATGTTTTATAGGCAGAAGTGTAGGTCGCCAATACATTGGGATGAGACGGGAGAAAGAAAGTTTCTTCGACTAGAGGCAGTTCGGGAAGCGAATGAAGCATTGGGAAAGATTAGAGCTAGAATGGTTGCTTCTCAAGACAGACAAAAGATTTATGCAAACTTAAAGCGCAAAGATGTGAAATTTGAGGTGGGTGATTGTGTGTTCTTAAGGGTGTCACCAATGAAGGGGGTCAAGAGATTTCGTAAGAAAGGGAAGTTAAGCCTTAGATATGTAAGACCTTTTAAGATATTGAAAAGAGTTGGGCAAGTGGTTATAGGTTGGCCATGCCTCCAACATTGTTAGGAGTTCACAATGTCTTTCATGTATCAATGCTAAGGAAATATTTGTAGAATATGTCTCACCTTATTAGTTTTGAGACGTTAAACCTACAAGAAAATTTGTCTTACGAGGAGAAACATGTGTAGATGTTTTATAAGAAAGAAAAAGTTTTAAGGAATAAAACAATTTCATTGGTTAAGGTTTTGTGGAAAAACAGTGTCATTCAGGAAGTTACATGGGAAATAGAGAAAGATATGCGTGCACAATACCCATAATTGTTCAGGTAAATTTTTGGAACAAAATTCCTTTTAAGGGGGTGATAGTTGTAATATCTGCTTTCCTTAAAGGGGGGTATTTTGGAATTTTTCTTTGGTTCAAGGGAGTTTTGAAATTATTTTGTGATTCATGTGCTTTATGTTAGATGAATATGTTTTCATGATATGAAAATGTATGATTTAATTATTATGTATGTTTATGGCTGTCCAAAGAATAAAGACGGTGATCACATGTGTTCTTTCAATTATTAGGGGCATAATTTTTTAAGAACATCTAAGATTTGGGATTAAAGTGCAATTATGAAATTTGTGGTATAAATTGTATATTCTATAAGTTGAAACATTAGTTTAAGAGTGAATTACTAAAAAGGGCTTAGGTTAATTAATTTGGAGCTTAGGATAAGGGATAAGATGGTAATTTTGTGATAGATGATGATTACAAATAGATTAAAATGATCTAAGGTTAGGGTTTGAATCATTAAAGAAGAAAAAGAAGAATTCTCTTATCAAGATTGGATCTTAAGGGTTCTTTGGACTGAGATTGAAGGAAATAATTCGTGGTCAAGGGTTATTGAACTTGTGGGGTAATATTTCTTGTACACTCTTAAGTTTTCATTAAAGTTCTTAAGTTTGATTGCATGATAATGGGGATATGAGTAGAAGTGTATGGTAGATTATTTTTAAATGATAGAAGAACATGCTAGGGTCTATATTGTTGTTATTTAATTATTAGAAACATGATAGAGTGAATGAATGGGTTATTACAGATCTGGTTGTTTGAGTTTTGAAATAGCTTGATATGGAAGAAAAAGTTAGGGTTCTTGAACCCTAACCATGCATGCACCATAATGAATGCATGAATGCATTTTGATATTGTTTTTATGAATAGAATATGTTGAGGTCATTATGTAACTAGTTTGGGGACGAAACTGGGTTCAAATGTAGATTTTTGGAGGTTTAGGTCGATTGGAATGACGTCGGGCGCGACCGCGCCACACACTTGGAAACTAGGTTTTCCTTATTTTTCTCTGTTTGATTTTGGTTTGCCATTTTTCTTAGGGATTTTCTAGTGATGGATTTAGGACTTTCTTGTGAACACTTTAGAGTGATTTGAGTCCTGGAAAGTGTGAGGGCACTTGCATGATGATTTGTTTTGATATAATTTTCTAAAAGATGAAAGTTATATGATGTTTGACATAGGGATTGCTAAGACTACTTGAAAACACATATTGTGGGTGTGGATCGCTCCTGCATTTGAGGTAAGAAGAGTGGACACTTGTGTACAGGTAAATACGTGTTATACCTGTTTGTATATCATGTTAACTAGATGTCATGATGTGTATAACATGTGTGTAAAGGTTAAAGGAATACATATTCTTGTAACTTGGTATGTGCTAAGATCCAAGGGGCTATCACAAGGGCAGTGGCTGTTGCAAAGGCAGTGGGTCGTTGCAAGTGCAGTATAATGTCCGTGATCTGTTTATGATAGGTTGAGGTTATATTGTAAACATGATGGTTAATTTTGTATATGAAATGTGAATATGTGTTGTTATTGTATTATGCATGTGACTGTGATTTGGGTTTTGGGGGTTGTGTCCAACATAGCTCTTCTTGTTGGGCTTGGCTCATGGGTGCATTGTATGCAGGTAATGGCAAGGAAAAGTGTGGGCAATAATGAGTTGGAGAGCCCCAGTGGCGGGGAGTACATATTTAGGATATTTTGACCTTAGGGGTCAAGGTCCAACATTTATTTGACGTGTTTTATGACTTTATGCAAATGTTACTTTTGGGTAATTATGAGTTGTTTCAAATCCTATGAAGTATGTTATGGTAGTAGTTGAGTGGTGTTGTTTTTACTACAAAATTTGGAATCTACTTTTATTTCAATGTATGGAAGTCATTTTATTTTCGATAAATGTAGCATCCCAAATTTGCTAATGAGGCTTAGGGTCTTGATTGGCGTGTTGAGAGGACAATAATTGATTTAACTATGCTAATTTTTGAATTTAATGATTATGTGATTTAAAATGCATGTTTAGGTGAATTAAATATGCATGTGGGCCCAATTTGTTATTAGGGGCATATTTGTAATTTTGGTCGGTTGAGGGCATCAATGCAATATATTTGTATGTTGTGCTTGATAAATCAAGATTCTGGGGATATATTTGTGATGTTCGATCCAAGACGGTCCTAGGGAGCGGAATAGCTTAATAGTCACAACGAGGTTGAATACCCGGCTTGGGAGGAGCCTAGGGGTATTTTGGGAAAATAGTTGGTGTTCAGGATTAATGGGTAACGAGTATTGATTTAATGATTGATTAAGTATGTCAGGATTAAAATGGAGATTTATAGGAACACTCAAGGATTTAGCAGGATGTGGCAATTGACAAGATTGCCCTTGATGACACTAAAGGATTAGGATAGACTTGAGGGCATTTTAGGTATTTTGGGATTAGACTTAGCCTACACAACTCTAGAAACCAAAGTAAAAACAAACATAACTCTCTCAAACTCATTTCTCTCTGTTTTCCTCTTGTCTCTCTCTTTCTAGGCTAAGGGGGAAAATGTTTGCTGAAATCTTGTGGAGTTTGGCTAAGGAATTTTGTGAATTGGAAGCTTGAGGTAAATGGAGTAAGCTCAGCTCGAATTGTTCATTGAGGTAAGAATTTATGGCACTTAATCACCAAGCTTCCCGTTGTGTTTTCTCAAACTTTGTTTAGTCTTAAACATTAGGTCTGATTTTGATTATTGTTGGGGTTAGAGGTTAGTTTTTGGGATGCTTAGACAAATTATGTTGTTTTAAATTGAATTGCACACTAAATTTATGGAGATTGTACTGAGATTTGGTAGATTTGACTAGGGGAAACGCAGAAAAATGCATGGTATTTATGGGTTTTGAGGCTCGAGCTGCGGCCCTGTTCATCAAGCGATGTGGCCCATTTGAATATTGAGGCCTGGGGGCCTTGGAAGTTTGCAGCCCTGTTCATCAAGCGCAAGGCTCGTGTCCTTCACTAAAGAGAGCTTTGCTCTCTAACTTGACCGCGCCGTGACACTTACGGGCTAGGCCGCTGCTCAAATGTGAAATAATTACTGTTTGAGGGTTTTATGCTCGGGAACCCAAACGTTAAGGCTCAGGAAGGATTGTACTACCCGGTTTTGTGGAATTCAAGGTGCCGGAGGCTAGATTAATATTCTGGAGTTCTTATTTGGTTTAGGGATTGATGGATGGTTATTATGAATGCGTCGTGACTTGGTTTTCAACAAAGCTCGTGTTAGAGGACTGTTCTCGGGATCGTGGTAATTAGTCCGCTCGGGACATAGGTAAGAAAATGGTTGTACACGTAGAGTAGGGCATGGCCCTATTGTTTATGTTTAATATATGTGTGAATATCTGTGAAGGTTATGTTGTGTCGTGCATGTTTATGAATGAACGACGAAGGTCGGGAACGGTGAAGGCTGGGAACAACGAAGGCCGAGAATGACAAGAAGTTGGGTATGGCATGAGGCCAGGATCAGCAAGCCTCTAGGGTGAGAACCTCCAATGGTGTTGTATCCACTTGTTCGGTGAAGACCATGAACCCAGGGCCCGGTAATGCACCTGGGTCGGCGTAGGCCGCCATGTGTTTAGTTAGTTGACTGTTTGTGTTATTATTATTGGATTAGATTATGTTTTTTTTGCATTGAGTTTTCTTGCTAGGATTTGGCTCACGGGTGATCTATGGTACAGGTAAGGCAAAGGAAAGGTCGACCAACCATTAGTATGGAGAGCGTGGAGTGACGGGTACATGTTCGGCCTACTTGGCTGCCACGGCTAGGGTTATTTTGGGAAATATACTGTAATGAATTGCTTTGTCGCTTAGGTCGATCGTAATTATATTTTTGAGTTATAATACATTTTCTAAATAACCTTTTGGGATCCCAAATGACAACTTTTATGATTTTAATGAATGTCCAAATCTTTGCAATTAGTGTTGTTAAACGAGTTTTGGTTTATTTTAGCCACACTTTTTAACCTAAAACCTCGGTTAGCGAGCTAATGGCACATTTATAAATCACATGGTAACAAGTCTAAGGAAGTAGGGAGTTACAACTTGGTATCAAAGCATGCCAAGGTTTATGGTTCCTAGAGATCAATCGAACATGTACGTTCGCTGCCAATGACAAGCACGACTCAGGATTGGTTGGTTTTTGATGAACTATATGCTTAACTATTATTTAAGTTTCCCTGCTTGCTTGAATATATATATAGTGCATGATTAATGTGTTGATATATGCATTATACTAGGGCATGGCCCCTTGAATTTTATGTGCTATGTGCGATATGTGGATTTGTTATTGTGGCTAATTGATGGGGTTGGGAGGTGGATTTTTGGATGCTGTTATCATGCCTGATGTTCGACGTCATTGATTGCAGGCATATTGCAGTTATGCCTCAGCGATAAATTAGACTCCGCGGCAATAGGGCCGAGGATGACAATCAGGGTCAGGACCTTCCACTTGCCCCATGGAACTAATGTTTGCCGAAATGGAAACATGACTTCATCGAACGGAAGCTGAGCTCCGGGAGTTGAGGCAATAGGCCCCTCCTCGGGGTATTGGGTTACAGGTTCCACAGGCTGTGGAACTAGTGCCAGCCCAACCTGCTATGGAAAATAGGAGGGAACTCGTGTACGAGAAGTTCAGGAAGCAGCATCCTCCCACCTTTGAGGGTCGCCCAGACCCACTGCAGGTGGAGCAGTGGATGAATATGATTTCTTCCATCCTGGATTTCATGAAGGTGGAAGGGAATGAGAGAGTGGTCTGCTACATGTTAAGAGAAGAAGCCCGCATCTGGTGGGATGTTGTGTCCTAGAGGAGGGTTGTGACAGTTATGACTTGGGAAGAATTCAGAAACATCTTCAATGAGAAATACTACAGTGTTGCAGTCCGAACTGCAAAGGTGGATGAGTTTGTTAATCTAACCCAGCACCGGATGGCGGTTACAGAGTATGCTTTGAAGTTTGACCGGTTAGCAAAGTTCATGCCTAGAGGTATTTTGGGAACATAGTTGGTGTTCGGGATTAATGGGTAACATGTATTGATTTAATGATTGATTAAGTATGTTGGGATTAAAATGGGGATTTATAGGAACACTCGAGGATTTAGCGGATTATGGAAATTGACGGGATTGCCCTTGATGGCACTAAAGGATTAGGATAGACTTTAGGGCATTTTAGGTATTTTGTGATTATACTTAGCCTACACAACTCTTGAAACCAATGTAAAAACAAACAGAAATCTCTCAAACTCTGTTTTCTCTCTCTCTCTTCCTCACGTCTCTCTCTCTCTAGGCTAAGGAGGGAAAAGTATGTTGCATTCTTGTTGAGTTTGGCTAAGGAATTTGGAGAATTGGAAGCTTGAGGTGATTGGAGTAAGCTCAGATCGAATTGTTCATTGAGGTAAGAAAATTATTGCACTTAATCACCAAGCTTCCTGCTGTGTTTTCTCAAACTTTGTTTAGTCTTAAACATTAGGTCTGATTTTTATTATGGTTGGGGTTAGAGGTTAGTTTTTGGAATGCTTAGATCAGTTAAGCTGTTTTAAATTGAATTGCAAATTGAATTCTTAATATAAGGTTGATTTGGATGAGAATTGGTAGATTTGGCTGTGGAAAACATAGAAGAATGCGTGGTATTTCTGGGTTTTGAGGCTCGAGTCGCGGCCCTGTTCATCAGGCATCGCAGCCCATTTGAATATTGAGGCCTGGGGGCATCGTGGCCCGTGCCCTTCAGCAGGGAGAGCTTTGCTCTCTAACTAGAGCGCGTCGCAACCCTTAAGGGCTGGATAGCACCTCAAATGTTAAATATTGGTTGTTTGAGGGTTTTATGCTCGGGTACCCAAATGTTAAGGCTCTGGAAGGATTCTACTACTCAGTTTAGTAGAATTCAAGGTCACGGAGGATAGATTAATATTCTAAAGTTCTTATTTGGTTTAAGGCTTGGTGGATGGTTATTATAAATGTGTTATGACTAGGATTTCAACAAAGCTCGGGTTATAGGACTGTGCTAAAGATCACGCTAATCAATCAGCTCGGGAGATAGGTAAGAATACTGTTGTACCCGTAGAGCAGGGCATAATCCTATTGTTTGTGTTACAAGGCGTGTCACTAATGTTTATGTGTAATATATGTGTGAATATGTGTGAATGTTATGCTGTGTTATGCATGTTTATGAATTAGCGATGAAGGCCGGGAATGATGAAGGCTGATGTAGCGTCTCAGAATTTTACTTAGCTATATACTAGATAGTAGTAGTAGCAGTAGCAGTAGGAGTAGCAGTAGCAGTAGCAGTAGCAGTAGCAGTAGTAGTAGCAGTAGCAGGAGCAGTAGCAGCTGCAACAGAATTTTAGTTTTCGTGATTGTTGGTTGCAGTAGCAGTAGCAGTTGCAGTAGCAGTAGCAGTAGCAGTAGCAGTAGAAGTAGTAGTAGTAGTAGCAAAAGTAGCAGTAGCAAGAGCAGTAGCAGTAGCAGCAGCAGCAGCTGCAGCAGAATTTTAGTTTTCGTGATTGTTGGTTGCAGTAGCAGTTACAGTAGCAGTAGCAGTAGCAGTAGTAGTAGCAGTAGCAGAAGTAGCAGTAGCAGGAGCAGTAGCAGCAGCAGCTGCAGCAGAATTTTAGTTTTCGTGATTGTTGGTTCAAAGCCGGGATTGAGTTGGAAACTCATAGAAATAGTAAACGATTTTATAAGTTTAACCTATAGTTTAGAAATATTAATCTTAACATGAGATTTGATTAATATAGCTGGTCCAAGAAATATTATTTATTATAACCTAAGGTTTAAATATAATAATTAAGAGCGTGACACTTGTCACATCCATGTTTATTAAGGATTTAATGATTCTAGATGATTAAATTAATAAAAGATAGATCTAGAAGGTCTAGAACCTTCTAGCAGCTGTTAGGATCACGTTTTACTCAGTCAAAGTTATTTTACCAAATTTCAAGTGTTCTGAAAATGTGAAAAAACATGTTTAATATATCAGCGTATGTCGATATATCGTAGTTATAGGGGCCGATATGTCGCCTAAGGTTGATACGGGAAACATGTCGACTTCGCACGAACAAAACCACGAAGGCTTGGGATATAGGGATAGGCAATATATCGGCTTCCCTTATGTATTTTTGAAACATTGTGGAATCGAATAAGAAAGAGCCCTCAACAACCTAGATTTTCTCCTGGATGTTTTTGACTGAGTTCTGGGCATCTGTTGAACTAATAATTCAAATTTATTCAATTAATATTTATTTATTTTTTCTTTTTAAAAGAGGTTAGTTTCACTCCTTGAACTCTATAAATAGGACCTTGCACTCAACCATTTCATTCATCATTCAAGCATTCTCCAGAGATTCCAAGCTGCTAAATTTATTCTAGAGAGAAAACACTAGGTTTTTGGGTTAAAAGCTTTTTCAATCTAAGTTTTTCTAAACACTTGGGAAGTAAGATAAAGTGACATTTTGGTATTGAGATGTAGATCAAAGTTCTATTCTATTCAAGGTATTCTTATTCTCAGGTTTAGTTCATTATAGTTCTTTTATTTTCTTTCATTTCATCCATATCCTAACTTGATTTTATGGCTTTTGGTTAGGTGTTTAATTTTCTTGAAACTTAAGGTTTTTCGGTAAGTTTCTATCTTGATAGTTTAGATCTCCTTTTCATCTCCATTTCTTTCGAAACAAATGATTCTTACTGTTGGTTTTAGGAGTTTTCCAATCCCGTTCTTGTCTCCAATATCCCAGTTTTTGGTAAGGAAAATATGTTAGATTATATGTGTTATAATATGTTTATGTATATATATGTATGTATATGATTTATGTTGTAGTCACTTGGGAAATATAGTTGCTTAGATAGCGAATCAATCCCATGGTTTTTTTTATCATTATCGTAGATTAGAGTAATGATATATCCTACCTCGATTAGTAGACAGAGGACCTAGATGGTTTATCATATACTATTTTGTGATCTAACCTGTAACGACCCAAAATCACTACTATGGGTTAAGGGCCTTGATTAGTGTGCCGGGAGGGCATAATTGGTTTATGTGTGAATTTATTAAGTTTAATGTGTGATTATATAATAAGCATGTTTATATGGTTACATGAATGAAAATGCGATTATATGTTATATTTGTGAGAACCACATTATTATGTGGATAAATCTGCAGCATGTGATTTGAGGCGATCCTTGGGAGCTAGTAAGCGGGAAAGTCACAACGGAACTTAATACTTGACTTGGGGTAAGTCAAGGGATATTTCAGGTATTGGATGGCCATTTAGGTTATCGGGTTATGGAAATAAATAATTGGAGATATATTTGAGGTTAGGAAGCTTAGGTTGGTATACTGGGGAAATTTACCATTTTTCCCTCGAGGACGTTTCCAGCACCCCGAGCCTCGCGATTGACTTAATTACTTAAGGATAGATGGATAAAACTTAGAAAACTGTGGAAACA
Source organism: Humulus lupulus (assembly GCF_963169125.1). Lineage (NCBI taxonomy): Eukaryota > Viridiplantae > Streptophyta > Magnoliopsida > Rosales > Cannabaceae > Humulus > Humulus lupulus. The sequence goes on from NC_084797.1 coordinate 52,199,677, forward strand.
TCAAGAACCGACCCTACCCTCTCTCTCTCTCCTTCTCTCTTCTTCTTTCTGAAGGAAAATCACTGAAAACTAAGGAGATTTGGCTAGGAATTCAGTGATATGAGCTGACGATTTGGAGGATTAACACAGTGGAAGATGCAGAATCTAACTAGAAACTAAGGTAAGCATTGAATTACTATTTCTGATCAGTTGATTATGAAGTTTTGGGGCTGAATTCTAAGAGTTCTTAGGTTCTTAACATCAAGGATAAATTAAGGCAACCACCTTGGGAATTAGCTCAGAATTTTCTTAGAGGAGTGGTTCTATAGTGAAGTTAAGCTCAAATTTATGATTTAATTTTTGAAGTCTAGTATTTTCTTGATTGATTTTAGAGTTCTTGAGTGTGTGGGTTTCAGAAATCAAAGTGGTGTTCTGATGAGTTTTTAGATTAGGTTTCTATTGGCTTAAGCTTCTGAAATCATGCATGAATGTTTGTGATAGTTGTGGTATACAATTAGGATGGTTTTGGATGGTTTTGAGTGAGGTTTGAGAGTAAAAAATGGAGGTTTTTCTGGGTCGAAGAGGTCGGGCCGCGGCCCTCTGAAGCTGATAGGTGTTGGAGATGGAGGGTGGGCCGCGACATGGTCTATGTAGGGCCGCGGCCCGTGTCTGGTTCTAAGCTTGGATGGGCTTTGTTTGGGGGCCATGCCGCGACATGGGAGGCTTGAGCAGCAGCCCTTAAGGGAATTTGGGATTTTAAGCATGGGAATTTAACCTAGGGTGCTCGCAATCGATTATACTATCGTGTTAGGTGGAATTCGATGTTCCGGAGACTAGAACCTAATCTAGAAGCCCTTTTACAATTATTAATGGTATCCCTTATCTTGGTTGTGACTAGGTATAATCTAGGGGCTCGGGAAATAGATCGAGCTCAAGAGACATCTCACGTAACCAGTACACTTGGAAACTAAAGGTAAGAAAACTGCACCCAGTTGTGGATTTATAATGGGACTAAGGGTTCCCTGCTTTGTATGCTTTATAGAGGATGGTATTATGCCATGTAAATAGTAAACGAGCGACCTAAGAGCGCCGAAGTTTACATTAGCGGACAGGGCGCGGCTTGGCCACTGTAGCTGAGGACAACTTATTATGCACTGAGCTCGGTTTAAACGACCCGTAGTTAGTGGGGTAAACAGAGGGTGCGACCTAAGGTGTCAACCCTGATTATCATGTGATTTGATTTTTATCATTGATTTGTGGATTTGTCATGTTGAATAGCTGAGTATTGATTGGCTGAATCTTTGGTTGTATCTACGTGCTATGTGATTAATGTGGTATGTTAAGTGTATGATCATGCTTAAAGGGTTATTCAATTGTTATCATCGTTTGTTATATAATGTTATGTTTTCTTGTTGGGCCTTGGCTCATGGGTGCTACGTGGTGCAGGTAAAGGCAAGGGCAAGCTTGATCAGCCCTCATTTGGAGAGTTCTGAGAGCAGAATGTACATGACCAACTGCTCAGCCGCCACGGTTGAGGGGGAGACAGGAACAGGAAAACCATAACGTCTGTTTTGCCCTTAGAGGGGCTAGTGGATGTGTGTACTCTAGAGATTTTGTAAACTGACTTTTAAACACTGTTCCTTTTGAGATCCCATGTGTAAAAATATTTAGTTTTATGAAATGTATCTTTCAAGACCAAAATCTTTTAACCCTAGCACATTTATGGTTTTTGTGACACATTTTTAACTAAATGACTTGATTAGCAAGTCCTGCACCTTTATAAGTACACATTGTAGTGGTCTTGGCTATCCAGGGCATTGCAACTTGGTATCAGAGCGTCGTAGGTTTAAGGGTTCTTGAAGACTGGCTAGACATGTACATTCGCTGGTAGAGACAAGCTTGATTCAGGGTTTGATAATGTGTATATGTGCTTATATGCTTGTATGCCTGGAATGAATTATGATTGTCGTTATCTGTTGATTTTATAGGAAGCATGTGATACTGATAGGGCCTGGCCCTTGACTGTTGTGTGAAAATATTGAGGCATGCTTATTAGCATCGCCGTGCATGTAAATGAATATTTGAATGATTAACTGCATATTGTGTATGGATGGATGTTTATGTCTTTACTATTGCGTGGTGATGCTGGGGCATGCTAATTAGAAATTTCGATGCATGTGGATAAATGCTTATATCTTGGTTGTTTGTCATTAATTATGTTTCATTGGATGATTTCAGAGAAGCTTTTACTCTGTCATCATGGTCTGACTGTCGAGTCGTTGATTGCAGATTGACTTGGATAGTATGCGTCCAAGAAAATCTACACGACTAGCCGGCACTAGGTCTGGGACCAGGGATGATGACCAGGGCCAGATTCCTCCGCCAGTCCATGATAACTGGCAGCAACATATGGCAGATATGCAAGCACGGCTACAGAGCCAGGATGAACATATCAGTATTCTGCGACAACAGGTTCCCTCAGGGAGTGCTGCCCCTATTGTGCCAGCTGTAGTGGCACCAGTTATTCAGTCAGCAGAGGTTGGGAACAGATGGGAGCCATTGTATGAGCGATTCTAAAAGCAACATCCCCCAACTTTTGAGGGAGGACCTGACCCACTGAAGGCCGAGCAATGGATGGCTATGATTACTACTATCCTAGACTTCATGAGGATAGAGGGACACGACAGAGTGGCCTGTGCCACATATATGTTGAGAGAGGATGCCCGCATCTGGAGGGAAGTGGCATGACAGACCAGGGACGTCACTGCTTTGAGTTGGGAAGGATTTAAAGACTTGTTCAGCCAAAAATACTACAACGTTGCCATCAGGGCAGCAAAAGTTAATGAGTTTGTGGGATTGGTGCAGGGCAACATGACAATTACTGAGTATGCCCTAAAATTTGATAGACTTGCAAAATTTGCACCAGACCTTGTGCCTATTGATGCTGCTAGGCAAGACAGATTCATTAGGGGGCTTAATGCTAAGATAGCTAGGGATGTAAGGTAACTTATGCCCAGGCCATTGAGAAGGCTCTTACCGCTGAGGAAGCGGAGAACAAGATTTGGAAAGAAAGTGCAGTGAGGCACGAGGGTCGCAGAGTGGTGCCTCCTTATTATGGGTCAGGTATGGGCGGAGGCCCCAGTGATTTCAAGAGAAAGACTCCTGACACTTCGACCGCTGCTAGTCCTGATAGGAGGGGTCGAGGTGGTCAGGGTGGCCGTCAGGGCGGCGGTGAGGCGTGGTAGAGTTATCCAGAGTGCCCGAGGTGTAGAATACGCCATCAGGGTGAATGTAGGGCTAGGGCTTGCTATGTATGCAGAGCAGTGGGGCACCTCAAGAAGGACTGCCCAACAGTGAAGAAAGGGGAAGCAGGAAAGGAGGACAGCTTGACTCCAGCTCGAGTGTTCACCTTGACACAGGCAAAGGCCGAGGCTAGTCCCTTAGTAGTGACAGGTCAGCTTTCTAGTGCTGGCTCTCCTTTTACTGTATTGATTGACTCTGGTGCTACACATTCATTTGTTTCTAGTAAAGTGATTGATAGACTGTGTAGACCTAGTGAATATCGGACTGTAGGGTTTGGGACTTTATTATTGATTGGGGAACTGGTAGTTTCTAGGAGGTGGATCAGGGCACAGCTAGTGATAGTTGATAGTAGGGAGCTTTGAGTTGACTTGATTGAGTTAGATATGGAGGATTTTGATATGATCTTAGGAATGGACTGGCTGGTCAGGTATGGGGCTACTATTGACTGGAGGAAGAAGATGGTGACTTTTGAGCTTGAGGGTGAGGATCCTTTTGTCTTCGTGGGTGCGGTGTGTGGACCCCACGTACCTATGATATCAGCGTTGAGAGCCAGAGACTTGTTACAGGGTGGAAGTATAGGTTTTCTGGCTAGTGTGGTGGACACTACGAGGGTTATGCCAGCAGGGCCGGGGAAGACCAGGGTAGTTCGTGCGTTTTTGGATGTTTTCCCTGAGGAGCTACCAGGGTTGCCACCGTGCAGGGAGATTCAGTTTGTTATTGAGTTAGCACCAGGGACAGAACCAGTATCAAGAGCACCATATAGGACGGCACCAGCAGAGTTGAAAGAGTTGTAGATGCAGCTACAAGAACTTCTGGATTTGGGATTCATCAGCCCTAGCTACTCTCCATGGGGCGTGCCAGTTTTGTTTGTTAAGAAGAAGGAAGAGACTCTGAGGATGTGTATAAACTATAGGGAATTGAACAAGTTGACTATAAAGAATAAGTACCCTCTACCAAGGATCGATGACTTGTTCGATCAGCTGCAGGGAAATACGGTGTTCTCAAAGATTGATCTTCGATCTGGTTATCACCAGCTGAGGATCAAGGACGAGGACATACTGAAGACGACCTTCTGAACGCAGTATGGACACTATGACACTACAAAATAAATGCTTTTAATAACACTGAAAATGTGTTTTCAATACATACCATAACACTTTTTGATGTGTTAAGACCAACTATGTTATCGTAGGTCAGGGTACTTTACATAACACTTTATCATTGTTATACAAATGTGTTATTATACTGTCAACGATAACACAATTTCTGTGTTATTTTAATAAATAGATAAGTGTTTAATTATGTTATTTATAGTCGATTATATAACACATTTCAATACTTATAAAATTGTGTTATACTACACTTTAGTATAACACTTTTTTTGTGTTATACTACGCTTTAGTATAACACATTTTTTGTGTTATACTATACTTTAGTATAGCACATTTTTTGTGTTATACTACACTTTAGTATAACACATTATTTGTGCTATACTACACTTTAGTATAACACATGTGTTATATAGCTTAGAGAAACATAATTTTTTTTTACTTACACAAAACTAGGAAAACAAATATGAAAGTTGAAGCCAAATAAGGTAACATAAATAGATTTTTATTAATTACTCAAATGTAATTACAATATTTAGTCTACTAGTCTAGGCTTAAGAAATCATATTACAACATAATTTATGCCCAATTCAGATTCCTTTATCACTAAATACAAATTAAGAAATGTATACAAAAATTAGTGAAATACATTCTTCAATTCTAAAGGCCTCAACTACAAATGTTGACAAGAATTGCTCCAAAGAAATCATCTTAATATACCTGCACATTGTAAACAAATGTCCTTTTATTATTAAGAACATAAGACTTAAGCTAGTTTCCACTTGTAAGCATATAAAGTTTAAATTAAATTTGTAATAACTCCAAAACTTGACGAAATAGCAGGGTATAGCAAGATGTACTACCATGCAAAACAACGACTGAAGCAACAAAACATGCAACTTAAAACAAGGCTTGTGAAATGTATCAAGATAACAAATATATCATTCTCAATGATCAAAAAGTATGTGAGGAAGAATTGATTCCATAACTCTAAATTCTGTCAATATATCGCCAAAAAAAAAGTAAAGAATAAAAATAGAATCACACTTTGACTTCTTATACAACAAAATCATAAAGAAAAATAATGAAATAAAAATGCACTTAGTAACTTCTTTAGCACCAAATAAAATGAGAAAGAGATCCAATTCGTTTCATTACTAAAAATATCAAGGTACCAAAAACACATAAGGACCGAGTATGACTGCCACAAATAAGCACAAATTTAAGGTACTCAAATACAATACATCAAGCAAGCCCAAATGAAACAAATGATACTAAAAGTCAAAAGCTACCTGCCAAATTTATTTGCTATTGGAAAAATGATAAAATTTTGAGGTATTGATATCCCAAGACACGAGGTATAACCTAAAACATATACGTTTCTCATAGAATTACAGTTAGCAAACTGCATGATTAAGATTCTAAATGCATCCTATACCAAAAAAAAATGATATTATAGCAAAATTTAACTAAAAACTACATATACAAAAAGCAGAACAAGTTTTCTAACCATTTGTAAAATCCACAAGAAAGAGACAGTAGAGCTGGAATGCAGATCAAAGGAAGCAAAGCAGCAAGGAAATCAAACTTGGCAAGTTGATGCAGCAACTACCAAATCCCTTGCCATGGTTGGATACATAATTCCTCTCTTTACAGTTAAACTAGAAAAGCCAAATTTAATTTTGCTTGAGGAAGTTAAACGAGCAGTTCCTTATTCTTGGGATCCTACATCATTGACAAAGTGAGGAACTTTCATTTATTGTGGTGATTTATAAGACTTTAATTCTTAGAAAAATTGTTGATATGATGCACCATTTGAACAAGATGTGTATTATCAACTAAATTAATAAGATAGTATTTTGAAATAAACATGCGCTTCCTTATCAATTATCAGGTATTTCAATGCCTACTTTGATAAATAAATAATTAAAATGCAAATTTAAGAGCACTGAAAAACTCTGGTGTGTGCTACTCAATAGAACAATGGGGTTGTTACCCTAGTAATAGCCTATGCACCTTTTGCACTTTGAGATTTAGTAAGCACTTGCAAAACACAAACTTTATATGCCCCATGAAAATTGATGAAGGAATGGCACCTTAAAATCACTTGTGCCGCAACTTTTTTTATAAAGTATATAAATGCCAGATTGCAGGCATTATTTTGTATTTATCACATTGAGGATATGTAAGGCAGTTATCTTTGATGTTGAGAACAATTTGGTTAGGACAACAGAAACTGACAAGCATTCCACTGTTTTTTCCCTTTCATTCTTTAGTTTTATTGAGAATTTTGACACTATTTTGGTTACATCATTAGAAATGACAATACAGAAAATTTGCATCAGACAAGAGGAAAAAGTCATACATAACTGATAACTCTAAAGTGTCTAAGAATCATTAACATTTTTTTAACTAGGGAATACTACTATAATTATTTTTGTGGGATACACATTACTACAAAGAAATCAAAAAATTTAGAAAACAAAAATATTTATTGAGTTTTGATAATACTTTTTCAATAGCGGATTGCACATTGGAAATATATTAAGAGGCCACCAAGGCCAAATGAATTAGTTAACTTACTTTCCGTGGGCAGTTTCTCCAGAAAGCATGACCGCATCTGCACCTTCCCGTGAGCAAAGCTGAAATGCATTGTGGACAGATGAATGACTATACAAATTGTAGAAAATGGAAGAGTGATCACATTTAAAATAGTATACATTCCAGACTTAAGAGTAAATCAACTTGAAAGAAATTATCTAGATTTCTCCAAACTCACAGGATTAAGACCAAGCAGCTTTTGATTGGCTAGAGCTACAACCTAGAGAGAAGAAGGACAAATATAAATGAATGAAAAAAAATTCTTACTAAATCACACTACAACAATTATGCCCATATATTACATTAAAATATAACATATTTTAAAAAATGCTATTGTTTGACACGACTAAAAATTTTAGGCGGTAAATTATACACTTAGGCGCTAAATGAAAGACAAAAGCAAAAGAATCCCTAATATCCCTACGCCTCCTCTGTTTCTCTCTCATGCTCTATCTTTCTCTCTCAACAACTCTCTCGTTCAATCTTTCTTTCTTTCTCTCTGTTTGTTGCAGGTGTGTAACAAGGTGATGGGGTCCGCGACTTGGGTCGTGTGACAGGGAGGCTTGATTCGTGGGTCTACGACGTGGCTCGCTCGTGGGTGAGACGGTGCTTGCAGCGGTGGGTCTACGGCGTGGGTGTAACGTCCTACGTTTTTGGGTACCTTTAAATGACTCGGGTCGGGATTTTTCACCCAGGTTAAGAATATTATTTTAAATAATATTATATTTTGCTTGTAAGTATTCCATGAGTTTTTGCTAGCCAAAATATGAATTTTGTGATTTTAAAAGTCAAGATAAGACTTTCGGTCCTAGACCGACACAAAAACCCTGATCGGGTAAAAATCTCTGAAAATAAAATGAAAAATCATGGCAATTATATTTTGGGCATAAAATACATTCATAAAAGTTAAAGTTTGATCAAAAATAATAAACCTAAAAGAAAATGGAAATTTTAGGTCATTTTGTGTTAAATGCCTAATTTTACCGAAATGGGGAATTTTATTCCATGAATGGACCTTAGGTTAAATTTTATTATGTGATTAATTAAATTAAATGTGATAGACATTTAATTTAATTAATTAATGTTAAGTTTGGTGATTAAAACTTAATAAAAGTGAAAAAGGTGTCAAAAGCCAATTTGGACTTTTCTTCTTATGAAACCTTTATTAAAAAAAAAAAATTATATATAACATAGATAAAATAAAAAGGGTGGCTGGCCATGTGGTATTTTAGAGTGGTGTGAACCCAATATTATAAAGGTTAAATCCCATTTAATGAAGAAGTCAAGTGGGCAAGTTGGTAGAAAAGCACTTAAGTACTTTGTGATATTTTGAAGAGTTTTGTGAGCAATTACCACACTAAGAACCGACCACTCTCCCTCTCTCATTCACTCATCTGATTTTTGAAGACCTTTCAAAGTGTTCTCTCAATAATCAACCTCAAGAACACCAAGGAAAACTTGGAGGCTAAGTCTTGGTCTAGGAAGTATTTTTCCCTAAGGTAAAGTTTCACTAATCTAGGCTTTTGTAAAGTTTAAGCATAGAGTTTCAAATAGCTAATTAACTATGTTGTTGGGGGAACTTGGTTAGGGTTTTTGAAAGGTTTTGAAGGAGTCAAAGCTTATAGGAAGGTCCAAACCTTAAGCAAGAACACCAAAGAGGTAACAAGTTTACTTTTGATGATTTTGTTGTAGGGTTTTTAGTTTTAAGCATTATTTTGTATATCTAATGCTTAAAGTTTCTTGTTGGTGATGTAATAAGGATATGGTAGTTGTTTAATAATTTTTATGATGCATGTGTACTGATTTTTGAAAATGGGAACCAAAACCCCCAAGGGTTTTGTAGGATACCCTAAAACAAAACATGTTTTGAGCTGTGACTTCCAAGGGGTCAAGCAGCCACTGTATATTGGTTTTGTAAAAGTAAATTGTACTGTGATGTTGTTGAGATTGAGTACATAAAATTGAGCTTTTGAAACACTAAAAAATGTTTATAAATGAGTAAGTTATGCTATTTCAAAGTTTAGGTAAAAAACTGTTTCTTTGTATTCTTATTTTCGGAACCAAGTTTGGACAGCCACTGTATAGGGAAAATGAACCCAGTTTTTTCTAAAATTTTGTGGACATATTTCTGGCATAACCTATTATTCCACTGTAAAATTTGGTAAGAAAATATTGAACGGTTTGAAAGTTATTAACTGTCAAAGTTTGGAAAAAATAAGGACTTGAAAATAAGGTCATTTTTACCTCATTGTTGGAAAATGATTTCACCAATCAAAATTGCTCATTTTGACCTAAGATTTTACAAAGACCTAAATGGCATAACAAAAATGCAATTGGGAAATTTTGGTAACAATTGGGTAAGTAAATTTCAAGTTATGAACTAACGAAGTATGTAGTTAAAAATGTGAAAAATAGGTTTTTCACACTTAGTGTAAAAATGAGATTCTGGAACATAAGGTAAAAAGTAAAATTTTGTTTATTTCAAGATATAAAATGGTAAGTCTTGAAATCATATTTTCACTTAAATTACCCCTTTGAGTTTAAATGAATTATTTTTATTAAGGAGCTTTTAATTCTTTTTAAAAATAAGAGATTTAATTTATTATTAGTTAATAAATTAAAAGAGGGTTTAAAACCCTATATTTTGAGAAAATAATTAAATGAATTATTTTTCTAGTAAGTAAAATTGATTAATTGCTTTTGGAAAATTAATTAGTCAAGATGAGAAATTTATAACGGTTTTCCTAATTAAGACAAATTAGGCAATTTTCTTAAAACGGTTTTTAGATATTAAAACCTTAAGAAAAATAAATGGAAAATTTAAAGAGTTTATTTTCTTTAAAAATAATTAAGGAATTTATTAGTATTTTCTGGATATAATACCGGCTAAAATCTTACATATTTTAACTGACTAGTCGAAAGTGCGGGTTAATAGCGATATCTTGAAAGAATATGATTTTTAGCGGATTGTGGGAAAATACCATTGTGATACCCGAGCCTAGGTATCGAGAACTTAGGATAGGTCTCCCCGAGACTTAGGGTTTAGTCTCGAATATTTTGTATGACTTTCCTTAATAGGTTTAAAACCATATAAGGATTATAAATCCTTACAAATGACTTTTATTAAAATGACCAAACTGCCCAAAATAATAGTAATGAATTATGAGTGCCATAATTAATCTGAGTATACTGTATGGATAACTACAGTATTGGCTAAGCGTAACTGGACTGAATGTTGGAGGGTGAAAACCTGCTGAGCGCTAAGGACTCCAAGTAAGTCAACTTATATTGTATGACTGCAACATGAAATGATGATTGTCTTGTATGTTAGTATAGGGATACATGCATATATATAGGCTATCATAGAAAGTTTCTTAGAGACGTTAGTCTAGTGAGTGTTGATTTAGAAAATATGAACGGTAGAAGTCCGTCATATCCTAGACGGTTGATCCCCGTCACACTGCTTGATTTTATTTATGTCTGGTTCATTACCGTGACGAGTGGCCATGAGATGAGGATAAGCTGATTAAACCTAGGGGCGCCAAGATAAATGGGACCAAGGGGCCCTCATGCTTACTTAATCATTGGACAGTTAGAATCCGAGCAAGTGCTCTGATAAGTTATTCCCGGATAGCAACCGTGAATATTGGCCATTCAGTGAGAGTGCCTAGAGATACTAGGGGTTGCCAAGATTGAGTGAGGCTGAACACCCTAGGGGAAACTGCTCACCAACACCACTGATTAACATAGAAGTCTCCGTAAAACCGTGTAAATTGGATTACACTCTTGAATATGTAGCGATACCCTAAGTAACACGATAGTTACCCTTGATGAGAATATTTATTGGCTAGATCTTAGTGTGGAGACTCGGTTCTCTTTTACAGATTAGCAATTATGTTGGAGGGCGCGTTACGCCTGAATTGTTGGAAATTGTCGAGCGTTGGTCTCGAATTATATGCTAATATAATATATCTGCTTGCAATGGGATTTTCTGAGTGCAGGGATATAATTGTTGGTAAGATATAGTTGTGATATAATATATCTGCTTGCTCTGGGATTTTCTGAGTGCAGGGATATAATTGTTGATAAGATATAGTTGTGATATAATATATCTGCTTGTTCTGGGATTTTTCTGAGTGCAGGATTTTTTTTTATCTAGATATGAATTAATTTATCCTTGGTTATCAGGTATGACCATAAGTTTGCCAGGACGCTTTAGTGTTCTTGAAATTGATTGTGTAGGGTCCGGATGGGTCCGGATCCCTATTTCTCTACCTGCTTTGTTTGAAAGTTGATCTTACTAAGCGTTTTCGCTTACCTAGTAGCTTCATGTTGTAGGTAAGAGCAAGGGCAAGGCAGAGCAGTGAGCGCTGGAGTCTTCCTTGCAAATGTACATGTGGACCGACCTTTTGGGAAGCCTTTTTAATTTTGGAAATGCTGTGTAATTTTCCTAAACTAGGCTCACTCTAATCTTTATAAAACATGTTTGTAACTAAATGTTAAGTATGGCCATACGACTTTTTAAAAAAAAAAATTCTATGGGTTTTTGAGACATTTTGTTAAATGAAAACATTTATATTTCCGCATTATCGAGTCTTGAAAATCCGGGTCGTTACAGTGGGTGCGACAGTGCTTGAGCTCACGATCTTCGAGTAATATATATGTGCTCTTTTGGTGGCTGACCTTGCCATTCGTGGTGGACGCAGTCTTCGTATGAGGGTATTAATTTTTTTACAGTGTTTAATTTTCATATGTTGTTTACCACATCAAATGTTTGTTCTTGAATCTAGGTATATCTTCTTTTTGAATCTTGTTATTATCTGTGGATTTCTTGAATCTGAGTATTGTATATTGAGTAAGAAAATGTTATGCTCAATATTATTTGCCAGGCCACCTGTTCCGGGCTTGGGTAATGATGCTATGATGGATGATTGGGTCAAGCAGTTTGAGGAGCTTGCTGGCTCTTAGATACTTCTCTATTTCAATCATTTGGGATTGGATTTTCTACTCTTCTTAATTATGTTGGTTTTGAATTGTGCTCTATTTTAGATATGAATATGGTAGTGCTTGATTTGGCCATTTGCATTATACTAAATTAGGGTTCCATTTTTATTGTTTTAGTGACCAAAAAGGGTTCCTTTCCTCCAGTATTATATATATATATAAAGAGTATGATTCATTTTGACCAATTCTTTTGTTATGCTGCCCTATTAGCTGATTTGATTACATCAATGATGTGTTCCTTTTATGTAATATTTTCTATAAAAATAGTAGTGGAATGCCTTCCTAATTAAAATGTCGGAAGATTTTAAGATTCAATTGTGGAAATTCTGTATTGAATTTTTTCTTGTGATGCTGCCACTGAAGCTATTTTACCCAATTACTTTGCCAAATGGTTTTTTCATATGTCAATTTCATGTATGGACCTAGACTTAAGGTTAGATAATCATAAACTGAGGCTGCTATATCTGTTAGAGTCAGCCCAATTCAGCTACATACAGACAGCCATGACCTCCTCTATTAGACTTTCTTATGACAAAAAACTTTATCCTTTAACATCCCTGAATCCCTCTTTTTGGTCTCATCTTTGGATTTGCTTGTGGGAAAAACATCAAAGTTGATCTTTTTACATTTGGGCACTATATCTAAATATTAACAAGGATGAGTCATGGCAGTAATCAAACATTGAAATTTCACCTGTGACCTATCATTCTCAGAAAATGAGAAGGATTAGTGTGGCACGATCATCAATATCAGCATATTCTTTCTATATTTTTTAGTTTTAGTTTTAGTTTTTATTTTATTTTGCAATTAGGAAAGGAATTAGATGTGATAGGCCTCCAAGATGCTTTACGTATAGTAGGCAACAAAAGAATTAGATGTGAGAGCGAATTGGTATTTAGTTTTGGGTAGTGGTCCTTTATCCTTGGTTGGTTATGTTTCTAGCATGAGGTAGTGGTAGTTTGGTTATGAATTCTTATTTTAGCTCAAAGATTCAAGAGCACTGGGTTGATGCCCTTGTTTTCTTAGACATTCAGATTTCAAATGTTTATGAGTTTTATTGAATTAAATAAATAAAAGTCTTGGTAAATATAATATTCTGTGTAGGAACCGCTTCTCTCTCAACTCTATGGGAATCGTTATCACTGTTTTGGTATGCATTTTCTTGTTTTTTTTCTTCATTATTTTGTATTTTTGGTAACTGTTTTGGTATGAGTTTTATGTTTTCTTGCATACTAGTTATTTATATTTTTAGCTTTATAATATGTTTGTTTTTTTTTTGCTAGAACTTTTATAAATAAACCTTATATTTTCACATTATGGTTGTGTCAAGATCCTTTAAGTGGGCTTTAATTTGTTGGGTTTGCTTAAAGATTATTTCTTTGATTTGTGCTATTGCTTTTGTTTTTAACAATTTATTTTGCTGCAGCTGATGAAGGTAAACCCTTTCCCCTTTAGTTCAGGTTTATATAATTTTTTGTGTTGGAATTGTTTCTAATTAAGAGAATACAAAGAGAAAAATTAGAGATGTTGTAAGTGTAAGAATATGGTGCTTAATACTTAATGTTTGTGATTTGAGAATATGGATTTAGATTACCTTTTCTTTAGTCCTTTTGTTGGCTTTTGTGTATGAAATTTGGATTTTACAGATTTGATTTATGCATATTCTATAAAATGATTTTATTAGACTTTTATTTATGTGAAAATATATAATATTGATTGTATGGGTTTTGATCATAAATAATGAGATTTTTGTTTGGTGCTGTCATATAGCTTATATATGTCTCTATCTCTATATTTTTATTCTCTTTGTAATATAATTAAAACTTTTTTGGTTGGATGCCTCCAAGAGAAGAGGCAAAATACTTGGTGTGCAAGCAATATTCCAGTGGCATTGTATTAGCTATTATAAATTCATTGTTACTTTTTATATTTATTTTTTAATCTTGAATTCTTTGCCTCGAATAGAATTGGAACCATATGTTTGAAATTTAGAGTACCGGGGCCACTTGTTTGCTGTTCTATGAACACTATTAACTCCTAAATGCTAGCTAATTAAGAAGTGGAGTTTTCTCTTATCTCTGGTTTTGTTGCTTTTTGAGTGTAATATATTATTTTTATGCAGTACTCTATTCAATTTCCATGTACGTAACAATTTCCATGAACAAAGTGTAGTCACAGTTTTCTTTTCCTTTTACTGAGAAAAACAGAATCAATAAAAGCCAAGTATTATATATGGTAATATGCATTTGGGTGCATGTTATATGGTAATATGCATCTAGGTATACATGATATGTTTCTTGAATTTTGTTTGTCTTGTTCATGCAGCTTCTAATTGATGGTAACTTATTATTTTAATAACATAATTGCTGGTGCCTTTTGTGTGTTTATAATTTGTTTTTGTTTGCATATTGTAATGTGGTCCTGACAGCTTAAAACAATGGCCATGAGTACTTATCCCCAAAACAATCAGAGCTCAATCTTGCTGTTCTCCTGACTCTGCTAAAAAATTGCATATTGCACTCAATTTACTTGATAAAAAATTCCTTTAATTCTTTAATTATTGAATACTTTTTCACCCATTACTTCTTCTCTCAGCCTTTCTTCTTCTCCAGAATCAAAATCAACCTCAAACACAAACATAACCCCAATTGTTGACCCCATTCATGTATCCTCTGCTTCTTCACACTCCTCTCCCAAACAACCCAATTTCAGCTTCAATTACGCTTTCGCCAACTCCAGCGGAAGCCATCTTCTTTGAATTTTCCGATCCACTGAATCCAACATTGAAAGGGTTAGCTAGCTCAAAACTTCAATCACTGTATAAAGTTAAGTTCTTTTGGGGGTTTTGTAGTGAAGGGTCAGTACTACATGTGGAAGAAACTAAATGAAATTATGAGATTTGGGTTTGGCAATTATGAAATTGTTTAAATTTTAGTCGATTGTCATGATAATTAAAGCTTGAATCTTTGGAAATAAAATTAGAAAATAGTATACTCAAATGGGTTATGAACCATGTTGAAAATGAAAAGAATTTCTGACTCTTTTGCTGTTGGGCAAGTGATTTTCGACTTCTGATTTTTGGCACTTTTCGTAGTTGCAGGTTCATTGGCTGGTTCCCTCTTGTGCTTTCTCAATGTAATTTCTATTCTCTACAAAATTATTGAAATACCATAGCCATTATACAATTCATTTTAGTTATATTTAAGTATAAGTTATAGTGATGAACATAAGTGTATTTGGTACTATATATAGTACATGAATACTCAGACTAAATTCAATCTTTGTAGGGTTGCATTTATATTGTTGATGCATATAAAGTTTACTGGAGTAGCTGTGTTAAAGGGATTCACGCTGGACAAATGGTTCTGCGGCTAGTTGAAGCAATTGGTAACTTTTCAACAGTTCTTTCCTTCTCTCAATGTGTATGCAATTATGTACTAAAACACACACACAAGCAAATGAACAAGAAAAGAAATAACAGAGAAAAAAATGCAAAGATGTTTGTTTCCTTCTCCACTATCAATTACACAGTTACAACATCATTCAATACAAGCTTGAGAAACACACTGAGAAGAGTATCCTTTGGAAGCCCTTTCGAGAAAACACCCTCTCAGCCCTGGCTTATCTTCTTTCACTCTTTCTCACTATTACAACTCCCAAGACTTGTTACAACTGATTATTATAGAGCTAAAAAATAATGTAATTGTGCCACTCTATTGATCCAAATGGTTTATTTGAGGACTGATATTTGAACAGAAAACTGTCTCATTCCCTTGTTTTCTGGTCTTATCTTTTTCTCATTACGAGCTTCTTTTGCTAATAATGTAATCCAATGACACAGATGTTTATCTTGCTGGGACTGTCATGTTGATCTTTGACATGGGCTTATACGGATTGTTTATCTGTAATGTGCCTCCTAATGTAGGTTCTAGGATTATAACAATCTTGCCAATATGTCAGAAGTCATGTGTGTTTGTTGCTTCATATTTCTAAAATCAAATTTCTTGTTTGGGTTTTCCTCTAATTATTAACACACTGTTGCAGGAGAAAAAAGCAAGTGAAAGGCAATCTTAATGCCAAAGTTGGAAAGATAGCTGGCTGTGTTGATGTTAATGCCCAAACACGTATCACTACTCTGGTGGAGGCATAATCCTGGGTAGGTTTAATGGCTTATATTTCTTAAGTTGAGAGGTCATGCCCATTGATTTTGGGCTGTCTTCCAGTGGAGAAACTCAGGTCAGTACTTTGTCTCTAGAGGCTGTAAATATAACCATTCCACTATATTTTTTTACCAGTTATTATTTTTTGTTTTTAGTTTCCCTTTATTTTAAAATAAACAGCAACTTAAGCTATGAAACTATTTTTTTTAACAGAATATACTTTTTCTCCCTTCTCCTACCAATTTTAGCATAAACAAGCGGGATGAAAGTTAAAGAGCGACAACCCTTATAAATGAAAATGTATTAAAGGCCGGTTTTTGTTGTTAGCATATTAATATATTAAAATTTACTATTAAAATAGTTGCATTGATTAACATTAATACAATTGTTAGTTTTGTTCTCTTATTTTTGAAGTAAGCACAACATGTGAACTTGAGATATATGGAAACTAGTGATTTTTTGCTAATTGTGGCCATTGCAACTTGCAAAGCTATTGAGTGTTAAAAATTTTGACTTAATTACTTGTGTTAATATAGGGTTGCCTACAAAATAATCAGACAACTCTGGAATGGACTCTTTTTCCTTGGATACATATTTGAAACCAAGTATGCCTCTCTTTCCATCCACATATTAAAAGAGGTTTATTAGTCACTCCATTAGGACTGCATTCATACTGTTAACTCTTTTTTCTGGACTTTTCTTTGAACTTTCTTTGTTTCATGTACAAACCTTGTTTTTTCTTTTTCATAGTTTAGTTAGCAAGAGAGTAAATAAAAGGTTGTGCTTTTTATGATTGTTGTAGTTTAATTTGATGAATGTGTATATATCTCTATTTGCTAACTCAGGTAGCTGGAATTTATAGGGGTTATCTCTTGTTTATTTCTCTGAATTGGTATATTTTTTTAGTTATTTTATTTTGTTTCTTAGTCATTGAGTTGTTATAATATATGGCTTGAGTGTATTCTAGTTTCTTGTTTGGCCTTTTATTTTCTTGAGTTATTTGATTCCTTCTAGCTTTTCCTTTATTCTGAAGTTGTTTAGAGAGCAATAGAAGGGAATTATTTTCTTAGTAGTTGCAAAGAGCAAAAATAGAAATAGAAAACAAATTAAGAAAATAGGGCATAAAAAACAACTAGATGATTCTTTTTACTGCAATATGTGGAAACTTTTCGTTTGAGCAGTAGTTTTTATTCCCCTACCCCATACATTATTCTCATAATAGAGGGGATTTAGAGCAGTGATTGGTAATCCACCGCTTCAAAATAAAACCAAAACATCCCCATTAGTTAGTTAAAATGCCCCAGCACTCGTACTTTCTCTCTCATTCATCACCACTGTCCTATACATATACATAATTCCTCTTGTTTTAATCTTATTATGCTGTGAAATCATTTTCCCTTGCTTATACTCTTTATGCCTGACATAATTTTTCTTTTATCATTTCATCTCTATAGGTACAATGTAGCAATTAAGTGTGCAACTATGACTCTTGCTGGGCACTCCTAACCAAAGTAGAATTATGAATATAGATTACTCTCTGTCATTTTAGATTTTTCTCTTAGAAATCCAAGTCTCTCATCCTTTTTTTCTGCAATTTTGGGTAAAATCTGAATCTTTCTATTTTATTTCAATCGCTTGCCCTAACATCTCTCTATTCAATTCTATTTCAGATTTTGTTTTTAGAAATTGGAAAATGTTGTTGAGCTGTGGGGTAAGCTCTTTTCACTCTACTATTGTGTGACTTAATATGATTAAGATCTTGAGGTAATATCATTGATTTTATTATAATTATTTTATTTTGATGTTAATATATGTGTTGGCTATTGTGTGACTTAATATGATTAAGATCTTGTTTCCTAGTAGTGCATACAATGGAATAATACCAAATTCTGATTATATTCTAAGTTATTGAGAATTCAGTAGGAATATGCTTGCTCTTATAAACTCTAGTTAAGATTAAGTTGCATTGATTTGTATTTCCTTGTTTTAATATCAGTAAAGGACATATAGCTGTTTTTTTTATTATTTGAAAAAAAAACTTTGCTTGATTATGTTTGTAATGTATCAAGCCTTTGCCTTGCTTTATGAATAAAGTTATGAAACACTTTATGTCTTCATTGCTCCCTACTGTCTGAAAAACTATAATGTCTTAATGGCAGCAAGTTGTTTGACAAGTTTGATTTTATTTGCACTGTACTCTCTTTTCTTATTTATAGCTTTGGTAAGTTATAGTTTATATGATAGTTATGGGATTGGATTTGCATTCACTTGTTATATTATTTATTTATTTTAGTTTTCATCTTGCAGATGTTCCCAAGCTTTGTTTGAATCTTCATTTTGTTTTCTATTATGCTTATTTATATTTTGATATTTCTTTGCTAGTTGATTTTCTGGCATTTTAGGAACTTGTTACTGCTTGGGTTGTCATCTTGGCTTGCCTTGTCCATGGGTTTGTTACAGTCTTAGTTGCTAGTGAAGCTCATGCAATAACTCTAGTTGTTGAGGTTTGTTAGGAGTTGTGTTTACAGTGGCTGCATTAACAGATGAAGCAATGGATGTTGGTGAGGTATTATAAGTCTGTAAAAATTATAGTATAGCATTCATTCATTACCTGGGCTAAATACATGTCAGTTTGGATTCCAAGTGGGTTAATGAAATCTTTTACAGGTCTTTGTTAATTTTTAAGCATCTCCATTTTTTTTTGTCTTTAGCACATATGATCATTAAGCTGTGCAAAATAGCTACTGGTATGAGGTTCATCTCATCTGATGTTCATCCATATCTATGCAATAATCTATTTGGTTTTAAGGGAAATAATATGTGTCTAATGTCCATATGTGTTGTTTTAGGTTCAGATCACTTCCAGGACTTGTCAACCAGACCCAAAGGGATATCATAGAATGTGAGAATTTTGTCTTCCAGACAAGTGCACAAAGGATGATGAATTGAAGGATGGAGCAAGTTTCATGCATGGTTTACTTTTGTGTATCTTGTAATGTTTTTGTTTTTCATTTTTGAAGTAAAAAATGTTCAAGAAACTTTATTATGTTATGCTTTCAAACTTAAGTTAGAACTAAGATCTCATGAAATAGACACATTCATAGTTTGAATTAGTTATTGTTTAATGTAATACTTATGGTTTATCAATATATTGAGAATTACATTTTATGATTAATTTTGATTTTTTTTATCCAAATACAATAATGAAAATCTTTTAATTAAAAAAAAAACTTATAAGTACTCTTATCACAATAAAAAACCTTAATATGTTATGATTTAGAAACATATTATAAGCGTAACAAATTGTTATGATTTATATAATATAACAAACTAAAAACGTTATCAAAATAATCAAATGTAACAGTTGAAAAGTGTTATGCAAAAAGTATAATATTAAGCTTCAAATTTATAACCAAATACTCTAACTAAATGTTATTATTTGAATATTATAGCAACTAAAAATATGTTATTGAATAGTTTAAGATAACATCGAACATAACATTCGAATACTGTTATAGAAAAGACAGGACATTTAATAACAGGGGCTATGTTAGCATTTTCAGAATCGTTATCAATACTCCCGGTTAGCAGTTTTTAAGTGTTATGAATACTGTTTTTTCTTGTAGTGTCAGGAAAAGTATAGGGATTACAAGTACTAAAATCTTACAGAAAACGCTTCATTTATTTCATAGTAATCAATCTGAGAAGCATCTAAACCAGCATTTGAAATAGCTTTTGGTATCACAAGGGCTGGAGCAGTTGTAAAGAATTCAAGTGCCTGCGAAGATAATCTTCTTTGAGCTATGTTTCAGCAACAGTAAAATAGAACTAGGAAGCCAATTCATTGGAGTACCTGAGCTGCATCAGCATAGCCATTAATCTTTGCAATTACTTGCAATCCACGTTGAAGTGCCTTCTCTCCACTCACTAGGACTAATGCAGTTGCACCATCACTATTCATGATAAAAACCAAACCATATTAAGGCAAGTTAAAATCTGAAACCCTAGTCACACACACATAAAAATAAGAAAAAGGCTGCCCACAGAAAATAAACCAGTTTTGTTGTAGCATAAACTACAATAAGTGTTGCACACCAGTTGCTTAAATGTACAAGAAAGTAAATGAGTATTTAGAAAGTACAAGCCTCTAAACAGAAGGCACAGGAAACAATATATCTGATTGCATTACCACACTAAGTTAATAATTTTTTTTTCTGCATTGGTGGCGGGGGGAAAGAGAGAGGTGGGAACCTTATGATTGAAGCATTGCCAGTAGTAACAGAGCCCTCGTTCTACTTGAAACTAGGTCTTAGCTTTCTTAATTTTGCAGCATCAAACTATGAAGAGAGACAAAAACAAATTAAAAGTACTGAAGCAAGTATTGAAAAATCTGACTTAAAATTACTTTTAACTAGGAAACCTTACTATGACATAAATATTAATAATTATACAAGTTCACAAAATTTAGTATATACCATTTAGTATCAAGATAACCCACATCCATATATTTTTTTTTTAAAAATGGACCTCAGAAAATCCTAGTACCCTACAAGCAATCAAGCCAATAAATTGCACTGGTAGAAACTTCTAATTATGGAACAAACTAAAATATATAAAAATGACAAAACTTACATTTTGCTTTTATCTATGACAGTAATTAGAGCTTTTGGAGGTGAAATGTGATAATCTTAACTTTATTGACACAAATATATAATGCAAAAAACATAGAGGGACTTCTTCGTAGCTACAAATGACAACTACATAACCACATTGAGTGAAAAGTTAGGTTTAAGCACCTTCATGCAGAGATAAAAGAAACCAGATTATTAGCCGATATGCCAAGTATGTTGAGTGTTTAGGGCCATACTGGTGATATTCCCATGATATTTAGAAACAAGCCAAATCCCAAAGACAAGGCTAAAGCCTCAAAAGTACCAATCATAACAGCTAGCAGTAAAGCTGTGGACACAAATGGTAATTGTTTTCTTTATGCTATTACATCAAAAGGTCTACTACCATTGCTACTGTTGTTTAGAAAGTGCGTCTCTACACAACAATCAGTTCAAAAAATAGAAGGATAGTCATTTCTATCTCAATCTTTAATTTGGAACAATACTTTTATATACAATAATAAATTACAAGGGCATTAAATTTACCTGAAGCAGAAGAATTATTTTCACTTCTTGAAATGTCTTCAGCAACAAAAGAAGTGGCAACACTGAGAAGAGGAATATTAAATAGCTTTGAAATGTAATTAAAGATGTTCACAGAAACACCAGCTGAACCCAACTCCAGAGAGCCTAAGAAAAAAGGAAAATGCAGAACATAAGGAATAGTCAAGATATCACCTAGAGTAGACCTAAGGATTTCTATAAATTCACTCTTGAGACTAAAAGCATTCAGAATTTTACTACAAAGAATTAAGAAAAAAATTCCAAAACCATAGAGGAGAAGAAAAACCGTCAAACGAAATCAAAATCTCAGGCAATCTAGAGGTAGTGAGAATCTTAAACGAATCAATGAATCATACCTAATCTACCAATGTAAGCAGTCTCCATAAGCTGTGCTAAAGGATCAAGTGCTTGCCCCGCAATAGCAGGTATAGAAAGCATCATTATCTCACGCTTGACATCTGGAGAATGTAATACAACGCTAGGAACTTCTGCCAATTCACTATCATAAAGAGACGAGAACCATTGATGAGTCAAGAAAATGTGTATAAAATGCAGAAGACTTGAAAATTTCATAAAAACAAAAACATATAATACATTAAGTAGTAGTCTTATGAAGCACCATTTCCTCCACCGTCAAGAGAACTCTCATCTTTAAAAAGCAATCTTTCATCAATCTCAGATGAACTGGCGCCACTATCTGAACTCCTCTGATTACTGACCACGGGGAAACGATTCTTTCTACTATGGGTCACCATCGGATTGAAACATTATCTATGCCTTCTGACCAAATAGCAGCCCCCAACAATATCTACATGGACTAACTTCTGCCTACTAGTAAAAGCAGCAATCAATAAAAGCCAAAAGAATCCAAAGTTTGAAACTTTCAAACACACTACTTCCATGTCCAAATATTTTTTCTGGTAACTGAACAAAAAAGTGAGCAACCACTAGCCAAGTGAGATCAGATTCTTATATGTTTATTTTGTATCTTATAGGTACACATGTATATTATAGTGTTCAACCAAACCAATGTATATTTCGGGTGGCAAAAATCCAATTGTAAAATGCCCAACTGATCTTAGTTTTTTCTAGTGTGTAAAAATGAGATTGATTACAAAGATCATGACATATATATATATATTCTTTGAGACATTCTTACTATTCAAACAAACAATCATTTAAAATATGCTTATAATTCTCTGAGACATTTTGTGAAACAAACAATAAGTTCAAAACATCAAATATTCTTAATATTCTCTGACACATTTTTCCAAACACTTGTGTGCTTTAAAAATGAAAAGCTGAGCAAAATAAAAGATTTGAAACCAAATGTCCAAATGAATCTTCTCAAGTGGAAGCAAGATATTAAGCAATATACAAACCAGTAACCACATCAATTACTCACAAAAATATAAAGTATAAACCCACTGCTCAATTCTATATTATCTATTTCAACAATATAGATTTGTAAAAGGAAGTTTCAACAATGAACAAGGGTAAAATTTTCAAGCTAGCAAAGGGGTTCCGTGGGGTACACTATCTAATACTTGTTTCATAGATTTGTAATTTTGAGTAAGATTTTATATTATATTCTCTGTCTATACATTATTGTAAGGGATTGCTGATGATTTTGGTCTTCTTATTATGTAAGTTTTGTAATATTGATCTCAGAATGAATCCTGCTCAAAGTCTTAGTTCTGTATTCAGTTTCTTTTAACTAAAAGCTATACAAATAGTTTAGTTAATGCTCTCCTTCAGTTGCACTAAAGAATTAGAGAAGGATTCATTTTGAGATCAATATTAAAGATAATAAATAGTAAAATATTGTGTACAATTTCTGAATGTGTAAATTACTTTTGTTTTTGTGGCTTGAAAAGCTTGTTTGCATTTTATTATGGAGATTTCTGTTGAAATTAGTAAGACAGAGTGAGTTTCACTTTATTTAGATAGATTTTCCTTTGATTGAAAACCTTATAGTAATTTTTGAGGAACCAAATACTAGAGAGAACTACTGAAATTCCTCATTATTAATTAATAGACAGTGCTGGTATAGACCAAAACCCTAAACATTACTAGGTTGAGTTAGATTGAGAGGCTCCCCTTTCCCAAAGATTACCAAATTCTTCTCTAAGTAAATCTCACTCTCTATCTACAATATCTTCCCAACCTAACAGCCCAGACAACTTCTAATACAAGTCTTTCTTATTGGAGGCTTATCTAAATGCTTATGTAGTTATCTTATTGGAGGCTCATCTAAACACAAGTCTTGACCACAATTTTTTGTTAATTCTGCTTGTTTATTTTCTATCCATTTAATAGTCTCTAGTTCAAGAGATTCTAGTGTTGTTTTTAATTTAAAAATCAGATTCTAAAATGGTAGCCACTAACTAATTGGGTTTGGATCAAAGACAAGATTTTAGCTTGGGTTATGGCAATTAAATCTAATCTATACATATGGAAATAATGAAAACAATATGACTAAATGAAAAATTTAATCTATACATATAATGAAATATCTAATCTATACATATAAAAGCTTACCTAACCATCTATCAATACCAAGTCAAAAAATTCAAACAACACACAATAATTTCTTCCTTATATCACCACAGCACACAAACAAAATTTCCAGAACCTACTTCTCTAATACACACAAGTTTTCAACCTTCCGTTATCACCGCAGCACACAATTTTAAACTCAGAACCTACTTCTCTATGGATGAATATTTAAGATATTCAAACTCCTCTAACATTTTTAAGATATTAATAATAAGAGTTAAAAGAACAAATTCCGTACCTCTTGCAAATTAACTTTGCGATGCTCCTTCCCAATTCGATCCCCAACCTAAAGAATATAATCAATACTTAAAAGATTAATACAAAATTAAAATTTGTCAATAGATATTAAAACAGCCTTTGAAATCCAAAATTTATCTAATTTGATCTTAAAATTTGGGGATAAAATATATACACACATTTACTTTAAAGGCATTTTAAGTATGACTTAGTAAATTTTGACAAAATGGATAGGAGAGTGTACCTATTTCACACAACACAACTATAAGTTTTGATTGTTTTCTAAATACATGGGATTAAATGGTAATTGAACCAGCACCTAGTTTGATCCAATCCCCATTGCAAGAGTGGTCTGTGTTAGGAACTGTATGAATATAATGAATATAATCAAGCAAATGAAATTTTTAATCCAACAATCAATTATTCTAGCAACATATATACTTAAACTCAACCTAAGAAAATATCCCATAAGAAAATTTTCACATGGATTACAAATTGCCAAATATGGGTCTTAGCCATATTATTACAAAGACCCAAGAAAATGTGATGATATTGCTAAGACCCATGTGAAATTTCTGAAGCTGATTTTGAATTTTTTCTATACACAGGTCAAATTATAACAGGTGATGCCAAAAAAAACTAATCACATTATGTACATAAAACTTATCTCCTCAAAGCTATATCATTATCATTTTTTTAGTAAACAAAACTTCTCTTTGTTAATCATAATAATCATCTATCAAAGACATCAACACTTTTGAGAACACGATATGATTGGAAACATGAGGCTCTTGTGAAATGGTGAACCAACTTATATGGAGACCATTTAATAAAAACAATATAGCCAAATATTATAGTAGCCATTTATGGCTATGAAATTTTTTATTTAATCATAATCATATGATAAATCAGTTTAACATAAAATAATAGTTTTGTACTCCTATGATAGTTGCGTCAAACTAAAACATCATATCTCCAATACAAAAACAAAGAAACATAAACATACATACACTCCACTGTTCAAAACTCAAGATTGGGATTTATTCTACATGAGTAATAAATGGTTCAGTTAATGTGGTGCTATTCTTTGTTAGCTGTGTTTTAGTGTCTCAGTTTCACAGATTCTAGACCATTCATATGTAAGACAATGGCATCAGCCCCCAGCTAATCTGAGAAGCCTTTCCAGTTTCCATAATACTTTCCTTACTATTTTGTTTCTCTCATCCATTTTCAATCAAAAATCGAGGATACCATACTGACCTATTATTTGTTACCTTATCTGATTAAGGACAGTATTTTGCAACTCTCACTGTCTCTGAAGCCTAATTCAGATTTTGAATGACAAAGTGAGATTTCAAGGAGAGGTCTAAAACGGTCAAAAATATAATCCATTCATTCATGAAGTCCCATTTCTATTTTCCTTTTTCTTTTTTGGATTTGGTGAGCTGTTCTATGATGTTGTTTATGTTCTCCCCCTCTCTTAATAACATTTTTTTATCACTAAAATGATCAATGCTTTCTTTCACTCCCTCTGTAGTTCTTAGGTCTAAGATTAGTGATGCTGGCTGGCTGACTTGGGCAAACTTCTCAACAGAGTCACCAAAACAAAGAAACAGTCACTTTCACTTTAAAAGAGATTGTCAAACAACAAGAACAAAGCATTTCGATTGGAGGTGTTACTATGCTTTTTTATTTGCATGTACAATTATTTAATTATCAAAGAATAAAAAATGGGCTAAAAATGGTTTTTTTTAGTTACTATTTGATTATTATTTAAAAAAAAAGTAAGTTGTGGATGAAGATTTTTAAGGTAATATTTTGAAGACATGTTATTACTCCTTGTCTTAAAAAATAAATATTTAGTATTATGATTGGAGTTGTATTGAAAATTTAAGGAATCTACATCAAATTGGAATAGTCAAAGTTGCTTTCACTTTCCAAGAGAGAAAAAAGTTTGCAAGTCAGTACAAGAATAACATTGGTGGATACTAGAAACTATTCTCAATTTTGGGATAGTTAAGTTATAGTCTTCTTTATTTGAATTTTTGTATGTCTATCATAAACAAAGAAGAAGAATAAATCTCTCTACACTCCAGACACCAAGACTAGAGTTCATTTTCTCTTTATACGATATAGCAATATATGATCATAAACATACATACACGCCACTATTCCCCAATCACAAAACCAAACAAATATTTGGCTCAAAAAATACCTCAACTCATTTGATAATAATTAATACTTTTAAAGCATCACCTCTGCATCTCAAAAAATAAAATAAAAGACATCACCCCAGCCTCTGAATGTTGATTTCTTACAAAAATACAAACAACAAAGAAATGAAACCCAACTTTTCATTATCCTCATTCTTAGGACAACCAATGAGATCAAGAAAAATGATAATTATAAAATCAAGAACATAAACAATAAGTGAAAAAAGAACAAGAAAATCAAAGCCAGTAATTCCCTTTGCTCTGTCTAAAAA
The DNA here is from genome assembly GCF_963169125.1 of Humulus lupulus. Lineage (NCBI taxonomy): Eukaryota > Viridiplantae > Streptophyta > Magnoliopsida > Rosales > Cannabaceae > Humulus > Humulus lupulus. Next base: position 52,226,288 of record NC_084797.1, read on the forward strand.
CAAAACAAACATATAATTGATGCTTTCCAGCCACAACAATAGTTCAGTACATTTGGCTGAAATTTAAAGTTATGGAAGGATTACTGATAATAGCACCAAACCACTTCAAACTTCATTAAAACCAGCAGCAAAAGATAATTCCTTGGTGAGATCAAACAAGCTAAGATAATTCAGAAGTGAGTTCTTAGTTTTATGTTGTGATCAGATTTAAAAAATCCTACATCATTATCCATTGTCAAAACCACGAACCATGAGTCTCCAGCAATTAAAAGAGAGACTTCATCCTCGAAATCCTCTAAAGGTACAGAACATAGTAATATAAGTGTTTCTTTGAAAGGAAATCTTTAGAATTTTCTAAAGCTGTTTAATCTAACCAAAGAATCTAATCTCAGCAGTCATTACTAATAACTAAACACAATACAAAGTACAAGCTACTAAAAAGATTAAAGGGCATATTGAAATATTCACTGGATTAGAAGACATTAATTTCAAATTGTGTTTCATGAAAAACATCAAATGCTGTAAACCCAAAAAGAAAAACAACTATTCCCTGTCATTCCTATTCAAACACAACATAGGCCACGCTCTTATTGAAATCTACCAATCCAAAAACTCTTATTCGCAAATTAGATACGATTATACCCATGTTTAAGCAATATATACATACATATATAAAAACCCGAATCCATTTAGTAAGAATTATTCATATTCACGTCATGTATAATCCCAAAATTATATTCAAAACAAAACCATAAATACTCAAAAAGTGACCACCGCGGGTCAAGACTTGGCATCGATCAATATTAGAGTGAGATGAAGAAACAAAAATATTGAGCTCATAGACAGCAGAACACAACAATCAAAACATAAATATCCAAAAAAAAATATCAAACCTCAAGGGAAGATCTAACCTTTGTCAGGTTCTGAAATGAAAATTGAAATGGAGATGAAAATGATGAGGAGGAGGCATATATCTTGAGATTTACTTTGGCTCCATTTTTTTTTTCTTCGTCAAGGCTCCAATAGGAGGTTCGGTCCGAGAGAGGCAGTGGTTCGGTCCGAGAGAGGAGGTGGAGGAGGTGGTGATGGGTATAGTAGGAAGAGAAAGGAGAGAAGGAAAATATGATGGAAAATGAGACAGAGAGAGAAAGAGATGAAGACTTCGGTCCGAGACAGGGAAAATGAGAAGGAAAATTTGCCGCTTTTTTTTTCACTTGCCGCGTGTTACTTTACTCATTAACTTTATATATACTATAATACTTTTTTAATAGTATTATAATGATGTGTTATTGAAATGGGGTTTTGTTGTAGTGTGAGTTCTTGGTCATGTCTTTTAGTTTGACCAATGCCCCGGAAACTTTCATTGATTTGATGAACAGGGTGTTCAAGAACTTCTTGGATCAGTTCGTCATTTTTTTCATCGACGACATCTTAGTGTACTCCAGTTCAGAGGCAGAGCATGAGCGACATCTTCGACATGTCTTACAGAGGTTAAGGGAGCATCGGTTATATGCCAAGTTTAAGAAGTGTGAGTTTTGGTTGCCAGAAGTGAATTTTCTTGGGCATATAGTTGGTGCAGAAGGGATTAAGGTGCATCCATCCAAGGTGGAGGCAGTAAGGGATTGGCCGAGGCCAAGGAACACCTCGGAGGTGTAGAGTTTCCTCGGGTTAGCAGGCTATTACAGGCGATTTGGAGAAGTATTCTCAAAGATTGCTTCACCGATGACAGAGTTAACACAAAAGAATCAGAAGTTTGTTTGGTCAGAGAAGTGCGAGCACAATTTCCAGGAATTGAAGCTACGACTTGTTACTGCACCTGTACTGAGTCTTCCTTCGGAAGAAGGGAATTTTGTGGTATATTGTGATGCCTCGAGGATGGGTTTGGGCTGTGTGTTGATGCAGAATGAGAAGGTTATAGCTTATGCGTCACGACAGCTGAAGGAGTATGAGCAACAGTATCCTACCCATGATTTAGAGCTAGCAACAGTGGTATTCGCACTGAAGTTGTGGCAACATTATTTGTATGGGGAGAAGTGTGAGATATACACTGATCATAAAAGTTTGAAGTATTTTTTCACCCAGAAGGATCTGAACATTAGACAGAGGAGTTGGTTAAATATTATTATTGTGACATTCTTTACCATCCAGGGAAAGCCAACGTAGTGGCAGATGCATTGAGCAGGAGGGGCTCGGGGCAGTTATTTAGTTTTGTTTAGATTTCCAGAGAGTTAGCTGATGAGATGACCAGGGAAAGGATAGAGTTGGTGGTGGGCCAGTTGGCCAATATTACTTTGTAGTCGACCCTACTAGAGCGGATCAAGGAGAGTCAATTAGTAGATGCACAGTTACAGGAAGTTAGACATCATGTCTTTGCAGGGACAGCTAAGGACTTTTGTGTTTCTGAGACTGGTATTCTTCGATATCGGGGGCGGATTTGTGTTCTGGTAGATGAAGGGATCAAACGAGAGATACTGGATGAGTATCACACTACGCCATACTTGCTTCATCTTGGTACCACGAAGATGTATCAGGATCTACGGATATTATATTGGTGGCCCGGGATGAAGAAGGATATGGTGGAGTATGTGGCCAGATGTTTGACATGTCAGCAAGTGAAGGCTGAGCATCAGCGACCAGCGGGATTGCTTCAGCCTTTGGGTATTCCGGAGTGGAAGTGGGAGGACATTACTATGGATTTTGTGGGAGGTCTACCCAGGACAGTGGGACTCTATGACTCGGTGTGGGTGATAGTGGACCGATACACCAAGTCCGCTCATTTTCTGCCAGTAAAGTCGACTTACACAGTGGAACAGTATGCAGAGTTGTATGTGAGGGAGATAGTTTGTCTCCATGGGGTTCCAAAGTCTATTGTATATGATCGAGACCCTATCTTTACCTCCAAATTCTGAGGAGCTCTGCAGAGAGCCATGGGGACTCAGTTGAAATTTAGCACAGCCTTTCATCCTTAGACTGATGGACAGTCTGAGAGAATGATTCAGGTGTTGGAGGATATGCTTAGGGCGTGTGTAATAGACGTCGAGGGATCTTGGAGTGAGTATCTCCCATTGATTGAATTTTCGTATAACAACAGTTATCAGTCCACAATTGGAGTGGTCCCTTATGAGATGCTGTATGGAAGGAAGTGTAGGTCGCCCATTCATTGGGATGAGATGGGTGAGAGAAATTATTTTGGGCCAGATAAGGTTTAGAAGACTAATGAAACTATTGAGAAAATTCGAGCCAGAATGCTAGCTTCCCAGAGTAGACAAAAAAGCTACGATGATCCTAAGCGTAGGAACGTGGAGTTCCAGGTTGGGGACTACATATTTCTGCAAGTTTCACCACTGCGAGGGGTGAGGAGATTTGGAATAAAGGGCAAGCTGAGCCCTAGGTTTGTTGGACCTTTCAAGATTCTGGAAAGGATTGAACAGGTGGCTTACAGGTTGGCCTTGCCACCGTCGTTGTCGGGAGTTCATGATGTATTTCATGTCTCTATGTTGCAGAGGTATGTCTTAGATAGAACACATGTACTGAAGTATGAGGACTTAGAGTTGCAGACAGATTTGTCCTATGAGGAGCGACCGGTTCAGATTTTAGATCGGAAAGACAAAGTTCTACGAAATAAGAAGATTTCGTTAGTTAAAGTATTGTGGAGAAATAGCAAGGTCGAGGAAGCGACCTAGGAGCTTGAGACAGTGATACGGGATCAGTATCCCGAGAAATTCAGGTAAATTTCGAGGACGAAATTCTCAGTAGGAGGGGATAGTTGTAACGACCCAAAATCACTAATATGGGTTAAGGGCCTTGATTAGTGTGCCGGGAGGGCATAATTGGTTTATGTGTGAATTTATTAAGTTTAATGTGTGATTATGTAATAAGCATGCTTATATGGTTACATGAATGAAAATGCGATTATATGTTATATTTGTCAGAACCACATTATTATGTGGGTAAATCTGCAGCATGTGATTTGAGGCGATCTTAGGGACCTAGTTAGGGGGAAAGTCACAACGGGGCTTAATACTTGACTTGGGGCAAGTCAAGGGGTATTTCAGGTATTGGATGGTCATTTAGGTTATCGGGTTATGGAAATAAATAATTAGAGATATAGTTGAGGTTAGGAAGCTTAGGTGGGAATACTGGGGAAATTTACCATTTTGCCCTCGGGTACGTTTTCGACACCCCGAGCCTCAGGATTGACTTAATTGCTTAAGGATAGATGGATAAAACTTAGAAAACCATGGAAACATCAAGAACTGACCCTACCCTCTCTCTCTCCTTCTCTCTTCTTCTTTCTCAAGGAAAATCACTGAAAACTAAGGAGATTTGGCTGGGAATTTAGTGATATGAGCTAACGATTTGGAGGATTAACACAGTGGAAGATAGGAAATCTAACTATAAAATAAGTTAAGCATTGAATTACAGTTTTTGATCAGTTGATTATGATGTGTTGGGGCTGAATTCTAAGAGTTCTTAAGTTCTTAACTTCAAGGTTAAATTAAGACAGCCAGCTTGGGAATTAGCTCAGAATTTGCTTAAAGGAGTGGTTCTGCAGTGAAGGTAAGCTCAAATTTATGATTTAATGTTTTAATTCTAGTGTTTTCTTGATTGATTTTAGAGTTCTTGAGTGTGAGGGTTTCATAAATCAAAGTGGTGTTTGGATGAGTTTTTAGATTAGGTTTTTGTTGGCTTAAGCTTCTGAAATCATGCATGAATGTTTGTGATAGTTATGATATATAATTGGGATGGTTTTGGATTGTTTTGAGTGAGGTTTGAGAGTTAAAAATGGAGGTTTTTCTGGGTTCGAATGGGTCGGGCCGCGGCATAGTTCTTGGTGAGTCGCGGTCCTCTAAAGCTGATAGGTGTTGGAGATGGAGGGCGGGCCGCAGCATGGTCTATGTAGGGCCGCGGCCCGTGTCTTGTTCTAAGCTTGGATGGGCTCTATTTGGGGGCCATTCCGCGGCATGGGAGGCTTGAGCCACGACCCTTAAGGGAATTTGGAATTTTAAGCATGGGAATTTAACCTAGGGTGCTCATAATCGATTCTACTACTGTGTTAGGTGGAATTCGATGTTCCGTAGACTAGAACATAATCTAGAAGCCCTTTTAAAATTATTAATGGTATCTGTTATCTTGGTTGTGACTAAGTATAAGCTAGGGCTCGGGAAATGAATCGTTCTCAAGAGGCATGTTGACGGTGAAATCTCGTCAACGAAATTAGATCGGAAAACTCAAAGGTAAGTCAGGTGATGTTTATATAAGAATTGAGAATAAACTTTAAGGAAAAGTAAACACAGATAAATGATGGAGCAAGTCTTGGTATATTTCTCAATAGCCTCTGCTTACAATGAATTTCCCAACCCCTCATTCTTAGGGGTCAAGCTCCTTTTATAGTTGGGCTCTAATGGCCCCTTATACATGGTGGTCCCTTGGGACAAAATAGTACATAAGTACACTGTCAAAGTAATAGCACAGATGGTTGTGGTATGGGAAGAGTGGTGGAGCAGAAGATCATAGTGTCAGCCTGGCACATAGACAGAGGCATGCATATAGTGCCTCCACTCTCTGTACAAATCCGTACCTCCACTACCTGTGTGATACAGGTGTCAGGGTCATGCTTCTGTCCTCCTCATGGTTGTACGTCATGCACCCGTACACGTACGGGTACTATGCACCCGATGGTTATTCTCTCCTCTCCAAGGCATGTATCTGCTCAAGGCTATTCCACGTCCTACTAAGTGTAGGGAAGCTAGAGTGTTGACATGAACGATATACTCAGTCATCTATTCCACTATTGGCTCTATACCTAATAGTTATTGGGTCTCTCATATTGCTCTTCATCTCATGTGACTCATAGGGAGAGTGGTGCCCCGTTGGTGGCACTTACCTCAGGAAGAGAGGTAAGACCTCTTCAACGGGGCCTGGAGTGTGTGTGATGAAGCATGACGCCTACAAATGGGATGAGGGTCTCATCTTGTGAAACCATCACTTTGCAGCCCCCACACTACGAGGCCCTTGGTATATGGCTGAAGGGTGTCTAATGGAGGCTATGTCTCTTGAGGCCTTTGACGTGGCCGGTGCGCAAGGAGAGGCACACGAGGCCACTAGGTATGCGTGGCCCTTGGGGGCGAGGCTCCTTTGACGCGTGCCCCCATTCGCATGGCCACCTGATGCTGTGGGCGTGGCTGCGCGAGGCTGAGGACCTGCTGCGGCGCAAGGCCACCTGGTGTGCAGGCGTGGCTGCACGAGGCCGAGGGCCTGCTGGGGCGCGAGGCCACCTGGTGTGCAGGCGTGGCTGCACGAGGCCGAGGGTCTGCTGGGGCGCGAGGCCGCCTGGTGTGCGGGCATGGCTGTGCGAGGCCGAGGGCCTGTTGGGGCGCGAGGCCACCTGGTGTGCGGGCGTGGCTGCGCGAGGCCGAGGGCGTGCTAGGGCGCGAGGCCGCCTGGTGTGCGAGCGTGGCTGCACGAGGCCGAGGGTCTGCTGGGGCGCGAGGCCGCCTGGTGTGCGGGCATGGCTGTGCAAGGCCGAGGGCCTATTGGGGCGCGAGGCCGCCTGGTGTGCGGGCGTGGCTGCGCGAGGCCGAGGGCCTGCTGGGGTGCAAGGCCGCCTGGTGTGCAAGCGTGGCTGCGCGAGGCCGTGGTGCGGGGCCTTGGTGGCGCGCGAGGTCGTGGTGCAGGGGCACGCGAGGCCGTGTCGTGCATGGGCGCGAGATGGGTCCCTAAAACAGTTGGTGCGATATGCCCGTAGACTATCGGGCGTACCCACGAGGCGTTTATGGGAGCCTATCATGCGCTTTTGGCCTTTTTATAACTATTGAATTTCGAGCATCCACATTTCTCATGAGACAATCTCCTGTATTCAAAAAGGGCCTACAGGCTCGAGTCCAATTGCATGATTAAGTGGCCTTTATCCCTCTGTTCTAATCAGGGACTAGAGATTTCTTATTTGGTGGATTTTTGGCATCCACAAGGCATCTCGCGTAACTAGTACACTTGGAAACTAAAGGTAAGAAAACTGCACCCGGTTGTGGATTTATAATGGGACTAAGGGTTCCCTGCTTTGTATGCTTTATGAAGAATGGTATTATGCCATGTAAATAGTAAACGGGTGGCGTGAATAGTAATCACATTTAAAAAATAACAGCTATATAACTGATTAAACAAATAATTTGAAATTCAAAATTCAAATCCCACGGATTGTGGAATTTGTTTATGTGGCGTCACACTCACTTCACAGTGAGTGTGTCGCCCCAATTTTTGGATTTTACCTAATTTTCTCATTTGTTTCTTTAATCAACTTTTAAGATAATATATTTATCCCAACATAAACATCAGTTAATTCAAAATTAACTTTATCTTAAAGTAACAATTTTATATAAATAAATATCTTATTCTAAATAAGAAAATTATTAATCTCTCTTTATATATTAATCCAAACAAGATTAATATTTATTTTAACCTATAGTTTTTCAAAATAAAAACTATATAGTTAAATAATTAATTAAAACATAATTAGTCAATTGCCTATAATTATCACATAATTATTTTCTTGCCCTGGAAAATTAATTCCTTTGCAATTAAGTCATTCTCTCTAGAAATCTTTCTTTTGACATCCTTACCCTTTACAATGTAGGACAGAGGTGATCTACGGACCATGGAGCTATAATACTAAGCTCCAATAAACTAAATTATTAATTAAACTCTTTAATCCAATACTCTTATTCATTAATTCCATGATTACTCCACTATAAATATGGAATTTCACTCTAAGTATTTACAGAATTATGTTTATAGAGTTTTCTCTTCTAGTCCATTGATATAATCAATAAATGTAGTTCTGCCCTCCATTTATTGATTCATTAATTAGAGGTGGTCAAGATTACTGTTTTACCCTTCAAATTACCTCTTGATCTTCAATTACCATTATTTCCCTAGCGAATAGTTAATCTATAATCAAATTATAGATTTGAGCTGGGTAACTATTAAGTTCCAGAATTAACCCTTAAGGGAACCAATATTCGATATGTTAGGAAAGTATGGACTCCATTATTGTAATTCATGTTCCTAGCTATTCATGATATTGATTCTCCAAAACAAAAGTCATTAGCCTCATAATACTAAGAAACCTTAACGAGTGAATAAAAAGATCCAATAAACGAAAACATGAGTTCATGAATACTCCGGATTTAGACTGATCTACAAATGATCATATATTATGATAAGAATCAAATCTTTATGTCAAACGGTAAAGATAATTAATTTTTATCGGTCTTGTCATATATAATTTCTCTTATATACATCATATTTACTAAGATGTCTATCCATATCAGTATTCCGTATCTAGATCACTTGCATCCCGTTTGTTTAGTAAACCACACTAGCAACCATTCATTAAAGATTCCATACTTTAATATGTTACGAAATATTTTATTCATTATATATGATATTAATTTTCTTGATATTATCATATATTAATTCAAACAATAATTATAATATAAAAATATAATAAAATTGTTCTTTTATTTAATTCAATAAAATATATTTACATGCATTTAGGGCATTAATCCTAATAGAGACTTCGTGTGGTGGAGAATTCTCGGCAGTTGACATGCAACAGATATTATTTGGCCGCTTAGTCAGTACTTTCATGCTTGATTGGACACGTGTCGGGCATGGGGGTCACCTCAAAAACTGCGATTGCTATTAATGTCGAGGCACGTGGAAATTGGTTAGTCGTTAGACCTCTGCAAATTCATTAAATGTGGGGGACACTTGTCTCCTTATAACTGGTCGGGACTCTGCGAATTCCACTACTAGCCTATCCCAAGGAGTAGACTGTCAACTCAACGGGTGTCTCGAGATGGTACTTTTCACGATGAACCATCGGATGGTACTCGAGTACCTGCGATTATGATCCATTCGTTGATTCAAAATTTTTAAAAATCCCTATTTAAACTCGAAACCCTTCTTCTTTCCCCCTTCACTAGAAATACTTTGCCTTTCCCTTTCCTTCAAGTTGCAGATTTTTCTCTTCTCTCTACATTAAAGAATTTGCCACACCTTCGTTCAACTTTTGGTCTTTAGCCAATCAACAATCCCAATAGTTCGCGCGAGGATATTCAAGGTCGAAGGGTGTCCGTTTATTCGAGAGAGGACTACTTACCAAACCTATTAGTGTTTCCTATCATGTAAGTCTTTCTTTCTTTTCAAAGTTTCCCATATGACTTTCAATTTGTAGACTCGCCTTAGGTTTTGTTTTTATTTGGTATCTGTTTGGGGTTTCTGGAATTCAGGATTTCTAGGGTTTGCCTCCCCTTTCTGGTTTTTTCTCTCTCTCTTTTTCTTCTGGGCCTCCAGAAGCAGCATATGCTTTCTCTTTTGTCCATTGAGGTACCTTGGTGTTGTCATCTTTGCCCAGGTGCTTAACTTTTCGTCTTTGTTTCAGATGTCCCGAGACCTCGAACTCGAAAAGTTGCACTCACACGGGTATCACTGGTTTAACTCCTAATTTTTATCATTGCTTCGCGACCAACCAGAGGAACCAACTGTCGAGGAGTCTCCTCTATCTAGAAACCTTCACTTGCAAGGGAGTGTCGGGAGCACAAAATCTTAGCATTTTCAAGGGAGGTTGCGCCTTGCGAGTTTAGAGAATTTCTATTACTATCGCTACAGAATATATGTATGTTGATTTTATTATTATTATGTTAATAATATGGAATTAGTTTTTTTTAATAAAAATGAGAATGACTATGAAATAATAATAAATTAATTATTATTATCTTGTAATGAATTTCCTTAAGGGCGAGGGAATTTATGAAATGATATTTAATATCATCGTCTTTTGTCGATTATTATTATGATTTTTTATGGAATAACAAAATCGTTATTAAGTTACGACGATGAGGTCTCGATAATATTAATATGATAATTACTATTATTGATTTAAGTTTAACATTGTATAATTTAGCGAGTTAGTAATTAACGCAATTATGATCCATGGATAGGATTGAAAAATATGGGAAAGGCTTGGTTGATAGCTTTTGTCGAGCAATCTTATCTATCTAAGGTCCTAAGGTAAGCAAATCTCACCATACATGATTTACTTGCTCATATGTTTAATTATATGGCTGCACATAAACTGCATGAATGTGCATGCTGTGTCGAGTTATGTGATATTGGGTGTCTCAATAATTGAAAAAGATTGATGTGGTAATTATAAGTGCATTTTTATGCAATTGAGAATACAATTAATTTTATACTTGTACTTGCTTTGTCGGTGTAATTAAGAATGACATACTTTATGATTATGCTTGCATGGTTTGATTTTATACCAACGGGTACTTTGTTGATGAGTGAGTTTCCCATCTCTGTAATCTTGTGCAGTTGGTATGAGTAGGATGAACTTTGGGATTTGTTATGCTGTAAGCCAACCTCTTATTTAAGTGGCTACAACATGGAATAGCTAGTATGATGTACGTTTGTAGAAGGTTTACAAGGAGACTGTTGACCTAGTGGGCGCTCCTCATGATGCGGTTTGATTCTGCTTGTGATCGCGGTTTGATTTCACTCGTTGTTATTAATAGGTCCGGTTCAAGTTTGAGACAATGATTATTAGGTCTGGTTCATGTCTGTAATAGTTATTAATAGGTCATGCTCAAGACCGAGATAATTATGATTGGGTCTGGTTCAAGTCCGTGACAATTATTTTAGGTCCAGTTCAAGTGCGTGACATTTATTTTTTGGTTCGGTTCAAGTTCGTGATAATTATTATTAGGTCGGGTTCAAGTCTATGACAATTGGCCAAAGAATTGAGTATGTTGTGAACGTGGTTTGAATCCGCTCATTTTATTATTTGGTCTGTTTGAAGTCTGTGAAAATTATTATTATTTGGTCTAGTCTGTAACAATGATTATTATTCGATATGGTTCAAGTCCTTGAAAATTGGCCATCATATGAGTAGTCTAGTATTAGCTAGGAGTCTATGTAAATCGGTGTAGTCACATTTACACTTGTGATAATATTTATGCCTTACGGATCGATGCTTACCCTTTTGGGAGTTTTATAATTTGATTGGATGATGTGGATGGTCGCTTCCCCATTTTGACTGTATGCAAGTTTAGGGGAACTTGTTAGCCCCAAATTATTTTGGCAACTCCCAAGTTGACTTTTAGTGTTAGTTTTTGTTTATTCTCAGCTACCTTGCAGGTTCATACTATCATTGGCTATTATCCCCGTGAGTTGAATTGTTGTTGTATTATTGTAATTGTTGCAAGTCGTGAACAATTTTGAGTTATATGCTTGAATTATGGTCAGTGGAGATGATCAGTCAAAGGGTGTGATTAGATAAACCCGAATTAGGAAATTGTATCAAGAATGATCTTTCAGAGTTTAATTATGTCCCATGACCAGGAATAGTACTCTAAAGAGTACATATAGTTTATGATTACCTAGTTGACCTTGTGGCCTAATCGTGTATTCCTTTATCCTGCCTTGGGCCTAATGTGTAAGGTTATCATTCAATATGCATAAGTATAAACATTGATTAATGAGCTTCGATACGAGTTACAATATATAGCACAACTAAAGGCTTTAAACAAGTTTTCATGAGTTATACTAAAGATAAAGTTGTAGGCCTAAGGGTATGATAAAGTTGTAGACCTTTACCGATCATCTTAACATAATTTTACCATAAATGTGTCTATTGTACTAAAGAGTGATTGGGGTTATAAGGAATAATTATCTTTATTGAGGATAGTAAAAGCCCGAGTGAAAACAAGATAAATTATAAAACTAGTTAATGTGTGGGTGGGCTACGTGAACCTAAGTATAAGATAACGGTATGCTGAAAATATTAAGGGACCAAGACAGGTTCTTGACTCAGGTAGAGAGCGGTGAAAGAAAATTAAAAACTAGGATAGGTCTAAGAGAAATATCAAAGAGCGTTATCGGGTGAAACACGCACTTGTCATTATATTGACCAATATCAAGTTACGAGTTGCTTAAGACTAAATGTTAAGATCGGTATAGTGGAAGATACATTGAGCAAGGCTCGTTAAGGGACATTAGCTACAAAAGGTGTAGCAGGGCAAAAAGGTAAAGGTCTTTTTGGTTGATGGCCTATACAAATGGGTGTTCCAATAATTATTACCGATCATGGTGTTGGCACTGAATAATTTCTTAACCGTTAAGGTCTTGAGGATGAGGTATCACAATAATTACTAAACCTGAAGACACGCTTGTGTGAAGGCTATAGGTGAACCCTATTTGAGGGATTATGTTATGCTTAGTACTGTGATATCAGATGAATGTAAGCCTATACTATTTTAAAAGCTAATAATTGTGGGCATTATTTTGTCACACGTATAATTGATTATTGGACCATAACTTTTTAAAATTTGAATTTGTGACAGAATTTGGACACATATGATTGTCCTATGTATGTTTACACTCATGACTATGTTATCCCGTCATGTATTATCATGTCATGATATATGTATATATGCATACATGCATTGTGTAACGTCCCAAAATTTTATAATTAGACTTAGTCTTATTAGTTTGCCAGGCATAATTTGATCTATATGTGATATTATGTGATTTTATTGAATATCTATATGTGATTATATGAATTATATTATGATATGACTACCCTTCAATTTTTAAGTGTATTTAATGTGCTTAAAGGCCCCCTTTTGTTGAAAAGGGACATCTTTGTAATTTTGACCTATTGAGGGTATAATTGTAATTAAATGACAAAAATGCCCTTGTTGATAGGGGCAAAATAGTCATTTGACCACGTGTATAGTGATAATGACCAGCTGCCCTTGAAGCCATTAGTTCCATGTTACACTCCTTTTCTCTCTATCTCTCCTTAATTGTTTTCTCTCCAAGGTGATTTCAAGACCAACATTTAAACCCAAGGAGCAAGCTTTGAATTTGAGGAATTTCTATGAGGATTGAAGTGTTCTACAGGGATTAGGAGCTGCTAGCATCTTTATTGCTAAAATATTGTCAAAAATTTCAAAGAGGTAAGCCACAGTTTTGATGGTTTTCATTTCCTTGTGGTGTTCTTGGTGGGTTCTTTGAGTTTAGACTCTAGATTTGTTGACTGTTAGTTCTAAGGTGTTAATGGGAGTATTTTTTTATTTGTTGATGTTGTATGTGAACTGCCTAGTTGATTTGGGCTCGTTTTTTTGGTCATTTGGTACGGATTGCGATTTCTGAAATCACAATTCCTTGACTTCTCGCAGTAGCACCGCGCCGCTTGGTAGGAGTGTCGTGACCAACTTGAATATCTTCGATGGTGGGTATTCCTCGGATTGCCTTGATGTTGCGACGCAAAATGCTTGGAATTTTAGGGTGGCCTCTCAGCCTAGTGTGGGGTCGTGGCGTAGGTGCAGGGTCGCGGTGCAGGTGTGGAGTGCAGCAGCGCTAAATGAGGATTTTATAATGGGTTAAGTTTGAGTTTTGGGAAATCGAATCAAAGGGCTCGGGAACGATTCCACTACCTGGCTTAGAGGAATTCGAGGTCTTGAAGCCCTGTGTCAATTTAGTTCTTGATGAATATTCCTTAATGTGTTGTGACTAGGGGTTTCCATTAGGCTCAGGAGGAAAGGATCGTGCTCGGGGTCACCTCTCTTTATTGCTCAGAACTTGAGGTAAGAAAACTGACACTTTCACTTAGTGTAGGGCATGGGATCTGATTATAAGACACAGGGATGACCATGTCATGAATCTGTTTAAAGTTAAATGTCTGACTTGTATAAACTTGTGAGTTTTATAACTGATTGGCTGTGATCATGATCGATCGACCATGAGGCCGTTATCTGCATTACATGCGTAATGTAGGCCGTAGTGGCAGGGCCATTACAGGGGTGGAGGCGGGGCATTGCAGGGGTGTGATATGCATCCACTCGGCATGAATCGTATGCTCATTGAAAAATTAATGTGAACCTGTGTTGTTTAAAAGTATGCAATGCATGTTAATGTCTATCTGGGTATCTATTTTACTTGTGTTGGGTTTTCTTGCTGAGCCTTGGCTCACGGGGGCTTCGTGGTGTAGGCACTACAAGAAAAAATGCTTTTAATAACACCGAAAATGTGTTATCAAAACATACAATAACACTTTCTGATGTGTTAAGACCGACTATGTTATCGTAGGTCAGGGTACTTTACATAACACTTTATCAATGTTATACAGATGTGTTATTGTACTGTCAACGATAACACAATTTCTGTGTTATTTTAATATATAGATAAGTCTTGAATTATGTTATTTATAGTCGATTATATAACTCTTTTTTTGTGTTATACTACACTTTAGTATAACACTTTTTTTGTGTTATACTACACTTTAGTATAACACATTTTTTGTGTTATACTATACTTTAGTATAACACATTTTTTGTGTTATACTACACTTTAGTATAACACATTATTTGTGTTATATAATAAAGTTTGCATAACATAATTCTTTGCATAAAAAGTGTTATTGTAACAGATATTATAACTCAATTTTCGTATTATTGTTATATTTAGATATGTTTAAATTCTCATTATATAACACTAATTTATTCTATTATATTTGAATTTTTTTTATATAATTAAAATTAGCTTTCTAATATATACTAGCATCATCAAATGAACTTGATTTTCAAATAACAAAAAGTAAGAACATTCTACATTGAATTAACAATCCACAATTTAGTTTAAAACATTCAACACTGTCATCAACAACAAAATATTCTTTAAGTATTCAAGGAGTCTAAAAGTTACTACTTTCAACACAAAGAAATAACGCTTCGCTGGATTTTTCCTCTACTTCTGCATCATCAATTGACAGGTTCTTAGAATTGTAGCTGTTTGATGGTTCTTCAATAACCTCTTTTTCAAATCCATTTTCCTTACCATTCTGGAGCTTAACTGAAGGAGGCATTCTCTTCAAAGGTGACAACAATCTAGTAACAGTGGCTTCAACATTGGCTCCACATATTGGCTCTTTTAAATAAGTAACAAAAGGGGTACCGATAAGCTTTCCCTGACAACCCTTAACACTGTCTGACGGGCACCTGAAATCCAACTATCTAAGTTAGGAAATCCAGCAGAAGTCTAACAAGCAGTCTGCGTAGATGATCCAAGACATAAAATGACTAGGATACAAAAAATTAAAACATATATTTCTCAAAAGCAGATAATATAGCCAGTATTATCCAGTCAACACTTGACTTGGAGCGCTTGAACTTTATTCATACGGACTTCAGCTTCTTAATGAACAAGTCTTACTTATGTAAGGCCAATAATTATTTTAATTGATACTATAATCCCCTTCTGAAATTACTTAGTTAAAGCAATTTTTCAATAGATGGATTGGCAACACCAGTTTGTACATCACATGTTTACCAGTGCTATTTACCAATTACATAAGGATAGGGATGAAAGCTTACTTTTCATGTGGTCGATGAATTATTTCAACTTTGGATCTTCCCACGACGTTTTTAGAAAGTCTATAAGCCACAATATGGTCATCCTCCTTAATTGGAGCCAATAGCTTTGAGGGGTTTTCCAAATAGCAAAAAATCTTATGTTCATAAACCTGGCAATCGAAATTACAGTTACTCAACCACTAGAACTAAAATTAAGGGAATAAATAAAATAAATTGTAGCAGATATCAATAGAAACCAAATTTACCTCTGCAAGCAGAAGAATCTCATCAGCATTCAAGCAATAAGCATTACTTAGTTGTTCACTAAGATCTTTACAACAACCTTGCTTTAGCAAACTAACATTGTATGGCATAGGAAGACCACTTCCATCGCCGTAAAACACAGTCACGGTTATTTGCCTAGTTGCAGTTGAAGGTAGCGGCAACAACAAATACATGAAGGGATCGAAAGTGATTGAAATCTTTCCACATGCTGGGCAAACCAGTGTCAACTTATATTGACTCTGACCATTAACATATAAACATTGTAAGAGAAGAAAATACTTTTGTACCAGTACAGGAAAAAATAAATGCTTATGGTTCAAGGAAAGAAGAAATATAGCTTTCAAGAAAGAAGACTTTAATTCCCACTCACCTGGCAAACATCCACTATCAATGAGTCATTCCGGGCCCTGTGATTTTTCCAACACTCAACGACAACTTCCTCATTTGGGCGACCATCTGAATCCTTTGCTTCTATGTAAGGTTTTCGTTTAACACGATTTAAATCCTCATGCAGTCCATCCAACAAGAATGCAAGAAGTTCCTGCAAAGAGAAAATTTTATGACATGAAGCAATATAGTGATCATAAAAAAGAGTAAACTATAAAAATATATTTATATATATAGGAGTCAGTTCAATCGGTATGCTTCTTTAGCCTATTGAATGGAACAAATAATTTGTATGAAAAGTAGTATTTAAATTTTTTGGGGATTGATGATATATGGATAAAGGTGATATATGGTGGACTATAGATTAAAATCAAGAAGTCAAAATTGATTTCTCGATTGATAGTGAAAAAAATCCTATTGCGACGACCCCATATTATATATACATGTATGTGTGCTACATGTAAACTACCCTGAATGGTTTATCTCATTTGCAATATGGACAAACTAATCATACAAAACATATCTAACAGACCCTCACGTCATAAAGTACAGATAAGCACAATACAAATTTGTTTGCTGAAGCCACACAAAGAGGTTTTAATTTTAAAATCATCAGCTCAATGAAGTGACTAAATATTAGTAAGAAAAGCATTTGCCCAATTTAAAAAGGCTGAGAAAAAATAAAAGCAAAACTTAGACTTAGTCCTAGTATCATCTGCAAGCACAAGTCCAAAACCAGAGTACTATAAACATAAATAACTGATTGATTTCTCCAACTTCATGCGCTAAAATTTCTCCCAAAAATAAACATCAGGACATAAAAATACATTAAACATTGAAGTATTCAGTATTGAAAGCTTTGCGATTATTATTCAATATACAATACTAACTTGAGAATCATGCTGGTTATAGCAACTGAACTGGGGAGCAAATTGAGCTAATTTTCCCTTGAAAAGACGTGGTGCAATTGTAGTTCGCCCTGAGGACCATAATTTCCTCAACAGCTCACCAAAAGCGATTGCAAGCTCACCCTGCACAGCTAAAATATACTTTAGAAATTGTATAAGCACCAGACCTACTTAAAATTCAAGTTATCCCCATAAAAAAAAATAGAAAGAAGATAAAAAAAGAACTAAAACCTACATGCATTCCCAAAGGATTTTCAGTATTGATCTCATCTTTGTAATCTTGCAAGAAATACTCAACAAGAGGAGGCATGTGAACTAAACATTGCAGGGCACTGTTCATAAAGCAAGTATTTCCCAGATTCTGCAATCCTGCCAAACCTCCCCTTTCTCCTTTTGTTGACTTGTAAACATCATATCCATCATCTCAGAGAAGAAAATAAGAATCAAGACCCAAACCAACACTAAACTATTATCCCTTTTTTTCCTCGAGAAATGTGAGCTTAAACCCTAAATAAAACATACCCATAAAAATAGAAGCAAAAATAAGTATAAAACATTAAGTATAAACATATAAACCAACTGCTAAAGAACCAAAATATGCCACTTAAAACAGGTTGTGAAATGTGTTTGTATGCTCAATGGTCAAAATGCATGTTTAGAAGAATTGATTGCAGAACTTGAAACTCTGTCAATATGTACCAAAATACCCATATAAGTGAATCCATAACAAGTTTTAGTTGATGAAAAGTGCACCAAAAGCACCCCAATAAGGGATCAAAATCATTGGGTCAGATCAAATAATTAGTTCCATGTGGTTGTTATTTCAATATTGCTGCAAGCCCAAATATGAATGAAAGCTAAATGGTAATTGGCACCAATCCTTCCATAACTTCTACAATTTATTTTAAAATCACAATAAAGAAAATGGAAAGGGGATATTTTTAATATAGAATAATGTACACTAAACAAATAGAAGAAGAAAAAACATATTTAAAATGTCATAAACAGAGAAAATAAAATATGATCACCATTAGATAACATTATAAAATATTCACCCAATTATTTAAAACAAGTTTTTCTATTATAAATTAATATTTTTAATGAAAAATAAACTTAATCTAAGTAGCTAATGCTAAATGTCCAAAACAAGAGAGAAATACACAAGCAAAAACATAAATCAATGTTTAAAACAATGAGAAACTATATATACCATGGACATGAGTGCAAGGAGTGTTCTCAGAAAAATATATATAAATATATATTCAATTAGTACTGTATTATATATGTTCCAATAAATTAACAAGCAAGAATAGAAATAAGCATTAAATATGCATGCACAAAAATAAGGCAGAAGCAAATGAGGGAACACTTGAGAATAGGCATTTCAACACAACCCATGAAATCATAAACTTAATTTAGGATCAATAGTAATAGAATTGAAATTTAAACCAGATGCATAAAAAATAAATCACATGAAAACAGAGGAACGTATCCACAATATGGCACTAAAATTTCAATCCAAAGTCAAAAAACACATAGCAATTCATATCAATGGCAAATTCTATCCATCAAAATCTATGGCTGACCAACTTTGAGGATATGCAAGAGAGTACTATAGTATATATATATATATATAGTATATGTATGTATATATAGATTATTCTGTCTTTGGCCATCAAACAATTTTAGTTCTTTCCCATTTCAAATCCAAAAAAAATAAGCCAAGACAAATAAAAAATACACTTAAAAAAATTATGCCTTCTTATCATTTTTATATCTCAGTGCTCAGAAATGCAAGTCCAAAAACAAAAATGTTTAAAAATTTTGAGATAAGAAAAATGCCAAAAGCTCACGAGTAACGAGAAGAAGCCAATATGAGAGTTGCTTAAGGAAAACAACTCATTTCCCCTTAAAGCGAAAAATGAAAGTGGAAAACTTATAGAAACAGGGATATTGCACTTAGAAAATTAGTAAATATGTTAATAAAAAGAGTCAGTTGCATGTTTAACACATTCATATCCTCCATAAGATATCTCACCCCATCCTTTCCAACCACAGTCCTGAAAATTTTGACAACAGCACATTAGTATATGTACCAGAGCTCCAAATAAAACTTTCAAGCACAAGCATTGTACACGGAAAGAATAAACCTCCATTTGCTGCTTATGCATTACATAATGAATCAGCCAGAAACATTAAAAGCATCACCTTGGGAATCAATTGTAGGAGTTTTTCAGGGATCGAACCAGCAGAGGATTTTTGCTCCAACACAAAGAACCTTGCAATTATGCTCATGATTGTGAATGATAAAATAATACATTTTTTTGTAAAATTAGCTAGAAGTTTATCAACGAATCACCAAATTTATTTTTACAATCAAGAAATGTAATCTATTAAGGTTTACCATAGCAATATCGATGCTAGTTTGTTCAGATGGTGTATAATGTCCCCTATTAATATAAATTAGAAAACCATTACTGAGAACAAAATAATTTAAGCTAAAATGCAAGATAATATCAGTTAATGATGC
The DNA here is from genome assembly GCF_963169125.1 of Humulus lupulus. Classification (NCBI taxonomy): domain Eukaryota; kingdom Viridiplantae; phylum Streptophyta; class Magnoliopsida; order Rosales; family Cannabaceae; genus Humulus; species Humulus lupulus. The sequence goes on from NC_084797.1 coordinate 52,245,820, forward strand.
AAAGAATCACACATGGTAAAAGGTTCAATACTATGCATTACCATTTGAAAATGAAAATAGCATTTGGCTGGTTGCCTTTGACTTATAGACAATATCTGAACAAACTAAAGTTGTTATAATATATAACGAAAATAATTTCATATGCACACACACATGTGTGCTCTAATATCCCAGCATAAATCGCCAAAACTTGCTTGGTGGGTTCAAGTTCAAGTTAATCCCCAAAACTTGCTTGCTTGTCTGATTGCTTTTCTAGACTAGAATGAAAATTATGTTTCACTATGGCAAGAGAAATAGTTTTCTAAAGCTAGAGCTCCCACCATAAGAGTGAAATGAAAAGGAACCTATAAATGAAAATCCCTAAAAGTATGAAAAATAAGATATAAATATTGAGAACAGATTCATAACAAATGCACCTTAACAGTATTAACAAACACTTTTCATTTTCATAAAAGAAAAGCAATGCAAAACTAATACCCTCCAAGCTAGCAAGACTTCTCTTTCTGTATCAAAGGACATCACGTCGACACCAACTATAGGAGAACATGACTTAAGGGTCATGACATTACGGATTAATGGCTCAGTATTTCCCTGTAAAGTTAACAGATTTGCAATCTACAAATAAAAGAGCAATATCAGTTATCATTTTTCTTATAAATAAAATGACCAATAAAAAAATTTAAAATAAATAATTAAAATTCATTAAATTTTATATAAACTATAACAGATGAATATGTCCGACCTGGATAACAGTCTCACATACCATCAATCCAAGTCCTTCCCCATTTCATTGTAAATAATAAAGTTGTCCTGTACTTTTCTACTTGTCTAATCCTGCAACTCAATGACTAAAGATATTTCACTGTATTGACTTATACGGTGCTCTCAGTTCCTCCTAATTTAAAAAACAAATGAGGGTTCATATATCCATGCCAATAAGAGGACAAATTGTAAGTTAAGAAAAACTGTAAGTCTCAAGTTTCCTAGTCCAAGAAAGAAGGAAATAAAAAAGCCTCCAATCTTACAGGAACTGTGAAAAATCTTTAATAAACTAATGAATGGGAATAGTTATATAAACCAATTTAAAAAAAAAAGTAAAATCTATAAAGAGGAGAAATTTGGTGTAGGCATAGAGACGGATAATAATTTTTCTGTATGTGTTCTCTTGTACAGATATAAAGAAGAGCTCAAGAATTATCATTAAAAGACAAATGAATTTCTTATAAATGTTGTCAGCCTTGAGAAATCTACATTGGAAACAACGAATGTTTTATAAAATCTTTACACAGAAAAAACTTGCTTAGCAAAACAATACTGCCATGGAAGTGATAAAATCTGACATATACACACAAACTAATGAATAAAAATTAGAAAGAAACTTCGGGAAAATGACCAAGTTAAACTGGAGAAATTACACCTTGGAAATACCAGAGGGCGATTGAAGAGATTATGCATGTTAGTATAGCAATCGAAAGAAAATGAATATGCTTTAAATCCTCACCAGCATCCTCTTCATGTGGAGCTCTGTTGCTATCCTCAAATAAAGATCCCTTCCTAGCGAATTATGGTAGGTAACAAATGGTCTTGCTTCTGCTCCACCAGTTACTCCCTAGTTGATTAAGTCAATTAAAAACCAACCTTCAAATAGAAACAATACTAATGTATGTAAATTAAGGCACCAAAAATTGTCATATACAGAAAAAGTAAAAACTATTCCTGGAAATGAATACAGTTAATCAAATTTTATAAAATATGAACCAAAAGAATTCCCAGCTAAGCATTTCAACTGTTCAACCTCCAGTCATCTTTACAATAAACTAGACATTATCTTTTTTAAAAAATTATAGAATAGGGTACTCTATAAGTTGTATCTTGGCCAAGAACAAAAGCTAATCAATTGAACAAGCATCACCAGAAGTAACAGTAATCTTACATAAGAACTCTGCCAAACTATAAAGTCAAATTCCATTATAGAAATGCTAAATATCGATATGAACCATATGACCATAAAATGGTTAGAAAATCCACAAACCTGTAGAATTGGAGTTTCAACTTCGAGAAATCCAAAAGATTCCACTTTCTTGCATAACTCTGATACAATCTAATCCACCAAAAAGAAAAAATAGCAAAACATCTTTAATGTATAAACAGCAAGATGCCTCAACCACTCTATCTAGGGAATAATATTGAATTTATATATGTATACTTCAAAATGCCCAAACTAGAAACAACTTAGTATACCATCCTTCTTTTGCTCAAGTTTTCAACAACTCCATAATTGCTAAATACATTCAACCACCGTAAGCACTCTAATATTTAGAGCAAATTTGTTCAAAAGAAAGATAAAATATCCATAACTTGCATAAATAAATTATCTCCTTAAGTGTTAATGTTGTTAAGGAACTTAATATAGAAATTATAACCCTGTAACCTTTTTTTTAGAAAAAAAATAAATCCAATGAACCGTGCTTCAACTCAGGAAAGGTCATTGAATGTTATTTTTGTCTATTCAAATTCTTCATCAGAAGCTAAGTACACTTGAAGCAATCATGTAAGATAGTTCTAAGGTCCTCAAGTTAATAAAAATACTATTTCTGGAAAGAACATATACTTTAAATAACTAAAAGGTCTTTAATTACTCCTCAGCCTAACTTACCTTTGCTCTCTTCCGAAATACATCAGCTACTTCAGGATTGGAAATCATATCAATGTACCTTTAAAAGAAAAGTAAAGTTCAGTTATTACCAAGTATACCCCAAAAAATATATATTTTCTTTAAAAATCCATTTAGATTTCGATTTCGATGGTGTTGGTTTAAGAGCCAACATTTTACTCTGTTTTGCAAGCCATTTAAGAGCACAACATTTTACTTTGTTTTGATATAACAGTAATGAACATAAGGTGTTGGTTTCAGATTTCGATGTATGAACATAAAATTTTACTCTGTTTAAGTAAAATAGATAACAAAGATAAAGATGATGTTAGTTTCAGAATTCGACATATGAACACAACATTTTCAGCAAAAATACCATCTTTTGTTGAGGATTCTTTTAGTGTGATAGTTTCTTAACAAAAGTAAGCATCTAATAATGATTTACAGGTGGTAATTTAGTAGTCTTTAGATATATGCATTTTCTTTTCTCTCTTTGGCTTCCTTCCAGGTCGATTCATCTAATTATTTGGAGATGACTCCAAGAATTCCAAATATTCTTAAACTATGTCAAATCAGGCACTAACAAGTTTTGACTAAGGACAGGACCGCACACTGAAGGTATAAAAGTAAAGCACATGTAGTTGAAACAAGCAACTTAGGCTTATTAGAATTATATGAGCAATGAGATTATTACCCGCAGCCTAGAGTATGTAGTATCCACATGGTAGTCCAAGTCATCCTGCACAACAACATAGTTGCATTATTACTCGTACAGAGCAGAGTACATTTTAAAATATAAACAATGAAGGTGAAATATCAGAGACAAAACCCATACAATAAGTCTGGTGTGCAGATCTAGTTCTTCATTAACTGCCAGTGCAATATGCTTTGTGCTTATTACAATTTCCTCCAAATTCTAAAGGCCTTCATCTTCGCCATTTTAAATTTTTATAAGTCTTGCTCACCATTCATTTCTTCGCCATTTTCTAAATTTTTATAAGTCTCTTGCAGCTGATTAGTAGAGTGAGTCTTGTCCCACTTATATGCATACGGTTCCAGCCCTTTGCTTCTCAATTCTTCTATCTACACAAAACACATCCACACAGACCTATGTTTATTGAGCAGTATTGAAATAACAATGTCCCTCTAACACACATTTCGCCGAACAGTTTATGGGCATTACTTAATTGCCTCAAACAAGGATACGTAATCAACGTCTAATTTCAAAACCTAGAGTTGGGAGTTAATCATTTTCACAATTTTCTAAAAAGAAAAATACATATATATATAATAATCAATTATCATAGAAATACCTCAATCAAAACTTTGGAGAAACCAATTCAAAGAAGAATGATAAAGAACAGACCTTCTGCAAGCGAATAGCTCGAACTGACTCCGGTGTCGTGTGAGGGCTTGGGTCCGCGTGGTCGAAGCTTCGACGGCCTCTGAAGATCCCTAGCCGGCGCGTGTAGGGGAAGGTAGCGGTCGGTCTCCACAAAGACAAAGGTGAGAGAGAAAGAGTGAAGGAGAGAGGTCTGGTGGGAGAAAGAGATCCGAGAGAGAGGAGAGACAATGATGAGGAAAAAGGAGAAGGAAATGAATTGGCCCCAAATGAAATGAAAAAAAAAAGCTAAGTGTAAGTGGCGGGATGGTTTTATTATTACTGCCCAATTTTTATAAAGTGGCACTAGGATAATACTTTTTTATGAGTATTATATTCATGTGTTATGGAAATGGGTATTTGGTGTAGTGAGGTAAGGGCAAAGGAAAGATGGATCAGCCATGAGTTGGAGAGCTGTAGGAGCGGCGCATACATACTCAGTCTGCTCAACCACCACGGTCGAGATACTTTTGAGGAACAAGGATTATTAGTTTGATTTTGTCGCTAAGGTCTGCTAATTTCGTAATTTTGATACATTTGTATTTTTATTCAGAAACTTTAAGATCCCTTGTATTTAGTCAAACCTTTTTAATTAAAAGTTTAACTCCATTGGCCAAAATTTTTAATACCGAAAATTTTGTTTAATCTTAATTACACTTTTAAACCAAAATGACCCGCTTAACGAGTTAAGCACTATTTTTTAAACACGTAGTATCACGGTCTGGGATTAGTAGGACGTTACACATTGCATGAGATTTACTCAGGTGTGGCTTGGTTCTTGACCATATGTGTACTCTACACTCAGTAGCAAGGACTTTTATGAATAGAATTTTCAGGAGTTTTGTATAACTATTTAAGTTTAGTTTTATCTTTTACTCTTGAAAGATTGAAAGTTTTACTAAAGTTGTAAAGATTTAAATTTTTTTGCATTTTTATAGGTGTTTTTTTATAGTTTTAAATTTAAAATGCCTGACATAATTTTAGGAATTAACCTATGAGTATGCGGCAGAAGAACCCGACGTAGTGGGACATTACACATTGTAGAAAAAATGGGAGCGATCTTGCTGCCCAGAATTTTTTTTCCGGTTTTCTTGGTTTTTCAAAAGAAATCGTTTAGTTACTTATGATACTAATTAGTTACCTTTATATAAAAGACGTCATTTTTATGTTATATTATCACATCTTAGTATTCTAAACAAGCCTATTTCAGTTACGTTTTAAAACAATTTTTTATTTTATTTTATATCATGGTATCTTATTATTTAAGAGATATTTTGGTTACTTTCAATCCTATTTTATAAAATTAATGAGGTACAAAAAATTATATATTTCTTTTACATGTAAAAGTTACAATATAGTATTCTAACCAATCCAATTTATGTTACTTTTTTTTATTTAGTTATTAGAAAAATGTAACTATAGACTTATTAAAAAGAAACTGTTTAGTTACTTATGATACCTATTAGTTACCTATTTACAGTAGACATTATTTTTATGTAATATTATCACATATTAGTATCCTAAACAAGCAAATTTTAGTTAAGTTTTAGAATAATTTTTTATTCTATTTTATGTTATGGTATCTTATTCTTTAAGAGATATTTTGGTTACTTTCAAAGTTGTTTGATAAAATTAATGAGCTACCAAAAATTGTGTGTTTATTTTACATTTCAAAGTTACAATATAGTATTCTAAACAAGCCAATTTAGGTTGCTTTTTTATTTAATTATTAAAAATGTTACTAAAGACTTATTAAAAAGAAACAATTTGTTACTTACGATGTCGATTAGTGACCTTTTAAAACGATTTTTTATTTTATTTTATATTATAGTATCTTATTATTTATGAGTTATTTTGGTTACTTTCAAACATATTTTATAAAATTAATGAGCTACAAAAATTTTTGTTTTTAATTTACATTTAAAAGTTACAATATAGTATTCTAAACAAGCCCATCTAAGTTACATTTTTAAATTTAGTTATTAAAAGATGTTACTAAAATTTAATCATAAATAAAATTCTACAAGTTACTATTTGACAACTTATTATTAAAGTTAATATTCGGGAACAAATAAGTATAGTTACTTTTTTTTGTAATGTAAATGATCATTTGATGTTTAAGATACATTTTGGTTACCTCATAAGGTATTTTAGAAACCTAACAAAATTGCTTTATAAAATATGATTATTTAGAGTACAAATGACAAAATACTTTTTTGTAACTCATAAGGCTAGCTGGTATTGAATTGTGCTTAAGATTGAATTTAGTTACTTTTATTTAACCAAATATAAAAACAATTAAAAAGTTACTTATGAAGCATAACAATTCTACTCATCTTCTTGGACAATGCAAGAAACCATTGCTTGCCATATATCAAAATGATCTCCTCAAGAAGTAGATCACATTGGTACCACTTTTGAATCTAGACGATCATTGGTTGTGCTGGAAAAAGCTTAGAAAATGGTGAATAACCACAAATTCGCCAGAGAATAGGGGTGATGTAGGGGGAAGGAGTGGCTGTTTATCTGTCTCGAAATGCTCCTCCAATGGTATCATCCCCTAACCTTGGAGTGGCTGGAGTTGGCTATTAAATATAGTCAAGGTCACGTCTCTTAAAATGTATGTGTGGCTTGCTTTGACGACATTTGCTTTTGAAGCTTTGTTGTCGAGGTCATCATAATTTGGCGTTGTTCTTAGGTGGCCGACGTGTGTGGTGGTTGGAGCAAGGACTAGTGGTGACTGAGTATTGTCATGACTGTCCATGGAGAGACAGAGATGAAAAAAGAGAAAGAAAATAGAAAAAGAAAAAACTTGCTTTTTTGGTATTGAAAATTCGGTATACGGGTAAATACAAATTTACATGTTATTTTTGTAAATAAACTATAAATGATAGAAGTATGTAATTATCCCAATATATAAATAAAATGAAAATTTTAGTCCGCTATTTTTCTTCCCAAACAAATATCCCAACTGCCTGAAATAAAAACTACATTTGCAAAAGTAGAGAAAAATAAACACCATATTTGTGAAAGAATTGAAAGGTTTTTGTGAAATTTATTATGCAAGAGCAGAAAGAAAAAGAAAAATGAAAAGGTGTAATTTGACACACCAGAATCACGTGCATTAATATTTTGTCAAACAATATTGTCATTAGAATTAATAAAGACATATATACACATATGAGACCAAATTTTAATTTATAAGAATTTATCTGTACTTATTTATTGACTAATATATATAATTATAGGCACTTTTAATGCAAGTCAAATTAATTATGTCGCAATCATACATGTGCCACGGTCGACGGTCCCCAATCTAATTGAAACTTATTTATGAGCAGCGATATTGCCACATAGTACTTACTGACAAAGAGATATATTTAATATCAGAATCCAATATATAAATATAATAACATTCTTATTTAATGGAATAATAATAAAAATAGTTTCTGCTCTGCTGATCATAAAAGATGCATAAAGTCTAGGTTATCTTGTATTTACTCTGTTTTAATGTTTAACTATGTCATAATTTTATAATATATGTCAATGCGAGAAAGGTATCAAACTCACAATAATGAAATATGTTTCTATTTTTTTTCTTTTAATTTTCAAGAGAGAGTGAAAGAAGTGATGTACTGTTTAGGCATGCAGCTGCTGTTATAGCAGGCCGGCGCAGTAGAGCTGGGAACCGCTGTGTACTACTGGAGTGTAGAAGAGTACACTGACTATCCTAACCTTTGCCATGCAGAAGCCGCTAACCAACCTTGTATGTGCTCCTTCTTCTAAATGATATCCTATTTCAATAATCAAATATTCAACTATACTAATTATACATAAAAAAAAATACCAAAAATCGATATCTCTCTCCTATCAAGACACTACTCTGAGTGCCTTCTAGTTTGTAATCTTTTATCAATATAACTTTAATAATATCATCTTACTTTTTCGAATATTAACACACTACATGTTCCATATTAGCTCAGATATCCAAGCATGTGTTTTGCTTTCGCTTTCTTTCTTCAAAACGTATTTAGTTCCGAAAATATCACATACTCACAGGTTTACATTTGACGCCAGTGCTCTCGTAAAGTACAGTATCGTGTTTATTTAATCGAAGTCTAAGTATAAAACGAATGGTAATTAATTTTACAAAATACTAAATATGTATATGTAAATGTATGTATGTATGTATGTAGAAATGTCTGTGTGAGTAGAGTCAAAGTCTTATGTTGAAAAATATGGTTGTGAATAATCTCGATAGACAGGAAGTGAGAAATTAATAAATATGTTAGAAAGTCCAGATGAAGCTAAGGATAAAAGTTTGCAGTGGGCATAAGTTTGTGATCTCCTGAACCCTCGTCCCCAACCAAATCGATAGATTTTAGGACAACCCTATCATAAACTTTTTATTTTTGGTTAGGGGCCCGAGGAAGGCGATCCATATGCTAGCATTATTAGCAAATAAGAGGTTATTTCTTCTTTTCTTTTTTTCTTCTTTGATTATACTTTGTACTTCTCTCACTAACTTTTTTTAACAGAACAATTTAGGATTTTAAACTATTAATAAAAATTGCTAATTTTTTTTAGAGATAATGTCAAAATCATTATAATATATTTTTAGTCGCCATTTATTACAACAATGTATAGGGTAATTTTCAAGTAGAAGGGGAGTAATGGTGCACCTCCTTCATGTTTTCAACACATGGATAGTTATAATTCTAATTTTGTAAATGACCGTGTACATTATAGTTACAACAAATATTTAACCGGTTTTTAAATTTTTTTGAATAATTGAGTGTGCTGAATTTATGGTTCAAATATTATGTTGCACCCATGTATAAAACAAACACACACACATGCAACATTAATGTTTGAATCATATTTTCGACACCTTAAGTTATTTGAAATTTTCTAAAAATTGATGGGGGTGCCTTCTATAAATTAAAATGTACACATTTTTTTTCTCAATAAATCTCAAACATATTAATTAGAAGAAATGACAGGTGCCACACGCTATTACAAAAAATGTCATTTCTGACAGTTCCTAGCTGCCACAACTGATTTTTTGCGTCAGTTTTCAAATTAACGTAGAATCCCATGACACAAACCAACCTGTACTCGTTTGCGTCAGTTGGACACTACCACAAATGTCACGTTTGTGACAGTTGAGCACTGACACAAATGCTATATTAAAAAAAAAAAATGCCATGAAGCCTGACTCGTCTACCCAGCCCCCCTGTACCCAGTCCCAAGCCAACCACCTCTCAACCCCTGCGACCCCAGCCACCACCCACAACCCCCGCGACCCTAGCCACCCCCATGACCCCTGTGAACTCAGTTAGAGAAATAAATCAAGAGGAGAAATTTTGGGTTTTGGTTTGTCAAACAATAATCTTCAAAATAAAAAATCTATACAAAATTTTTTTAAAAAAAACTATGTATAAGGTTCATAAAATATTATATTCACCAATTTAACCTTAAAATTGAAATATTAAAAAAAAAACTCACCAAAATGGGTCAAGAAAGTAGGAGACGCCGCTAGTTGTTGGTAGAAAACCTAACTTTTCGAATTTGGGAGAATGATGGGCTCTGGGACTATGGCTGAGATTTATTACTGGGCGGACCGTTTGCGTCAGTGGGGCACTGACAGAAACGATTAAGCGAGTGTTTTGCTTAACCGTTTGCGTCAGTGCCCTACTGACGCAAACAAGCCGTTAGCGTCAGTTGCCCACTGTCGAAAACGTTCCGTTAACGACGTCAATTGGCCACTGATGCAAACTTCGTCAATTAACAGCGTCAGTGTTACTATAGACGTAAATGCCCCTGCATTTGTGACAGTGCTCAACTATCACAAATGTTGATTCTCGGTCAACGGCATCAGTCAACTGCGTTGACTGACGCATTTGACTGGTACAAAATAGATATTTTAGTGTAGTGACATGGATGGCTATTTCGTAAGAGTTCCTTGACTAGAGATTATGAATTCTCTTGTCCAATTAGCTGATATATCCACAACAACATTTGAGACTCTTGGAAGTAAATTAAAACAAACATAGCTAAAATTATGCATATACTGAAAACACAAAGGGGTACACTCGTAGTCTCATTTCAATGGGAGACTAGTGAAGAATTTCCTATATATAAATGTTGTGTCTAAAATATATTTGTGATCATTTTTTAGGTAATTTTTTATGTGACTAAACTACCACAAAAAATAATAATTACACGGTGATATAAAAAAAATTAGAATTCGAACTATTTATATACTGAAAACACAAATGGGTACACCGGTAGCCCACTAAAGAATTTCCCAAATAGATCAATGTTGTGTTTAAAATATAGTTGTGTTTATGTTTTAGTTAATTTATTATGGTGACTAAACTACCACAATAAATAATCATTATTTACTCACATGATAAAGAATGTAATTAGAAAACACTAATTCACAATATGGTTCCGATTAGATCGTTTTGTTGTGTTGACAACCGCCACTACAAAAAATCTAACTTTTGCTAGCTTTGCGCCGGCAAAAGTCCTATGGGCTTTACCGACGCACTTTTGCGCCGGCAAAAAGCAACGACATACCCCCATCGATAATGACACTTTTGCCGACGCAAAACGTAATGCGCCAGCAATTATATCTTTTGGCGACGAAAAAATGCGCCGAGAAAAATAAGGATGCGCTAGGGAAAATTTTTGTCGCGTTATTGAGGAAAACACTTTTAGCGGCGCAAAATTGCGCCGGCAAAATATGTGTCTTTTAGTGGCGCGTTTTTGCGCCGGGAAAGGTGGATATATGTAGTCACACATTTTTGCGCCGGTAAAATTATTTTTTAAATAAATTTTTTGATAATATTACTAATTTTATTTTCAATATATTAATATTAATTAATAAATTTCGATTTTAATATATTAATAATTATTTAATTTTTTAGTAATATTATTTAATTAGAAATAAAATTAAAATTAAAATTTTATAAATAAATTAAAAAAAATTATAACTATTAATTTTTATTGTCTCCACCAAACATGAAAATATAAAAGTAGTTTAGTAAATCAAATCTCTAATAAATTAAACTTTAAATAAATAAATAAGTTCTACAAATGTGTACTGTCCTTCTCATCATCCCCGCCCCCCTGAGCATCATCATCCTCGTTTGGATCCTGTTCTGGTAAGTCGACAGTAAAACCAGGAGTCAATTCACCAACCTGCTTCAACAAAGCACTGAGTAGTACATCTTGACGCCGTTGGCGACTCTCAAGTTTAGTCGTATACTTCTTTAGGTTCTCATTTTCCAGCATAATGTGCTGAGTTTTCTGCAAAATGGTGTCCACTTCAGGTGGCAATTGCTCAGACATTTGAGAAGTTGACGAAGATGCTGCCCTCTTTGCGCCAATTGCCTTCAACCTAGGCAACCCCCCAAACCCTTTCTTATAACGCGAGCGGGGTCCAAGGACATCCGTAATAATATCCATATCAGGCGGGAACTGACCGTCGACATTATCGCCAACACAAGAAGCAGCAGATGATACAGGGGTCGTACTCTGCGATGCTCGACGCTCGGTCATCTCAGTTTGCACAATAAAAAGCATGTATCTCGAATTCCAATATAACATTATTTGAAAATCTAACTTATAAATTTTTAATATAACAACATATAAAATATAACTTTATTATCTATCTACCAACATCCTATCATTAATGACTGCAGACCAGTGATTGAAAAAGAATGTAATTAATTTTGTTCCTGTATAAGGGAGCAAGTAGGCTAAAGTTAATTTGGTCATGAAAATCTATATCTAAATAAAAAACATGAAGATATTGTTGATATATACAGTAAAAGTAGTTAATTCCATTAATGGAGAATTTACGTCTCTAAACATATACATCAACTATATTTGCATGTGTTGTGATTTAGATATGGATTTTCATGAACAAACTAACTTAGCCCACAAGCTCTTTTATACGAGGACAACATTAGTTACATTCTTTTTTTTATCTTAGTCGACAATCATTAATCATAAAAATATTGCCACATAGATTATAAAGATTTAATTGTTAAAAATTTAATTAATAATTAATAAATAATTACTAATTGACACCAACCAATTAATAATTAATATTTATTAATTATTTACTAAACTTTTTTAAAGTTAAATGATCATAAATTAGTTAAGGTTATGCAACTTACATGTTTTGTCGCCGCTACATCACTAATCCACTTAGCCTTCTTCTTGTGGAGGTGCTCGAATGTGTCAATCATGCTCGGAAGCTCGCTAGTAGACGGGTCCATCAAAAAATGCAAATTATATAAACATTGTCACCTTTATAATATTTTCGTAAATGTAAGGATATAAGTTATTATAATTTACGTTATCATAAACATGGGCAACGATGGATTTGGAACCGTGTCCTCCTGGTATGGTCATTTTTGCTCGAGCTTCTTTATTTCTCTTCGATATATGCTTCAAACAGAAAATAGTACTCATTAATCTAGATTGAAATTTTATAATTAAACATTAATGTAAAATCTAAGGCATACCTGCTGAGAATCAAAAGTCCAAAAATCGCATAGAATTGCCCAATCAAAAGAAGTAATAGACCCAAAAGGTTTTGACTCCGCTCTCTCGTTGTCCACCTCTCCTCCAACCTCTACCCAATGTTTCTTCATCGTGCGCCGCCAATCAGTCAGATGCTTTTGTATTTGTCTTACCATGGCATCGTTGATTACTGGATTGTCTTGTGGATAAATGAATTTGTCCTAAAATCACAATTAAATTTGGAATTTGTTAAAATATTATGAAGATAGACAAAATCTTTAATAGTGAGTTATTAAAAATTTTAAAAATGCTTACAGATAGCCTCTGCCAAATAACTTGGATATCAGCTGGTGTTACTTGTTCCCAAGCTAGTGTAGTTGGGGGTACAGTGTCACGCAAATTACGAGCCATGGAATTGTTGAACCACTTGCCATACGTTTGAATAGCTTTTCCAGTTTGTGCATCAAAATCTACTTTCAGATGGCTAACTTTTTTGGTGGCCAGCTCCTTCTCGATATTGGCATCGTAATAAGCTCCCCTGCCCCTCTTAGAGCCACCACTGGTGTCATTGCTTGGTTCGGCCATTCTACATTAAAAGATTCATTAATTAACTAATTCAAATTATGTATGTCTATTGTTTTTTGTTATAAAATTAACATTTTATTACTTATGGTCTTTCCAAACCTACCCTATTCGGACCTAGTGGATCCCTTGGAGAAAGTAAGCAGTCATGTAGTTCTCCACATTTTTTCAAAATGTTTCTCAAACATCTTGAAAAAATTAGGAGCAATACATGAATACATTGGCTATCCCCAAGGCATCCACTAGGTGCATGTCTATTGTTTTTTGTTATAAAATTAACATTTTATTACTTATGTTCTTTCCCAACCTACCCTATTTCGACCTAGTGGATCCCTTGGAGATAGCAAGCAGTCATGTGCTTCTCCTTATTTTTTTCAAAATATTTCTTAAACATCTTGAAACAATGAGGAGCAGTACATGAATACATTGGTTATCCCCAAGGCATCCACTAGGTGCATGTCTATTATTTTTATTTATACATATAAAATTAACATTTTATTACTTATTGTCTTTCCCAACCTACCCTATTCTGACCTAGTGGATCCATTGGAGATAGCAAGCAATCATGTACTAATTCTCATTTTTTCAAGATATTTCATCAAATATCTTGAAAAAAATGAGAATCAATACATGAATACATTGATTATCGCAAAGGCATCCACTAGGTGCATGTGTACCTATATCTGATACTATCATTAATTAATGATAATAAATAAAGTTTTCATTGAATTAAATAAAAAATTACATATACTTGTTTAAATTACATATCACTGTCCTCATCATCACTAACTACAACATCATTACGAACACCACTATCACTATCACTATCGACTAGAACATTGTCGTCATCCTCATCGTCTTCATACTTGGCCAATGTGTCGTCTTCAAATTCAGCTTCATCATCGACAACAAATTCATCTAAACCTTCGCCAACCAAATCATCAACGTTGTACACTTCAGTGGGATTGACATTAACCTGATCATACTGAAGATTATCAAAAATTGGAAGTTCTACCCACAACTGAAATGAAGAAAAATTAACTTCTTGCAATATTGGTAAATCATTTGTGGTCTCAGTATCATCAACATTGGAATTTGAGAAATCCCATACATTCCTTGGAATGTATTCATTAACGAGCCTCCAATCATCCCCATTTTTCACATCTCGAAGATAATACACCAACTTCGCTTGAGATGCAAGAACGAAATGATCATCTTTATAACATTCTTCCTTCACATATACGCTCGTAAAATTGGATTCCACTTTAATTCTACTTGTATTGAACCATCTACACTTGAATAGGAGAACACTGTAACCCATCAAGTAGGACAATTCAATTACTTCTTCCAGAACTCCATAGTAGTTCACTCCTTCCTCACTTGGCACCATTACACCGCAATTTTGTATTTTAAGCTTCATATCATGACCATGAATCACAAATTTCACACTATTCACTATCATCCCTGGATATGAGAACACGGTGCCGCTTGATTTGTTTGCGAGAGCATACAATTCATTATTCACTTCAGTAGGTGTTGACTCATGCAAACTGTTCACCTATCAACATTAACATTGAATGTTATTTGTGGATTGATTAAGTGGGGTTTCAGAAAAGAATTGACTAATATACATACTCGTTCTTTGAACCATTGAGGAAAATCAGCTTCTTGTTGTACTTCAAGATTTGAGCCCCCCCGTCTTCTTAATTCATCCATATGCTCACTAAAAACGGACAACAATGTTATAATTTTTTCCTTTACTCGGTATATAAACCAAACAAATTTAGTGAAAAAGACTACAAAACACACCTAAGGTACTCCTTAATTTTGGCACAATTGTTCAAGATATACCACTCAGCCTTTTGCTTTAACTGCGGATTGAGGAGCATACTTGATTTCTTACCAAATAGATGACCAACAGCCTTATAAATAGAATATTCCCGATTTGGCTGGGATTCAATGCAATCATCATTCCTCTCAGGTCGATTAAATCGAGTCTCAACCCCCCCGGAGGTACATTGAGCAAAAGGTTAAGGCCTTGTTGACCACGTAAGCTTCTGCGATTGACCCTTCCGGACGTGCATGATTTCTTACATACTGTTTATAAACCGCCATTGAACGTTCAATGGGATACATCCACCTAAAGTGCACGAGACCACCAAGAATTGTCTCTTTCGGAAGATGCAAAACCAAATGCACCATAATGTCGAAAAATGCTGGAAGAAAAATCATTTCCAACTTGCATAAAATGGTGATAATGTCTATTTCCATCTTCTGAAGGTCTTTCACATTCCATGTCCGTGAACAAAGTTTTTTGAAAAAACCGCACAATTCAATAATTGGCTTCCGAACTTTAGGAACCAAAAATGACCTAATTGCGGCGGGCAACAACTGCTGAAACAACACGTGACAATCGTGTGATTTCAGCCCAGTTATATGGCCATCATTGACATTGACATTCTTCGAAAGGTTTGTAGCAAAACCGTCCGGGATTTCAACTGACTTCACAAATTCACAGAAAACTCGACGCTCCGGGACACTAAGGGTGTAACTGGCGTGCGGTTTCTTGCACTTGTATGCATCTTGTGTCTCGACACCATTCACCCATAACTCCTTCAACTCGTCAAGCAAAGGTCTCATATAGACATCGGTATCTTTTCCAGGTGAAGAAGGACCTGGAATTAGAATAGACAACATTAATGATTGTGGTTTCATGCACTTCCACGGCAGCAAGTTGTATGGGACAAGTATCACAGGCCACATGCTGTAAGAGTTGCTCGTGTTCCCAAAAGGATTGAAACTATCTGTAGCCAACCCAAGCCTAACATTTCGAGGTTCGGCTGCGAAAGATGGGTACAACTCATCAAGGTGCTTCTACGCCTTACTGTCAGTGAGGTGCCTCATCACACCATCTTCCTTTGGCCTTTTAGAATAATGCCATCTCATATCCTCTGTAGTATATCTCGAACTGTATAACCTTTTCAATCTCGGCATCAACGGAAAGTACTGCATGACCTTATGAGCCACTTTCTTCCCGTTCCCACAATTATCTTGCCAGCGACACTCACCACAAACCGGACATAATTCCAAATTCTCATTCTCCTTCCAAAACAGTGCATAGTCATGCTTGCAAGCATCGACGGAGTCATATCCCAATCTAATACTCCGCAACTTCGCCTTCGCCTCATAGTTAGACTTAGCTAAAATTGTTCCGTCAGGCATATCGTCGACTAACAATTCTAGGAAACCATCAAAGTAATGATTGCTGCACTTGTTAATAACTTTCAGATGCATCAGCTTCACCAAGAAGTTCAACGCATAATACTTTCGGTAACCCGGGTACAATTCACTTGACATCTCCTTGAATAAATTGTCATACTTATCGCGATGTTGAACATCATCTTGGGGAGGATCATTATAGTTTCCAGCAGGACCATCATCTTCAGCGTAAACATCCTCCAAGATATCTGCTATCCTGATCTCGTACCACATCGGGTGGCGGCGGCAACGCCTCTCCATGGTAATGCCACCCTTTGTAGGACTGTATGATGCCATTGTTGAATAAATGCATCGAAATTGCATTTATAGGCTGGAACTTAACATTCCCACATTTCTTGCACGGATAATGAACCAAACCTCGATTGTTCACCTGATTTTTAGCGATCTCGAAAAACCCCTTAACACCATTTCTATACTCCAGAGACCAACGATTCCTCGCACTCATCCAGCTTCTGTCGCTCACCATCTTCAAGCGAAATAAGTCAGAAAATATTAATAATCGTCTTAAAATAAGGGAAATGATAGTCAAAATATTTCATGACCGTTTGTCTCCCTTATTATCACTAAGTGATAATAATATCTTATCTCTGGCAAAAATAATTATTTATATTTACCAAAGAAAATATAACTAATTATTAATTATTACAATTTTTTAAATCATTTACTTGTTTATTACTTTTATTTTAAAATTAATTTAATTATACATTAATTTCATTTTGTAATTTTTTATTAAATTCTTCAATTTGTATTTGATTATTTGCTTAATTAATAACAAGTTTATTATATTTATATTTTACTTAATTATATTTTATTAAATCATTTATATTTTTAAATTTTTTCAATTACAAAACATTTAATATTAATGTTAAAATTAATTGTTAATTATTATGATTGGTAATTTTACTTTATTTAAATTATAGTTAAAAATTAATGTTTTGATGTATTTTTTAATTATACTTAAACTTTTATTTAATTAATTATTAAACGTTTATTAATTTTACTAACCCTAACAGGATTTGGGCAGCATAACAACTATATTTCAAACTATCCTAAAATTTTTAAAACCTACAAATTAAACACATATATAACCTTAATATTCCTAGATCATACAAAACATATATATACATTAATAAATACATCAATTTATATATATAAAAATATTGAACTACAAAAAAACATATACCAAAACTGATTTTTTTATTAATACAAAAAAATTATTAAATACATATTTACAAACATATCACATTTAATATAAACACAATTTAAAAATATAAACATACATTATTAATATGATTTTTTTTAAGTTCATACTTTAACTAAAATATATATATCACAAAATACAATATAATAAATATTAACAAGCAAAAATAAACAAATACATATAAAACATTAAAATAAAAAAAATACATATTCAAATCTGTTTTTTTAATTTTACAAAAAAAAATTAATAAATACAAAATACATATATTATAAAAATAACTTTAAAATAGTTGTTATTAAGAGAAACAAATACATATAAAACATTAAAATAAAAATTAATGTTAATGGCTATATTTTTTGTAATTAATGTTAATTTTCCTAAGACTAACGAAATTTGGTCAGTATAACAGCTATATTTTAAACTATCCCAAAATTTTATAAAACTTGCAAACTACACACAATATACATAATATTCCGAGAGCATGCACAACATAAACCAAAATTAATAACATATATCAAATCTTTTTATGTCAGTAACGTCAAAATAATTTATTTAGTAAATATTTATAAACAAATAATCTTTAATATAAAAAAATAAAGTATGATGCAAATATACAATATAATATAATAATTTAATCTATTTTTTTAATATACATAAAAAGCATTAAAATTAAAAAATATACATACTCAATAAGTTTTTCTTTTGATAAATACTAAAACCATATTTCTGTTTTTCTTTTTCATTATTAATCTCATTTTTCTAAAACTACACAAATTTATTTGTTTTTTTAACACAAAAATATAACTATAATACCAAATATCACACACGTACATATATATATTAATAGTTCACAATTAATTAATCAATTTTATAAAAAAATTAACATTAAATAAACATATGTATACACATATTCACATATTTAATTAACATTAAATAATCATATATACACACACATTCCTTGGAGCTGTTCTAACCGAGAACAAACATATATACATAAACAAACATATAAACATATATACATAAACAAACATATATACATAAACCAGACAGATAAATATAAATATATATACATAAGCAGACATATAAATATATATACATATATATATATAAACAGAGATAAACATATATACATATATACATAAGCATACATATATATATATAAACTAACCCTTGAAGTTGTTCTACTGAGAGACTGGAGCTGCACACACTTTGGTGGACCTGTTTATAGAGAGAGAACAAAAAAAAAAATACAATTACAAAACGAGATACAGAGAAAAAAGTCTAAAAATGTTAAAATTTTTGCCAATGGATTTACTAACCTTGAGAGAGAAGAACTCACTATCTGAGCCGAGCCACGGTAGGATTATGGCATGGGGTGGTCGGACATCAAACCAAAGAAACGAGAGAAGAAGTTGATAAAAAAATTTCTGAAAATGGGGAAGAAGGGCTCACGGCTGCACTAAAATCGCTATGACTTTTGCCGATGCGTTTCGTTGTCTCGGCAAAAGTCTAAAAATGCACCGGCAAAAGTCTTTAATAAAACCCTAGGACAAAACGGTGCCGTTTTAATTAGTACAACTTTTACCGACGCAAAAATAGACTTTTGCCAGCGCAACAAAACGCGCCGGCAAAAGTCTAGCCACCTACTTTGTTGAAAACGTGCACAAATTTAAAACGCACGTTTTGACTTTTACCGGCGTATTAAGTGAAATGCGTCAGCAAAAGTTTATGGTATTTTTTTTTAAAAAATTTGATAGATCTTTGCCAGCGTGATTCACTATGCGCCGATAAATTTTTTTTTTTGCCGACGCAAGCCTTATTTCTTGTAGTGCGCAGATGACTTATTTTTTTTAAAAAAAAATTGAAAGGTAGTTCTCAATAATTTGAAGACAAGATATGATATTTTATTTTCTCAGTAGTTGGTGGATAACAACTACAAGGTTTATTTTCCCAGTATTCCTAATCATCTAATAGTTCATTTTTTACTCCATAAGGAAACCCTTGTCCCCAAGGAGAAAGAAATAAAGAACTCTCTTTCTCGTGCATGACCACAATAAATTGGACAAGCCCTAGCTCTTTCCTCCACCAATCTTGCTTTTATGAGCTCTCAAAGCATTCTTTTCCACAACTTACAGTCGATTTTCTATGTGTATATGCTTTTAACTCATTGCTTAGTTTAACTATATTTTTAATAATTGTACCAAGTTTGTTAAATCTAAGGTATTATAATTTATTTTATGTTATATACGTGGAAATTAATATGAATGACATTCTCCCTCTCTCTTACAATAATATAAAAGTTGTAGTTGTTGTTGGAACAGTTACTTAAACAATACAGATTGATGCTTTTGCAACTTTCAAAATCAAAAACTATATAATGTAAAAATAACATAATGATTTTTACCTGGTCCGGTTTCCCTACTTCATAGGGTCACGCCCACAGATAAAACATGAATAATAAGATTATCAAATATACAAACAATTTACTTGACTTATGCACAAAAAGACTCCCTCTTTAATTGAGCCGCAAGAACATTGTACAAATCTTCAATCCACGTTTTTTGCAATCACCATCTTGCTTGAAATCCCATCAAATGATGGTGATAAGTCTTCTCCCAAAGATATAGTACTTTCTTTCTCCAGGAGAAAGACTTATGAATGTCTTTTCCAGAAGACAAATGATTCATTTATCCCCAAGGAACTCAAGAAACTCAAAGTGTATAATGTGCTATAGCCAAATGCAAAAGCCAGAATTAGGTGCTAAACTTAGTCTTAGAGAAACAAAGATGATTAACAAGCTTTTACACTTTTCTCCAAAAATACAAAAATGATATTCAAAAGTGGTAACAAACATGTCTTTGATTTCTTCACTTTATATATTGAGAAGAGATCCTTCACAACTATTAAATTGATCAGCAAAATCAAAGACAATAGAAAAATAGACGATATAAAAAAATTGTCAAGATTTGCTCGAGCAACTTAATTAGTTGACTCAGCAAATATGTAACGTACCTAGTTCACAAAGTGAACTTGATAAATTTCCAACAAACGAATTTCCTACATTGATTAGAGAAGTATTGAAGATATTCAAATCAATTAATCAACTGGAAATGAAAGAAATACAAATATTGTCTCTTAAAACATCACACAATTTTATGCTCTTAAAAAATGAATCTTTCTAAATTTAGAAAAATCAAATAAGGTTATTTTTTAACTTTGAAAGAGGCGGCATAAAAACATGATCAACATGAAATAATTCTATAACCTTCCCAAAAATATTCAAGGGATATTGTAACGCGCTAGATATTCTATCTTTTAAGAAAATACATAATTTTACATAATTCATACCAAAAATACCAATATTTACTAATATCATCTTAATAATAAACACATGCAGAAAATACTGGATCCAAATTCTAGTAAAATATTTAATGCAACATGATAAATGAATTTTATAATCCTAAAACATTTTTATGATGATACTGAACTTATTTAAAATGCTTTAATATATAAAATAAACTTGAAGCGTTCTTAATCGCTTTCTGGTTCATATGCCCCCATGGTATACATACTTCATTTGGATAGGCTTCAACTCGTCACTCTCATAAGTAAACATTCAAAAAATACCTATAACTAAAGGGAAAGTAAGGGATTGAGCTTGACAGACCAGTAAGAAAGTACAAACATTCAATAGAAAACATTATCTTAGCAACTAGCATAAAATCATAGGCTTTCCTAATACATACAATGTCGAATCATTTCCAAGGCATTCCATCATGACCATGTACATTGACTTGCATCCTTATATCTCAATCTTGTAATACTCACAAAACATAATATCATATAATGCGTTCTCTAGCATATATGACATCTATCAAACACAACTTTAACTCTTCACGATCTAACCATCCACATGACATGACATGTCTACAAACTAGGCATAACATAACATCACCATGGTTATAGTATGCAATTCTCACACATAACATATGTCAAATTAACATTCATAGAATCATACATAAAACTTTAAAGGCGACAAGTAATTATTAAATAAAAGTTGGGTGACGAAACTATCCTCCTGGGATCATAATGTTCAATTCTCGGGCACATATGCCAAACATTTATACATGGTAACTCATCTACCCAATACTCATTCTTGCAAACATTATCATAAACATAACATACACATCACATGTTCATGAAATCTAGCTAATTTCCTTACCTTGAGTCATTGCAAATAATAGAGTGAAACTGCTTCAAAAAATTCCTAAAATAAAAGAAATAAATTTTACCTTAATTCACATTACTCATAAACATAGAAAAATACAACTTGCATAAAATCCAAACCTAGGTCATTCTAACTCTGCTATGCCACTAGTTGAGTTCCAAGTTATCTTTGGATGGGCCATGCATACACGTGTGGACAATTTTCTTCCTGGGTCGCGGCCCTCCTAGCTATTATCACAAAATTCCATTTTGATCTTTACATAAAATCTCCTCAAAATGTATCTAACATAAATTATATACCCACAAAATCACTTAGGGTATTAGAAACAATTCCAACCCTAATTTCTAGTGTTGGCTAAAATTCCTTCTAGCATACATCCCAAATTATTTTCAAATATGCAATATTATTCAAGAACTATAATCTACACCCAATAAAAATTTCTTAGCATGCATAAAATTCTAAATCTTATGGAATAATCCAAAACCCTAATTTCTTTGGGGTGGCCAAAACACTAATGCCTTCTCTCTTGCATGGGTATCTAAAAATCAAATCACAAATATCACAAATTTCTACATCAACCCTAATATCATTGGGGATTAGCACTAGAAAACAAAACATCACTTACCTTGTTTATTTGTGGTTGTTGAACCCCACACTCTTCTTTCTTTATGTGTGATTCAATTCCCTTCCAACAAAAGCACCATATTTCTTTTAGTTACACATGATGAGAATAACTAAAGTAAACCATAATCTCTACATTAGCTATGAACTTGTGAGAATAAGAACTTACCTCAACCCTAGCTTCTCCTTCCTCCCTTTCTCTTCTTCTCCTTCAGCCTCCTCTTCCTTCTTCATTCTATTCCAAAAAATGAAAGAAAATGAAACTCTTGCCCCGTTGTTATAAGCTCTTGGCCAACCCTATACAAAGGGTAAAAGGAAGTTTCACATTTTCCTTTATTTCCATTATTCCACCTTTATTGTGTTAAAATAAAAATAGATTGACAAGTTTTCTTAAAATGGAAAGAATTCCCTTTTCTTTTTCTCTGCTCCCACACGCCCCCACTCTCTTTCTCTTCATTCTCTTTATTTCCTAATTTATCAATAAATCATCTAAATCAAATCCTTAAAAAAATATTGTTGTAATACTCTAGAAGTTCTTCCTTTATCTCTCAAATTATGTCCAAGTACATTATTTCTAAAAATGGCGAACATTTCATTTTCTTTTGTTTCTTCTTCACATGCCACCAACTCTAGCTCTCTACACACTATCATGTCGGCCGTGTTGGTCACTCACACACCAATACACATAAAAATATCAAACAACGAAAAATAACTCAAACATCTTTGTAATTAGAAAAATACCATACATCAAGTATTATTCTAATTAGACCATAAAATAATAGATAAATAACAAGAAAATTAACTACAACATAATTAATATCAACTCGATATTACAGACACAATATAATTTAATTTGAAGACATTTATTCTTTAATAAAAAACAAGTTTTATTCTTCTCCACATCGATAACAAAATGTTATATATTATATTGAGAATATAAGAGAAATGTTAAGTCATAATAACACACGAGATTAGAATTAACAAAATAAAATTGTTCGTTCAGTGGCTGCTATTCTACTGGGGCAACCTTAACCATTACTAATATCTTTGAAAATCCTAAGTTTTAGCCTATCTTTCCAGTTTTACAATATTCATCTAGGTTTTATCTTGATTTATGCTTGAACATTAACAACACAATCATAAGAGTTGACACATGAAATTACAAGCTTCGTCTGTACTGAAAACTCATTCCAGCCGACTAGTGCTAGGGTTCCCTGAACCAGGGTAATAACTCTCACTATATTCAGAAGTAATTTTACATTAACAAGTTCAAGAATCAATTTGTAAAACTATACAATCTATCTGAAAATACAGTGAAGCTTTTTACCCTAAATAACCAAATCCCTTGGTTATAGATGCAAGATCCCCTTGCTTCAATGTTGAACTCCTTTCAACAATATCTCAAATCCGAAAACCTTCGGATGTATAGCATCAAGACCCAGCTGAACTCCTTCAGCAATCACGGCTTGATTCCAGAGCTTGCACATAAACCTTCAACCATCTTCAATGGAGTTTCTTGCCAAAATCTGCAAAAATCAATAGAAGAAGAAGAAAGGAAAATCCAAAACACACAAAACAATCTATCGATCAAAAAGAGTTAGTTATAACTAATTAACCAGGCCAATATATATCCTTGGCTGCAATTAGGTATAACCCAGAACCAACTAACATCTGTTACTCACTAACAACCTTGCTTTACACACTTGCTGACGTGGACACTAACTAAAAATGAATAAACTCCAGACATAACAAAAGACCATTCCAGAAGCGACTGGACATAATTTGTCATACCCAAAATATTGGTCCTTACAATCTTTATGCTATATTTTTCTCCCTCATTCTCCCAGCTGCACCCACACCCACACACACATACCCTCTCTCCCTCTCTCTCTTTGGTTTACCTCCCTCCCTCCTGATCTTTTTCTCGTTCTCACTCTTATTCTCTCTCTTTTCCCAACAAGTGATGGTGGTTTCATGGGGTTGCAGGATTCGACCATGGTGGTAAGATTTTTGGGGTGGCAATACGAGGAGAATCGACAAGCCA
Source organism: Humulus lupulus (assembly GCF_963169125.1). Classification (NCBI taxonomy): domain Eukaryota; kingdom Viridiplantae; phylum Streptophyta; class Magnoliopsida; order Rosales; family Cannabaceae; genus Humulus; species Humulus lupulus. Next base: position 52,270,350 of record NC_084797.1, read on the forward strand.
AGGGTGGTGGTGGCCGACAATGACAACAACTCAAAGGGGGACTTGGGATCTAACAAACGGCAAGGTCTCGTGGTAACTCTTTCTCTATTTCTCTCTCTCTCTCTCTCTCTCTCTCTCTCTCTTTTTCTGGTTTCTTTTTTCAGTTGCAGGGTTAATTCATGGTGGTGAAGATGGCAGTGGGTTCATGGCTGTGAGGATAGGTTTGTGGTGAAGATGGCAGTGGGTTCAGAGGTTGTTGCAGGGCTGATTAATGGTTTTTTTTATTTAGTTTGTCTTTTATAAAACTCAATAATGAGTTTATGATATTGTATTTATTTTTTTGAGTTTATTACATTATATTTTGTGTTTAAGATTGTGTTTTTTGTTTGAGTTTATGAACTTATGTGTATTATTATGTTTTATGATCTGAGATGTTACAAAAAGTAACATTTGTGTCAGTTCTGTATTGTCCCAAATGTTAAATTTGAACCAAAAATCTAGTGAATTCGAGTCACCACTTTTCGCTCCACTTTTTAAACTGAATCGTATACAATTTTGAATTAGTGAGGTACTGATCTGAATTGTGCTTTTTTTACCAGTGTCTATGAAATTAGTTTTGTGATAGTTTGTAACATTATTTGAATTTATTTCTTAACACCTTTTGATTTCAAAAAGTTTACTGTCTTCTCATTGTTTATTAATTGTTGTTGAGTTTATTCTCAATTTTGTAATCAAGAGTTACTTAATCAGTTAAGTCATTTGGAATGCTTGGATATTTCTTGTCCCTGTATCCCTCTCGTGAGAATTTAGTTCTAATTCCTCTTTAAGAATATGCTTTTGCTTAGGGTTCCTTTTGAATTTAATAGTTAGCACTATTAATAATTTGATGTAATTAAAAATGTTTATTATGGAGAAAAATAAAAGCCTTATTCTCAGAGGTTTAGTAACATTACAATAGAAACAGACTTTCTTGGCATGTTTCATGGAGCACGCCATAAAATAAGTCTTTTGCCACTGCATTTTAGGCACCACAGCAACAAAAGATTGTTTTAATATGAAGTGGTGCATCAATTTTTTTTATATCTTTTATGTATGTTTTAGTAAATTTTTGTTTTTTCTTTTGAGGCTTTATCATTCCAATGTAAAATCTGAAAATTGACCATTTGATATTCCAATGCATGATTCAAGCTTTTCATAAACAAAAAAAAAATAAAAAAAATAGTTGATTTGCTTATCTTTTGATTAATGTTTGTTTATGAGTTGTCCTGAATATAGCTTATCCATGAGTGTCTTTCTGCTTTTCGACTCCATGAATGAACACCCTTATTCTAAAGACCAAATTGATAAAATTTACCTATGAGGATATGAAGTTGAGACTTCAACATGGCTAAAATTTTCGAGGTTATATGTATTGTGGTATGTGGTAAGAGGAAATTGGTTTAGTACACACATAATATTTGGAGTATTGAAGACAAGTTTGGGCGTAATCACGTGTTTTTTTTTTTGGAAAATTTGTAGTTTTCTACTGTAATGATATTCTCATTTATGTCCAAAATTTGGAAGACCATTTGATGAATTTACAATATGTTCTTAATGTGCTTAGGAAAAAGAAACTACTTGCTAACCTAAAGAAGTGCACCTTTTGCACTGATAAGCTTGTGTTTCGTAAATTTGTTGTTAGTGCACAAGGAGTACAGGTTCACGAAGAAAAGATTTGCGCAATCCAAGAGTCCCCAAGTCCTACAAGTGTAAGTAATGTTCGAAGCATTCATGGACTTGCTATATTTTTTTGGGGAATTTGTGAAAGACTTTAGTAGCATACCCACACCAATATTCGAAGTCATAAAAAAGAATGTTGGGTTCAAATGGAGAGAAGAGCAAGAAAAGGCATTCCATTTGCTTAAGAAAAAAAATCAACCCATGCTCCTTTAATTGATTTACATTACTTTGCAAAAACTTTTGAGATTATATGCAAGAAGGACGACCAATTGTATATTTTAGTGAGAAACTAAGCGGGGTTGTCTTAAAGTACCCTACTTATGACAAGGAGTTTTATGCATTGGTTCAGCCTTGGAAACTTGGAAACACTATCTTTGGCCTTAGTAGTTTGTGATCCACACTGATCATGAGTCATTAAAGCATCTAAAGGGTCAAGACAAGTTGTATTAGGGTTTGTGCCCTAAAAGCATGAGAAAAGATATTTTTTTATTGATTTAAATTAAAGTACAATATTATTATATTTGATTATCAAAATTATAGTTTGAATAAATTATACATAAAGATTGTATTAAATTATGAGAATATAATCTTGTATGCGTACAAGAGAATTAAGATCATATATACTTTAATATGAATAAGATCATATTAAAGCATGAAATCTTTAATCAATGGTTACTCAATCGGTTTTGCTAAGTATATAGTTGGATGCAAGTAATCTAGAGTCAGATTACTGATATTATTAGACATCTTGGTAAATGTACTTTATATAAGTATGATTATATATGACAGGACCGATGTGAATTAATTTCTTATAAAATTACTGTTCGCCGTAAGGATTTAATTCATATCTTAATAGATTATCATTTGTAGATCATTCTAAATCCCGAGAAGTCATGAACTCCAATTGATGATTATTGGATTTTTTGATTCATTCGTTAAGGTCTCTTAATATAATGAGGCTACTAACTTTTGTTATGGAGATTCAAAAGCTTGAATGGCTGGGAACATGATTCTACAATAATGGAATCCATGCTTTCCTATTGGATCGAATATTGGTCCCCTTTAAGGGTTAATTCTGGAAGTGAATAGTTATTGAGCTCAAATCTATGATATGATTATAGATTAATTATTCACTCGTGAATTAATGATATTTAAGATGTATTTCGATACAAGATTATTAATTCATACCATGTGTCCCTGGGATTTGAATTTGAATTGTTTAAATTCAAATATTATTTGTTTATTTAATTATTATTTTAGTTTGATTAAAATAAATAATTAAATTAACAATATAAAAGATGAGTTTTGAATTAATAAAATAAAAAATTAAAATTGTTTTATTATCTTTCAAAAGAAGCAAAATTTATCTGACGCTTAAGTCGCATAAGTCGATAGAAATTTTCTAAGCCTGAATTTTTTTTAGAACTCTCTAAGCCTTCTCTTCTAAAATCTCTAGATCTCATGTGTTGAGAACATCTAGATACCCTAAATAATCAAACTAGTGAATCTCACGCAGCCACACACGTCCTTGTGTGTTTGAGGAATCATTCTAAAGACTTTGGTGTGAGTCTTTGCATCGATACGATGATCGTTTGATTATACGAAAAAACTCAATGATTCTTGATATGCTACAAAAGGTATTCTCTATTCTTTTTTCATGCATTGATTTAATGTATAAATATATGCATTGATCCTTGCTCGATATTAATACTTTTGGAAGACTTTGTGGAACTAAGTTATTGTTTCCTACTAGTTATCACCCACAAGAGTAGTGAATAATAATTTGTCTACATTATTAAGAGCTATCATAAAAAAGAACATCAAAACATGGGAAGAATGCTTACACCACATGTTGAGTTTGCATATATTCATAGTATTCATTCTACTAATAAATATTCATCATTTGAAAATGTGTACGATTTTAATCCATTAACTCCTTTCGATTTATCTCCTTTATCAATGACTGGGCGTGTTAATTCAAATGGCAAAAATAAAGTAGATTTTGTTAAGGAGATTCATGAGAAAGCAAGGCTCAACATTGAAAGAATAACTAAAATATACGCCAGCAAATGGGCATCATAAGCTAATCTTTGAACCTAGCGATTAGATGGGGTTGCACATAAAAAGGAGAATTTTTTAGGACAATAAAAATTAAAGTTTCTACCTCAAGGAGACGACCCATTTCAAGTCATCAAAAAGATCAATGACAATGCCTACAAGATAGACTTGCATGGTGAGTAAAATGTCAATGCTACTTTTAATGCGTCTGATTTGAGTCCTTTCAATGTAGGTGCAGATTTGAGGACAAAATGGTCATCCCTAAAAATGAGCCTGACAATGTGGCACTCTTGTATGACACATGGCAAAAGGAAATGTTATACGACATCAATTTTGGTCAGATATAGCGACCAAGATAAGTGAAGAATGTGCTTCAAAAGCTATATAATAAGAATAATGTTGGTCGTTGTATATGTAGTTGATCGAGTATAATTTTCAAGTCACGGAGCTCGAGCAGCTTATTCTAAAAATATCTATTTTGAATGTATTTTTTTATTCATTTATATGTAAATATCATGATAAAAGGTTGTCTAAGGCCCAAAGCATATTATGTAAAGTCAAGAAGTCTATAAATACAGGATCGAATGATTCATTTATTTTTCATGCACACTTTAAATGGAGAAACTCTACTATTTTGTATTATCTCTTACGCTCAAGAAACTTAATTGAATCTTGTTCTTCTAATCTTGGGTTTAAGATTCCATTAAATAAAAGTGTCAAGTGGACGTAGGTCTTTACCAATTCTTAGGGTTGAACCACTATAAATTACAGGTGTTCTTTATTTTATTTATTCAATTCTCTTAATTTTCTATTGTTTTATTGACTCAATGTGTTTGGTTCGTAGAAAAAGGATCACATGTTCAACAAAGATACATCAACATACTTCATGTTCTTGAATAATTCAACCAAGGAAGTTAGAATATTTTGAGGGATAAGTTTCTATTTTTTATTACACAAATAAGGCATGCGCCATTTATTTTAGTTTCCTTTTTATTGTCCTTTATATGGGCATGTAGCTTGGAGAGAAAGAAACTTGGAAGTTTCCTTATTCTGTTTTGGGCAACAACCTTATGTTTTCTTCTATTTAGGGTAGTTTCTTTTGTTTTTTATCCATGGTATTTTCCCTTTCTTGCTATGAAAGAAATTTCACTTTGTAAAGAATATAAATAGGATATTTCATTCAATAAAATTATAGAATAATTTTGATTTAAAAGGTGAGAATAGTCTTCCTTCAGATTTAGAAAAGTTTGTGGTTTACTATGACGTTTGAAGGTAGGCTGGGAAGGTGATTGCTTATGTCTCACGACAGTTAAATATAAATAGCGAAACCCTACTCACAAATAAATTCCTCTTTGGTTATCTAAAGAGCTTTCAAACTTATTAGACTTTTGTCTGAGGCATTCATACTTTGACTTATCAATCACGTTCCATATTCCTTAGTTGTGGCATCCTCATTATACCAAGGTTCACATCGTTATACATGTCCTTAAGGCCTATATGCGATGCATAAACTCCGACAACCATGACATATTTGCTTATTTGGACAGAAACATAATTTCATTTCTTTCTATAGGTGTTGGGTTATGGTTTCCATTCAAATATACAACAGAACGGTCCAAGGAATTAATTTTTGTTATGGGTTTTGTCATAAGTTGGCGTGGTTTGTATCATTGTGTTTTGGGTATAGACATGAGTTGTATACTGACACCAATGCCCTAACTATAGATGTCAGTGATATACCGATGCTTATAGTCTATAAAAAATATTTTAAAAAAAATGAATGAAAGAAATGAACAAGGCCAAAATCCCATTTCCCCTTACCACCTAACCCTTTCTCGTCATATTTCCATTTCTAGCCGCCTGTGATCTCTCAATCACCACCCCCTCTGTTTCTTATCGACTCCTCTCTCTTGTCATTTCACTAGCCCTCTTTCTCCTTCTTGTTATCTCATAGTTCATATATACTCAACAATAGTGGCATCAATTCATCTCTTCAAGCACGACGATTGAGTGACTACATTCTTTGCTACAGATAGGCAGAGGTTGAAACTCTTAATCATCCCGACTACATCTTATTCGTGGACTAGAGAAGGTATTTATTCTTCATCTTTTTTCATGTTTACTTCTTTGCGAACAAGTGCCTCTCTTCCTCTATGTGTCTAGTTGTTTTGCAAGTGCCAATGAGCATGACTAGTGGTGGCGCTACGACTTTTGTGACTCTTCTATAGTTGTAATGCATTCTGTTTTTTATTTTTGTTTTATTATTTGTAATGTATTACAGATTTATATTAATTTTGGTTCTTTATTGAAGAATGTAGATATGAAATAATATATTAGATGTCTTGAAATATTGTATTAAATCTTATGGTTTTGATTATATTTTTTTAAGGTATATTTCAATTCGAATATGATTTTGGTGTATATTATATTGTTTGGAGTTCTTATGAATGTATTTTTTATGATTTATTTGTGGGCGTGTGTTGACAGAAAGAACTCGTCAACTAAGTTAGATTGAGAACTTTGTGAGTTATAAAAGAAATAGATTCAAATCAAATGAACTTCAAGCAAACTTTCTCATGATTTCCATAACACAAAATTGTAAATGCTGAAATTTCAAAATGAGAAATAGAAAGAATGTGTAGTGTCTATTCCCATTCACAATGTGTGGTTACAAAATTCTATCCCAAAAATCCTCTCATTTTCTTAGGTAAAGGGAGGTCATATTTATAGTAAAGCACTATTGGCTCACTGTAAATGGTGGTCCCTAGGGATACGGCCTTGCGCATGTAGTCTATAGATAGTAGTGGTGCCAGGGGCGTGGTGGTCGGCTCTAGTACATGCTCAGGGTCTACAGGAGCACCTCCACTTTAGTACTTAGTTATACCTCCACCGTCTGTTTAGTACGAACGTCAGAGGCTAGCTGGGAAGGACCACGTCAGGTCCCCCTTTCGTACAATTACTACTTGTCTGGCGTGGTCTTTAGGGTCAGACACCTGGGGCATTCAGAGCCATACCCCCGTACGTACTTCGTATCCGTATGATCTCTTTTGAGTCATTTTTCGGTTTTCTTATACTCATCATGAACTCTACTCTTTTAATCTTTAAGTGTTGGAGCCTCTATGGGTCATCATGGGAGATATGATCCCACAAGACACGGGAGGTCAGAGCCTCGAGGTGCTTGTCACGTGGGGAAGGACCGTGTGTGAGGTGGTGTCTTACGAGGTGGTCCGCCGAGGACCAGGGGTGCGAGGTCCTTGGTACACTGGTGCGTGAGGTGCGAGATGCTGATGTCTCACGAGGGAGTCTGCCGAGGGCCAGGGGAGCGAGGCCGTTGATGCGCTGGTGCACGAGGCGAGGACTAGAGGCACGAGAACCTAATGTCTCCCAAGGCGGTGTGCAGAGGGCCAGGGGCACGAGGTCGTTGGTGCGCTGGTGCACGAGGCGCGGGCTAGAGGCGCGAGATGCTGATGTCTCGCGAGGCGGTCTGTCGAGGGCCAGGGGTCCGAGGTTGTTTGTGCGCTGGTGCGTGAAGCGTAGGCTAGAGGCACGAGACGTTATTGTCTCATGAGGCGATCTGCTGAGAGCCAGGGGCATGAGGCCGTTGGTAAGCTGGTGCGCGAGGTGCGGACTAGAGGCATGAGATACTGATGTCTCGCGAGGCGGTTTGCCGAGGTCCAGGGATTCGAGGTCGTTGGTGGATGTGCGAGGTGACGCACGCCAGAACATGGCCCCTCAGACTTTCATCTAGGCGAGGTGAGGCAAGGTGTACCAGTGGTCACGACCTCACAAGGGCCTCGCATGGGGCGAGAAGGGGCTATAATGCGAAGGTCTTGCGTGAGGCAAGAGTCTTGCATGGGGTGAGACACGAGGTTGCTTGGCGTGCCCGAGGTCACTAGGACTAATCTTCAACTTTTCTCTCGAGTGTTGACTATGGACCTCTCAGGATCATATCCATTTTTTGGCATTCACACTTGCCCTCCATTCTATGAGAGGGTCTTCAGGCTCTCTGGTAGACTTCTAGGTGCGATGTTTTTAGGATGCCCGTGAGGTATTAGCTTGCTTCTTCATTGTGGCATTATAGAGAAACATACTTTGGAGTTGAAAACTATTATGAGATGTTGAGAGTGAAAGTGAGCCTAGCATTGTGCTCCGTAGATCCCAAGGCAAGTGCCAAGCCCCCTTCTTGGCCATTGATTAAGCCGTGGATACAATGGCTAAATAGACCTTCATCTCAAGCATAATATTTACTGTACGCCCTAAATATCCACGGGTTATTAGCGAGCTGGAAAAGGGCATAATCCTATCAGCCACGTGGAATCCATCTACCCGGAGCTGCTGTTACGAGTCTCTACCTCTTTAGCTCGAGGTAGCGAAAGGTTTAGTAAGAATACTCGAAGGCATCGGGTTAGCAGTGTGGGCACCACAAGCTAAGAATACATCAAGCTCGAGGTACGACCTAGAGCTGACACCTCCGACCCTTTATAAAGTCAACCACACAATGTAAACGTGCGCATATCAAACATCACGTGTCTACTCCATTCCTGAAATCTCAGACAGGCAGCATAAACGTGTGTGTTCAGGAACCCCACGACTGGTTTGAGCCATGCGGCCCATTATCCCCCTTACCCATCGATTAGACCACACTTCACTGTCACGTTTTAGGAATTAATCATCAGTGTCACAGAAGTGACATGATGGGTAAGAAGGTCATGGGTGACCCCCTTTGCCAATACCCAGGTGTCCTCTCCCTATAAATATGGAGACCCTGGGCATTGCAAGGGGTTGGCTTCTAATTTGTAAAGAAACACCCCTGTAAAGAATACCAGAGATATATCAATAATACTGACTGGTGGACTAGAGGGATTTTAACCTTCGAACCACCTAAAAAAAGTAAACGAGTTATAACCTTCCTTTGAGATTATTCACATATTACGGTTCATCATTTAACACTAATCCATCTCTTTTTTCATATAATTATCTGTTGTCGAAGAACCACGTCAACAATTTGGTGCTTTCATTGAGAGTATTTAGATTGGTGATATTGCAAAAACCCAACCATGGTGGTTACTCGCTCAAGGCATGGTAATGAAGCGGATCAACGTGAAGGGCAGGAGGCCCATCATGCCGCCATATCCGATGAGCAAAACCCTGAGGTTCAAAAGCGACCGGGAAAGCAGCCTATGGGCCAAGACGACACTGGATGTTCGGCTTCCCAGCCGCCCAATCCGAACCCGGATTTCTACACGGCAGTAGAAATGGAAAATGCACAGTTGAGGAGTCACCTGGCGAAAGCAAACAAGCAGATGGAAGAGGTTTTGGCCCGATTAACCCCTCTTACAACCGATGCTAACGTTGAAAAGAGGCATGGTGGGACTCATAAGTCCCGACGGGGTAACCGGTCCAGACCCAGTCGGTCAGTCAGACCCTCGACATCAAATTCTACTCCCACGTCACACCGCCAGGAAACTGTATTTGAGGAACTTCCTAGGGCTGATCAATAATTCAGCTACTCGGTCTGGACCTTAACTCCAAGCTCAGTTCCACCCTTGAGTACACCCAGGAGGGCCCGAGGCAGTTCGCGAAGGAGATCCGGGGAGGGGTTGCGGCGACAGCCCGCCCCGGCCAGCCGTCCTGCACCACGATCAGACCGCTGAGGGAAGGACGCAGGGGATGGTAGAGCGGAGCGGCTGTGACCTAGCTTAATTCGCCCCGACGGGGCCAGGATCGCATCACTAGTTAGGCATCCCCCATCACCAATAAGATACCCATCTCCTCCCTATCTAGTCCGAGACATTCCGGCTCATGGGAGCAGTAGGAGAAATCCTCCTTCCGTCGGACCTTCCCATCGCAGCCGAGCGCCCAGGGAAATCCCGGATCCTCACCCTCAGCAGCGGGCTCCAAGCTTTTCAAACGGAATTTACTGGACTGGGAGTAATCTAAGTGGCATGTCCAGCGAAGACCTGCGCCATCGTTTGAGTTTGGCTCAAAGCCCTCGGGCCAACCTCCGAGATCGCCTCAACTCTCAGAGAGGAGAACCAGCTAGAAACGATAGTCGTGCTCACCAAGGGGAGGGTCTATCGGAAGTACGTGACAGCGGGAATGTCCCACATAACCTATCTCAAGAAAGGAGGGACAATAACCCGCCTAACGCGTACAATGGAACTGGAGCTGTTGAACAGCCCCAGAACAACCAAGGAAGTAAGGACCGAACCCTGAAGCGGCTAGCTCAGATGGAGGAGCTGATGAGGAAGCTCCTATCGGAAAAAGAAAAAGATGAGTACGACTCAGGGACGAACTCGAGCTCTTTGCCCCTAGCATAGTTGCCACGACATATCCACCTGGTTTCCGTATGCCACACTTTTCTAAGTTCAATGGAGACGGGGACCCGTTAGATCATTTGGGTATGTTCAAGACCCTGATGATGGCCCACAACATCAGCCCCGAGCTGAGGTGCTTAATATTTCCTTCCACCTTGACTGGGCCAGCCAGGCAATGGTTCAAGCAGAATAAAAAGCAGTCCATCAACTCGTGGAAAACCTTTTCTGCCGACTTCAAGAGGGCATTCCAAGCTTCTCAGGCTGCCCGTATCAAAGCCGACACCTTGGCAAACGTAAGGCAACAGCCCGACGAACCTTTGAAAGCTTACCTGAGCAGATTCGCAAACATCGTGGCTCAAGCCAGGGACACGGATGATAGTTCCAAACTTATGGCCTTGACGACCGGGATCCTCGTTGGAGGCGGACTTTGGGAAGAGATATAGAGAAAAGGTGTCAGCACCGTAAACGAATTCCTAAATAGGGCCCAGGGATGGATAAACCTGGAGGAGGTGCGAGCATCGGCCGCGAGACCAGCCAAGCCTCTGATCAGCCTGCTGGAGTGGGAACGAAGGTCGTGACAGCGACCCAAACTGTTACGCAGAATAACTAGTTGGGTGGAGGCAAGAGAAATGGGGAGTGGCGAAGGTGGCCAACATGGCCCAAAAAAGAACAAGCCCGCAGAAAAGTTTAAGCCAGTCTACGCGAGTTATACCGTGCTCACAAACACTAGGGAGAACATTTTCCTAGCAAACTCTACTCGCCTCCCCTGGAAGAAGCCGGAACCATTGAAGCACTAGAAGGCTAAGCGGGACCCCTCCAAGTTTTTTCGATTCCACAATGACATTGGCCACAACATTGACGATTGTAGGCACCTGAAGGATGAGATCGAGACTCTCATCAGAGCCGAACCCTTGGCTCAGTATGTGCGGAATAGAGTTCTCGCCGGTCAACCAGCTCCGGAAGTTCTGATAAGTCAGCCCGGGTCTCGGATAAATCAGGACACCCTTCCTCCTGTGATAGGAGGAGAGCTCCCCATGATCTCCGGAGGCCCCCATCTGGCCGGCACGAGCAGGGGTGCCCAGAAGAGATATGTCAACGAATTAAAATCCCATAACGGAGTGGAGTTTGTCCCGGAGTAGCAACAACTGGAGAGGCAACCAATCATATTCACCGAGGAAGATGCCAGTCACGTCCAGTTCCCTCATAACGACCCGTTGGTCATAGCCGCCCAGCTCGCCAACCAGAGAGTTAGGAGGATTCTGGTTGATAATGGGAGCTCGGTGAACCTGTTGTTCCGGTCTACGCTGGAAAAGATGGGTTTATCTGTTACTGAGTTGAAATCCACCTCCATGATGCTATATGGATTTTCTAGAGAAGGGTCGGCAACAATAGGAACAATCGAGCTGGTGATCATCTTGGGAGAGGGACCCTGGACTGTCTCGAAACTCCTCGAGTTTGTGGTCATTGATTGTCCCGCCGCGTACAATGCTATTTTGGGCCAACGTACATTGATAGCGTTTGAAGCCATAACCTCCATCCGCCACCTCATGCTAAAATTCCCCTCTTCCACAGGGTTATGCACTGTCTGAGGTGATCAGCTCATTGCTAGGGAATGCTATAGCATTTCTATGAAGGGAAAATCAAAACCCGAGCAGCAGACGATGACCATCTAGGGCGGGAATGAGGAATCTCAGGAACTTGTGCCTAGTCCTGAGATTGAAAAACCTCAGAATGCCAAAGGGGAGGATATCATCTTAAATAATGATATCGACCCCAGAATAGGCGATGATAGATCCGAGCTCCAGGCCATCGAAGAGCTCGAGGAGGTAAATATCGACCCACAAGACCCCTCGAAGGTGGTAAAGCTCGGGAAAAATCTATGTGGCGAAAGGAAGGCAGAGTTGATTAGGTTTCTACAAGAAAATCTAGATGTGTTTGCCTAGTCTCATGGAGACATGATAGGGATCAACCTGAGCATCATCATGCACACCCTCCACTTGGATAAAAGTGTTCCTGCAAAATCCCAGAAACAAAGGTGCCTGGGAACAACCCGAGCTGAGGCCCTAGAGGAGGAAGTAGCCCGACTCTTAAAGTGCGGCTTTATCCGCGAAGCAAAGTTCCCGATCTGGGTCGCCAATCCTGTGTTGGTCCCGAAGCCCAACAGGAAATGGCGGACCTGCATCGACTTTTTTGATCTGAACAAAACCTGCCCCGAAGATTGCTTCCCCTTGCCAAGAATCGACCAATTGGTAGATGCCACGGCGGGGCACAAGCTCATGTCTTTTATGGATGCATACTCGGGCTATAATCAGATCGCCATGAATCCAGTAGACTAGGAACACACTAGCTTCATGACCCCAACTAACGTTTATTGTTACAAGGTCATGCCTTTCGGGCTGAAAAACGTAGGAGCTACATACCAGAGGTTGGTAAATAGGATGTTTACCAATTAGATCAAGAAAAATATGGAAGTGTATGTTGATGACATGTTGGTCAAGTCAAAAACTGCCGATAACCATGTTTCCGATCTGGAGGAATGCTTTAAGATTTTGAGGGAATACGGCATGAGGCTAAACCCCCAAAAGTGTACTTTCGGGGTCGCGTCAGGAAAATTCCTGAGTTTCATTGTTAATACCACAGGAATAGAAGCGAACCCCGATAAGATCAGGTCGCTACTCGAGATGCCCTCACCCCAGTCGCGAAAAGACGTCCAGAGTCTGACAGGAAGGGTGGCGGCCCTTGATCGGTTTATTTCTAAATCTACCGACAAGTGTTTGCCATTCTACAACCTGCTCCAAACGTGCCTTCCTCGACCTGAAAACTCATTTAGCCGAGCCGCCCGTATTGTCCAAACCAATGGCAGTAGAGCCTCTTTTCCTTTACCTAGCTTTCACGGAAGATGCAGCTAGCGCCATATTAGTCCGAGAAGAAGACTGATCTCAAAAGCCAGTCTATTACATCAGAAAGAGGCTTCTCAGAGCTGAATCCCAGTATCCGTTGAGTGAAAAGTTGGATTTCTGCCTTATTATGGCCTTTGGAAAGCTCAGGCCGTATTTCCAGTCCCACTCATTACACATCATAACTGATTAACCTTTAAGGCACGTTTTGCAGAAACCTGAAGCATCGGGGCGTCTGTTGAAGTGGGCTATCGAACTCAGCCAATTTAAGATACTGTACATACCGCGAACTGCAATATAAAGCCAGGCCCTGGCTGATTTTGTGGCAGAGTGCACAGGGTTCCGAGAAGATTCAGCTCAGTCCTCATGGAAGGTCTTCGTAGATGGCTCGTCTAACGAGAATGACTCTGGGGCTGGAATCATATTGATATCCCCAGAGGGACATCGATTCCACTCGGTGTTACGATTCGGATTCAAAGCTTCTAACAACGAGGCCGAATACAAAGCTTTATTGGCTGGGCTAAGGGTGGCCCAGGAGCTGAAGGCCAGCTCCGTCCAGTGTTCCAGCGATTCCCAGCTTGTGGTAAACCAAGTGTTAGGGGAATACCAAGCACGGGAAACCAAGATGGCTGCTTACCTGGCCAAGGTAAAGAACAAGCTATCCGCATTTGAGCGCGACTCAATCGAGCAGATACTCCGGGAGCATAATGCCAACGTGGACGCCCTGGCAAAGCTCGCTACCTCGGGGGAGGCAGAGACTTTGGGGCTGGTGGCAGTAGAGTTCTTGGAAAGACCAAGCATAGAGGAAGTCGGGGCGGAGGTCGAGATGATTGACGCCAGACTGACTTGGATGACTCCCATCCTTGAGTATCTCACAGCAGGAAAGTTACCCGAGGAGCGAAACGATGCAAGGCGGGTACTTTACCAGGCTCCAAGGTATACAGTGATAGATGGGATATTATACCGGCATGGACACTCTTTAACTCTCCTACGGTGTGTTCTGCCAAGCGAGGCGAAGACCATTTTGCAGGAGGTGCATGAGGGTTTTTCTGGAGATCACACTAGGGCAAAGCCTGGCCCTGAAGGTACTAAGGCAAGGGTATTATTGGCCCACTTTGTCAAAGGACTCGATCTCCTACGTCAAAAAGTGTGACAAGTGCCAGCGATTCACCACAATTGCCCGGGCTCCCCTGGTCGAGCTGAAGATGACCTCGTCCCCATGGTCATTCGTGGTCTGGGGTATTGACATAGTTGGTGCCCTCCCAACTTGAAAGGGAGGAGTTCGCTACGTGGTGGTGGCTATCGACTACTTCACAGAGTGGGCAGAAGCATAGCCGCTGGTGACTATCACTTCAAAGAGAGTCCTCGACTTCGTGGTCAAGAGTATTATCTGTCGATTCAAGCTACCAAAGAAGATCGTGTCGTATAATGGGACGTAGTTCAATAGTGACCTCTTCACCAAATTCTGCGAGAGGCACAACATTGTTAAAAACTTCTCCTCCATAGCCTATCCCCAGGCCAATGGGCAGGTTGAGGCTGTCAATAAGATGCTAAGGCAAGCCTTAAGGAAAGACTGGATGAAGCCAAGGGAGTCTGGCCCGAACAGCTTCCCCAGGTATTGTGGGCATACCATACCTCACATCGAACGTCGACGGGTCATACTCCTTTCTCCCTAGCTTTCGGGAGTGAGGCAGTCCTTCCTATCGAAGTAAAGGTAGCCTCGCATAGAGTCCAGGCATTTGACCAAGACCGGAATGACGAATTGCTCTGCGCGTCCCTCGACCTAATTGACGAAAAACGAGAAGATTCACAGCTGCAGCTCGCGCATTATCAACAGAAGGTCACTCGTTATTTCAACTCAAAGGTCCAGAAATGCGTCTTTAGCGTTGGCGACCTGGTACTCAGAAGAGTCTTCCTAGCCAGTATTGATCCCAAGGACGGAGTGTTGGGACCAAACTGGGAAGGGCCCTAGCAAATAACCGAGGTCGTGAAAGAAGGAACCTACAAGCTTGCTCGGCTTAATGGAGAAGCAGTCCCACGAACTTGAAACTCTATACACTTAAAGAAATATTATCAATAATATCTTTGTAAGGCTTAGTTAGAAAAGCCATCTTTTAGTTTATTAAGTAATAAGAGTTAATCTTTTTGCATTATCGTATATGTTTGTGGATGTAACGTCAAGTAACCATGAAAGACCGTTTCCAGATTACTTGGGGGGCATATATCCTCGATATAACCAGGTCCAAAAACTTAGAAGTTAGTTCAAATTGATTGATCGATGTTTTTCTTAAAAAGCATGAGATATCGATAAAGGATTAACGCGAACTAAGTTTTTAAAATCAATATCCTGGATATAACCAGGTCCAAAAACTTAGAAGTTAGTTCAAATTGATTGATTGATGTTTTTCTTAAAAAGCACGAGATATCGATAAAGGATTAACGCGAACTAAGTTTTTAAAATCAATGTCCTGGATACAACCAGGTCCTAAAACTTAAAAGTTGATTTAAATTGATTGATCGATGTTTTTCTTAAAAAGCATGCGATATCAATAAAGGATTAACAGGAACTAAGTTTTTAAAAATAATGTCCTGGATACAACCAGGTCCTAAGACTTAGAAGTTGGTTCAAATTGATTAACATATGTTTTTTTTCCTAAAAAGCATAAGATGTCAATCATAACACCAACAGAAACTAAGTTCTCACCAAATGCATTGAAGAGGAGCAACAATAAGGTCAAAACAAAAATATGTAAATGGATTAAAATAAATCTGAGGATACGAATTGTCTCGAGGATAAAAAACCTCGTAATGTAAGGTTACAAATAAAAATAAAAGAAAAGGAGAAAAAAATCCTAACCCCGCCAGGCCGCTCCGATGAAGTCACCCCCTCGGCATCCTTCTCAGTTGCAGTGGAAGTGTCCTCGGTCTCAGAGGGCGCCTCTTGTTGAAGGCGATCTTTGAACTTCTCCAAGAAGGACTCCCACACGTCCGGCCCTAGGAAGGAAAAGTCAGCATCCTTGTTGAAGGCTCAACAATGGTACAACATGGCCTCCATGTAAGAGCTGGAAGATGCCCTCTCCGCCACAAGAGTGGCCTTGGCCTCTTCAAGTTCAACCTTCGCAGCATCCAAGGTAACCTTAGTAGCCTCGGCCTCCAGCAGCTTGGCCCGATATGCCTCCAGGTCGGCTTATGCAGCAACCGAGGCAGCCTGTGCAACCTTCTCGCTTTCATGGGCAGTCACCAGGGCAGCTTTGGCATCCTGCTCCTGTTGTTGAGCGGACGCGAGGGCGGCCTGGGCAGCCTGACGCTCGCCCCTGATCTCATCAATCCTGGCCTTGGACCAAGATATGCTCCGGTGGAGAGCCAAAGCCGCCTGCAAGACAAAAAGATAATAAGGCAAGTGTCTTAGAAAAAAAAACAGAAAGAACCGGTGGTAAGGCAAACTCACAGAGAGGGTCATCCCCAGTGAAGACTCCATAACATGCTCGGGGCTCCTCGTCTCAATCTCCTGCAAGTCCCTCGAGGTGGCGTTGTAGCAGTGGTCCACCATGTAGGTCGCGGTTTCGTAAACCATCCCCCTAAAGACCTCGGGGATTTTCTCCAAGGCCTGAGGGTTGACTGGGACGCGCACGCCGAGAATCGGAGCTGGCAAGGTCCCGGTTGGTACTTCCTGTTCTCAGGTAGAGACAAGAGGTCGCGGGGGAGGTGGAGCCATCTTCTCTATAGCAGGAGGGGGTGGAGGTACCTTCTCTATGGCAGAAGGACCCTGGCTTTTCCCCTTGGAAGGAGACTTGGAGGAGGTCCTGGCGGTTTTCTTGGCCAGCCGGAGCCTCTTCACCAAGGGCCCGGATGATCTGGAGGAAGGATTTCCCCCTGGAACATAGATCGCAGAACGTTGTCCCCGGGCTGCGACATCTCCTCATCTGAAATAAAGACAAATCATAAGTATGCATGTAAAAATATTTTGATTGCAAAAAATCTAAAGAATGTATTGAAAAAGGTCCTACCCTCCGAGCTAGAGGAAGAATCTATTGTCAAGACCTCCGACCCCGGAGCTTCTATGGGGGAGTCTAAGATAATGACTTCACGAGTGAGAGGAGGCTCTGGGTTTGGATCCGCCTCAGGCCTGGACTCCTCTACGTACTGCCTAAGACCCGAAGCTACTACACCCTCCAAAAGAGAGGGTCACGACCTAAGGTTGGTCCCATACTCCTCAAAGAAGGCCGACCTAAAGGCCAGTGTATTATCTACTACTATAGTACCCCTAGGGCAGCCCATGTCATGATGCAACACTAGTTAGTCAACACACTGAAGTAGCGTGATGTTGCGGGCTGGGTCATTTTGGTGGCGGTGAACGAGTTGGTTGGGGTTTAACCTAGAAAGCCGTAGGTTTGCGGCAGCCCTGTCTAAATCCCTAAACAAGTAAGGGTTACCTTGGCCAGAGGGGCCGGCTGCTGCCCTGGACTGGGTCCGCTCTGCGTTGACCTCCTGGGCGACCTCAAGAGTCCACTTCCAGCGCACGAGGGGCACCTCGGCCTCCTCGTCCTCATCCTCATCCACGACCTCGTCCTCGGGGATGGGCGCAATCTCGCGAGCTGCAGGGATGGTCCGCGGCCTCTTCAAGGCTAGAGTCTGGCCCGGAGAAATTAACTTACACGCCAGCATCATCCCATCAAACGCAAGCTGGCGGTAGTCTTTTTCACTTGGGGGAAACCCCGCCAAGGTTTCGTATTGACCCCCAAGGGTCACCGACTTAGCCGTCCTCGCAAAAATAGTTGCACGATAGTTTTCAAGTCAATAACGAATAGAAATATACTAATCAGCAGCGATCTTGTGAGCTAAAGTTAGAAGGAACTTACGAGGACGGTTGAAGTAATGGTATTCGCAGTTGCGAAACCCCGTTGACATGAAGAATTGATCCTTGAAGTCATTGGGGTGGCTGGGCAGCTCAATGACCATGGCTGAGTTGGGAAAACGGGTCAGGTAGTAGAACCTGTCACCTCGCCCCCGTTGATCCGGGCTGGCTTTGAGGCAGAAAAAGTAGAGGATGTCCTCCAATGTGGGGACCTCCCATTCCTGCTTCTGGACAGGTACTTCAACCCCCCTAACAGATGGTAAGAGTTAGGGGGAGCTGAAAGGGGGCCAGCTTCACAAAATTCATGAAATCCGCGAAGTACTTGTCCAGGGGGAGAAAGGCCCCAGCCTTGAGGTGTTCATCGCTCTAGGCCGCGAACTCCTCATCGAGCGGTGCGCAGCTTCGCTCGCCCTCAAGGGGAGGACGGGCGATCAGAGCGCCCTTCCCTATCTCGATATTGTGGGAAAGCATAATCTTATTGACTTTCCCCTGGGTTATAACCTGCGAGGCGATCCTCTCGGCCTCAAAGAAGGCGTCAGGTCCCACCTCGACCTCCTTCTCCATGGTGGGACCGAAGTGGGGAATTGGGGAGTCTATTGCCACCTCTTTCCCCTTGCTGGCCTGCTGGGATGAAGAGCTGCCGACACTCTTCTTGGGCATATTCTTCCCGGGTCCCATCTGGTCGCCTAGAGAGCAAAGAAGAAGAAAGTTTAGAAAAGGCGACCTAAGCATAAGAAAGAATCTAGCACGAAGAATGGTTTCCTTTACATGGGCTGAGGTAATCTCAGCCCGCGATGAGTGACACCACGCGGTTCTATGAACACGCGCCTGTGCTCCCAACAGGTCCCCGATTGCTCGGGATCCGTGTGTCAGGAGGGTCAAGATAAAGTTTGCCTTGGAGGGAAAGTTTTGAAAGACAAAACTGCCTGTGAAGCGTGTCCCCTAAGCTACCCGGTTTTTGCACCCCAGAAACTTGTTGCCTTCCCCTCTCCAAATAGGCATTTAAAAAGATAACCCAGAAATATCACCCCAGAATTTTGTCCTATGAGTCATGTTCCTAAGCATTCTCTGTCCTACGGTCGATACCCCTAGGATAAAAACCTACGCACAAAATACCATCAATGAAAAACAAAAGAAGAACAACCTACAGTATGCGGCTAAGAAGGAAGTTTACCTAAGTAAAGAAAAATGGAAACATTTAAAGCATACAGTAGGCAGAGGACTTACAGAAGTTTTTTGCTGCATAAAAACTGAAAAGAGCGTAGGAGTTGGTATCCTGGTGGAATCTTTGGAACCGGAGTCACGGAGAGACCCTCTTGTCTGGAACTCAGGAACGTCTGGAACAATGACCTGAAGGAAAAAGGGTTTTGAAACTGAGAAGAGGGAAGAAAGAAGATGAGAAATTTTTTCAAATAAAAGGTGGCTAATGCAAAAGGTGGCCAACCCTATATATACGTAAAAGGCAAAAGAATGAGGGTCGTTCGATCGTCTTGATGTGGGATACGAGGGTCATAACTCGAAAGACGAAACGACGGCCAAAGATAGGCTAGGCCATTTAATGCGATTCTCGGAAGACGAACCGTCACCAACCACGATGCTCCACGTATCTGATACCAGTGCAATGGGCGGAACATGAAGAGTCGACAAGGAAGCCTAAAAGCCCCCACTATGGCCACAGGTGACGTCATATGCCACGAGCAGGGGCTTGGGGGGCAAATGTATGCCCTAAATATCCACGGGTTATTAGCGAGCTGGAAAAGGGCATAATCCTATCAGCCACGTGGAAGCCATCTACCTGGAGCTGCTATTACGAGTCTCTACCTCTTTAGCTCGAGGTAGCCAAAGGTTTAGTAAGAATACTCGAAGGCATCGGGTCAGCAGTGTGGGCACCACGAGCTAAGACTACATCAAGCTCGAGGTACGACCTAGAGCTGACACCTCCGACCCTTTATAAAGTCAACCACGCAATGTAAACGTGCGCATATCAGACATCACGTGTCTACTCCATTCTTGAAATCTCAGACACGCAGCATAAACGTGTGTGTTCAGGCACCCCACGACTGGTTCGGGCCATGTGGCCCATTATCCCCCTTACCTATCGATTAGACCACACTTCACTGTCATGTTTTAGGAATTAATCATCAGTGTCACAGAAGTGACATGATGGGTAAGAAGGTCACGGGTGACCGCCTTTGCCAATACCCAGGTGTCCTCTCCCTATAAATATGGAGACCCTGGGCATTGGAAGGGGTTGGCTTGTAATTTGTAAAGAAACACCCCTGTAAGGAATACCAGAGATATATCAATAATACTGACTGGTGGACTAGAGGGATTTTAACCTTCGAACCACTTAAAAAGAGTAAATGAGTTATAACCTTCCTTTGAGATTATTCACATATTATGATTCATCATTTAGCACTAATCCATCTCTTTATTCATATAATTATCTGTTGCCGAAGAACCGGATCAACATTTACATTTCCTCTTCTTAGCTTGGTGGTATTAGTGTCTTCACAAACTCATTTTGGTTGTCTTTCCTCTTTATTATTTAAATTCCTTTCTTTTATGCAAACGTCCATATAGGTGCTGGGAGACTAAAACACCTTTCTCCTTTATATTTGCAGACGCATACTTTCAACCCTTTGCATTTCTTCAACCACGACGGTGCTTTTGACCCTTGGCATTTTTTTGATCGTGACGGTGCTTTCAACCCTTGGCCTTCTTTTGATCGCAACTATGCTATTAACCCTTGGCCTTCTTTCAACCATGACAGTGCTCGATATTACTTACTCAAGGTATACTTTCTTTCTTTCTTACATTCAATAGGTCTAAATTAGCACTACTCAGGATGGGTTGCCTTGGCTGGAGCTCCTTGTGAGCTAATCCACACACATGCCCTTGTTTGTGCCCCGTAGTTGGTCGTTTCGAGAATTTGTGTCTAGAGGTTTTGAGCCTATTCCTTTGTGTTTTGTAGCACACCCTTCACTTACACTTGCACCCTTATTATCAACGAGGCGAGGTTTCATGGAATATGAAGGATCGTCTGGCGTTCCTCCAGAGGTCGAGTTTATAGACTTATCTTTAGACTCGGGGTCCCTTGAGAATAACTCTTACCACGACTATGAAACTTTGAGGAAGGCCCGTATACGTCACCTTGAGCACATGACTGAACTTAGCCATAAAATCTGGGTGATGGAGAGCAAAATAGATTCAATTTTGAGGGGTGATGGAGTCCCTTTCCCCTTTGACCTTAGTGACCACATTACAAATCTTAAAGTGAGCCTTTTTGTTCTACAAATGGAGTTGGAGTTCATGGGGGGAAACCTCCCACTTAAACCTCCTGCCCCGTTCTCCCCTTATAGTTGCCATGAGGTCACCCCGGGTTCCCCTCAACCCTTGTCTTCGATCCACCCTTGTTCGGTGCTTCCGCACACAACTCCTTGGTGGAAAACTCTTGCTATAAAGAAAAAATGGAGGGTAAAGTGCCCTGTTTCGACCTCACCTTTTTCCTTGGATTTTGCAGATATGTCAAAGAGAGTGCGGTGACAGGTGGCTCCCGAGGGGCAAGATTTTGGTCCTCTGTTGGCATCTACTATCGTGTCCAATGTGTCGGAGAATCGACTGTTGGAGTTATCTGAGAAATACCATATTGGAAAGGAGTACAAGCTGTACGTTCTTTCTAACAAGTGTCGGGTCGATAATCCCCCCAAGGGGTACATGGCCATGAGTGAGCACATCCTGAAGGTAGGTGGGACCATTCCATTACACCCGTTCTTCTTCATGGTCCTCGACCATTTCGACCTTGCTCCGCTCCAGCTGGCTCCTAACAGCTGGTTGACTTTAAGCTGCCTATACATGGGGTTTATGGAGCTTAACCATCATGCTCCTACGGTTTAAGAGGTGCAATTTATGTACAACCTTATGCCTATCCCTAAACCCAAAGGCTTCTACTTCCTGCAGAAAGCCAATTCTCAGGTCTTCCTGAAAGGGGGTTCCGTGTCCAACCCGGGGTCCTGGAAGCAGGACTTTTTCTTTGTGAAAGGTCCCCTTACTATACATGAACATTTTCGGTCATCCCCAGGTAAGTACTTCAAAATTTGCTATTTTGGAACTTATGCTCATATTGATAATTGTGTTGATTATTCAGGGAGCTTTAGTATCCCCAGCATTCCTAAGTCGGAGGCAGCACCAGTGGACACCTTTCTGGATGCCGACCCCGTTAAAAAAATGGTCGCCCATCTATTCATCGTGGCCAACCTTAACCGCTTTGCCTTATCCACTATTTTGGAGCCCGATTTGCTGTGGCATATTTCCAAACGAAAGAAGAAGGCGACTCTAGTCGAGCCTCACTCGGACGGGGGTGATGCGGAGTGGGTGGATGAGGAGGTTTCCCCATAATCTAAATGCCCACCCCGATCATCTCCGTCTCCCAGGGGGTGCCCTCCTTTTGCCCTTGTGGACCACGACATTGCCTCTAAATCTTGCAGTCCCCAAGCCATGCCAGGGTGCTTTTTCATACTCTTCTCTGAGGACAACGATAATCTTCCTCATGCTCCCATTAATCTTGGTCCCTCGTGGCCCCATTTTTCTGATGTTTTCGCGCCTCCTCCTCCTTCGGTGAGTGGGTCATCTTTCCCTGCTCACCTAGGAGCCCCTGATTTAGAGGGGACGTCCTGGGTGAGTCGTATGGCGGCCTCTTACGGGCAAAGGTATACCCGAGTCGTCAAGGGTATTCCTAAGACCGAGTGGAGAGGTCTCTGGAATTTTACCATGACGGAGCTTGGGATGACCCTTGTGCCCTCCACAGCCTGGGTGAGTTCATACGTCTTACATTGGGTTTTCTCTTTCTTTTCTTTTTTTTATTTTTTTATTTTGGGTTCTTTGATTGCTCATCATTTCATTTTTTTCTCTTTTTGCTTCCTTGCAAGCTTCTCTAGTGGCTCAACGCTTTGCCGACTTGGCACAGGACCTTTCTTCGTTGAACGCTGAAAGGGACCATCTAGCAATCAAAGTTCAGGAGCTTGAGAGGGAGCTTACTGACACAAAGCTCAAGCTGGAGAATGCCTTGGCGAAGGCCTCTTCATCCTAAAAAAAGAGGAGGAGAGCGGAAGCCAAGGCTGTGATGTTGCAGGAGAGGGTCGCTCGCCTGGAGGCTAATCTTGGGGGAGCGGAAGTCAAGGTTGCAACGTTGTAGGAGAGGGTTAATCTCCTAGAGGTGAATTTGGCTGAGATTGAATAAAAATCCATAGAGTGCACCCTCTATGGAATGTGGAGGCAAAATCCTAACTTTGATTTATCCTCCTTTGGTGAGCATGTCGTCGCCAAGGTGGCCGAGTGGAATGCTCGCTGCGGGAGGCCTTGAGATTTTGCTTCTGTAGTTTTTATCATTTAATTCAATTTGGTTGTATGCTCATTTGAACCTCATTTTTTTTGGAACTTTTCTAAGTCCTGCCACATTATCACAACTTTTTTTATATATATATATATGTGATCATTTGTTTTTTCTTCTCTATGCTTGAGGTCCTTTTGAAGTCGCAAAAAGGGGATTGATAGGTCTCTCTTTGGTGCACTTTGATTGTATCTATAAGGATATGTTGACCATTTGAGTTCCAGTCATCCTTTCATATACTTTTGTGCTCGCTTATTATTTCTTGCAAGAAGCGTCCTTCTCGTCATTATGCATAGTACTATTTTTGCAAGGGTCCCTTTTAGGACCCTTTTTGGCCAAATGGCTTGGTGGCCACTCTATACTTATTGGTGGATGCTCTTTCTGAGACCTTTCCTCTCATGGAGGTACTAGCCTTTATTAGGAGGCTTTTCTTGTAGGACCTTTTAACCTTCTTGATGTTCATAAGGGTAGCTAGTCCTCGTGAACTCAATAGGAGCCTTGCAAGGTCTTCTTCCTTATTTATAAGGGTCTATTTTAGGACCCCTTTTTATATAATGGTCTCTTTTAGGATCCCTTTTTTTTTGTTGTGTACTCTGCCCCCCAAGTAGTTGGCAAGATTTATCTCGTCGGTCACTTTGATCATTTTGCTCATGCACTTTGATAATTATTGAAAATGAGAGTTAGATAGTGTGATCATTTTGCTCATACACGAGAGTTCTTACTACATATTCATTGGATGCCAAAGAGAAACATATTCATTGGAAATGAGTAAAGTACATAGTTACCTACGGTGACTTTGTTCTTACTACAGATCAAGGGGTCTAAGTTAGCCCTCTACTTCATGGCTATTAGACAAATCAATAATATTCTTGCCTCAAACATGGAGGTCTTACTGATAATATTTTCTTAGATGCTCTGCGTTCCGTGCTCTAGGTACCATGGTATCATCCAAACGTGCCTGCTTGTAGGTGTTAGGGGGCACCACCTAGGCAACATGGTAGGGCCCTTCCCAGTTTGCCCCTAACACACCCACACTAGGGTCTCGAGTGTTTGGCAGGACTTTCCTTAATACAAGGTCTCCGACCTTGAACGTCCTTTCTCACACACTTGAGTTATAGTATCTAGCGGACTGTTGTTGGTACATTGCCAACTTCAGTTGTGCCCTTTCTCTTCTCACTTCCAGCAGGTCCAAATTTTCAGCCAATGCTACGTGGTTAGCCTGGTCATCATATGCTTGTATGCGGAAGGAGTTGATTTTCATTTGTTTTGGAAGAACAACCTCGCACCCATAGGCTAAGGCGAAAGGAGTTTCTCCAGTAGTGGAACGGGTCGTGGTCCTGTAGGCCCAAAGAACATTGGGCAGTTCTTCGACCCAGGCTCCTTTCAACTTTTCCAACTTCGTTTTCAGGTTCCTTTTTAGGATCTTGTTGATGGCCTCCACTTGTCCATTGGCTTGCGGGTGCACTACAGTGGAGATAATCCTCTTGATTCCTTTTTCTCTGCAATATTCTTCGAATAACCCTCCTTCAAACTGTGTCCCATTGTTAGAGATTATCTTGTAGGGTACTCCAAACCTGCAGACAATAAATTTGTTGACAAAGGTGGTGATTTTCTTAGCCATTATGTTGACTAGAGACTCTGCTTCCACCCATTTAGTAATGTAATCTACTTCTACAACCACATACTTTGCTCCTCCTCTTTCTATTGGTAACACTCCGATCAAGTCAATCCCCCACACAGGAAAAGGCCACGGGCTGGTCATGCTGACCAACTCATTTGGTGATTGTCTAGGGTAATTTGCATGTTGTGGGCACTTGTCACATCTTCTTGCGAAATCGCCCGCGTCCTTTTTCCATGGTAGGCCAATAATACCCTTGCCGTACGGCATTTTCTGCTGTGGATTGCCCCCAGCATGATTTCCACACTCTCCTTCGTGTATCTCTTGCAGGACCTTTAAAGCCTCTGCCTTGTCTTTACACTATGGGTGGAGAAGCCTCTTTTATACAAAACTCCATCTACTAGGGTGTATTGCGTGACTTTGTAAATCAGCTTACGGGCGTCTTTTTTCTCCAAAGGCAACGTTCCATCACTTAAGTACCTCGAGATGGGTGTATACCATGACTCCTCAGGATTATTGACCATGTGAACCTCATCTTGTGCTATGCTTGGCGTGGAGAGGTATTCGACAAGGACAGACTCAATCATGTCTTCGCCTCGAGTAGAGGTGAGTTTTGCGAGAGCATCAACATTTGTATTTTGCTCCCTTGGGATCTGTTCTATGGTGTATTTTTCGAACTTATCCAAATACCCTTTCACTTTGGCAAGATATGCAGCCATTTTTGGCCTCTAGTTTGATATTCGCCCTTCACCTGAAATACTACTAACTGTTAGTCACTAAAGACATGCAAATGTGTTACCTTCAGCTCCCTGGCTAGTCGCAGGCCAGCAAGTAGTGCTTCGTATTCTGCTTCGTTGTTTGAAGCTTCAAATCTGAATCTTAATGCACAATACATCTTATGTCCCTCAGGTCCCATCATTACTATACCAGCGCCGGCTCCTCCTTCGTTGGATGCCCCGTCCACCTGGAGGCTCCATTCTTCAAGCTGCTTTTCCCCTTTGCCCGTTGGTTCATTCTCTTCTATTTCTCCCTCCTCGTGGGGTCGATATGCAAACTCAACTATAAAATATGCAAGTATCTGCCCGTTGAACGATGTCCTTGGGGTATAAATGATGTCAAACTGACTTAACTCAATTGACCATTTTAACAACCTTACCAAAGTCTCCGGTTTTTGCAAGACTTGACACAAAGGGATGTTGGTGAGCACTTCAATAGCATGAGCATGGAGGGCCTCAAATTTTGCGAAGCCACTGTCAAGGCATATGCTAACTTCTCTATTTCTGGGTACTGGGTTTCTGTGTCTACTAACCGCTTGCTGACATAGTATACAAGTTGTTGATGCTTCTTTTCTCCTTTTACCAGGGCGACACTTATAGCATGCTCGAACACTTCTTTCTACAGGTACAATTTTCCCCCATTTTCTGGCTTAGCCAAAATGGGTGGTTTTCCAAGGTGTTCCTTTAGGTTAGTGAAATTTTCCTGACAATCTTCATCCCAAGCGAACTTTTTGCTCCCTTTTAGGATGTTAAAGAAAGGGAGGCATTTGTCAGTGGACCTGAAGATGAACTTATTGAGGGCTGTTACTCTCCCTGTTAAGCACTGCACCTCCTTCTTGCTTCGTGGTGGGCTCATTTCCAACAACGCCTTGATTTTGTCAGAATTGGCCTCAATACCTCAGGAATTCACCATAAAACCAAGGAACTTCCCTAACGAAACTCCAAATGTGCACTTGAGCAGGTTTAGCTTCATTCTTAATTTTCGGAGGGTGTTAAACGTCTCACTAAGGTTGCTTGTGAGCTCTTCTGTCCCTCCTCTTTACCAACATATCATCTACACATACTTCCATATTTCTTCCTATTTGACTTGCAAACATTTTGTTTACCAACCTTTGATAAGTAGCACCTGCATTCTTTAACCGAAAAGGCATTACATTGTAGCAATAAAGCCCCTTGTCTATTATAAACGAAGTGTGCTCCTCATCGGCCGGGTTCATGGGTATTTGATTGTACCCGAAATATGCATCCATGAAGCTGAGTAGCTCGTGCCCAGCTGTGGCATCTACTAACTGATCTACCATAGGAAGCAGGTAGTTGTCGTTAGGGCGGGATTTATTGAGATTAGTAATATCCACACGAGTCCTCCACTTTCCATTGGGCTTCGGGAATAAAACTAGGTTGGATACTCATACTGGGTAGAATGCTTCTCGGATAAACCCATTCGCCTTCAACTTGTCAAGTTCTTCTTTTAGGGCAGTGTATCTTTCTTGATCTAGCGCCCTCCTTTTCTGCCTCATAGGTCTCGCTTTTGGGTTGATGTTCAAGTGATGACACATTATTGATGGGTCTATCCCCACCATGCCCTCGTGACTCCAGGGAAATACATCGAGGTTAACTTTTAGAAATTCTACCATCTTTTCCTTCATGATATCCGGAAGGTTTCTTCCTACCTTCAACTTCCCTATGACCTCTTCCAACTCCTCTACTGGCTCGGCCCTGGGTTCCTCCATGACCCTCAGGTCCAATTCGTGTGGGTTTGTGCTTCCATATACAACCATCACTATAGGCACTGAAAGTTTTATGGCCATGCGAAGGGATGTGTTATAACAGTCCCTTGCTTCCTTCTATTCTCCTTTCATGCTTGCTATCCCCCCAGGAGTAAGGAATTTCATGGATAAGTGATATACTGAGGTTATCGCCTTCAATTCTCATAAGGAGGGTCTTCCTTATACCGTGTTAAAGGCCGAGGCGCAGTCGACCACGACAAAGTTTGCCATTATGGTGGTTTGTCTGGGTTGTTCTCCCATGGTGAAGGCTAACTCAATTGTGCCTATGGGCTATATCGAATCTCATGTAAATCAATATTGGGAGGTATTGTAGGGATTTAGGGGCCTGATGTTAAGTCCCATCTTCTCTAAAGCTGGGCGATACAGGATGTCTATGGAGCATCCATTGTCCACCAGGACCCAATGCACCCTCATGTTAGCAAGCTGGATAATCAACACCAAGGGATCATTGTGAGGGAAATGAAAACCTCATGCATCTTCTTCCGTGATGGTTATCGAATCATTCTCCACCTTAAAAGTCTTTGGGGGTGTTTCTCCAAACTTAAAATGCATGGAGGTGGACTTTGCCTGACTTCCCTGGCATATTTGTCTCCTATCCTTCCTTGATTCGCCTCTGAACCCGGGCCCTCCGAAGATGGTCCTAACTTCTCCTTGCACCTCTGGGGCTACTTCTCGTGCTCGTGGTGAGGATACTTCTTCTTCCGATCATTGGTGTTCTTTGCGGACGTATCTGCCCAAGTGTCCTCTGCGTATAAGCTCTTCGATTTCTATCTTCAAATGAGTGCATTCTGCACTGGTGTGGCCAATATCTTTATAATACGGACAATATTTATTGGGGTCTCATTTTGATCGTCTTTTTTCATTGTCGGGGACCTTCTGAAAGGGACTTGATTTTCATTTGTGACGAAGATATGTTCCCTAGTGTGTGTTAGGACAGTACAAAAGGTGTAGGGGGCCTATTTGCGCTCATCAAGACATTAGGGATTTTGAGGTCTATCATCTCTCGACCCTTCATAGACCCTCTTCTTCTTTGCACTGCTTAGGCCTTCCCAGATTGAGGGTTTTGGAGGGGACCTGCTTTTTCTGGCCTTAAGGCTCTCGTGAAAATCTTCAACACAAATATATTTCTGTCCTTGTTCGTAGAAATCGTCCAAGTCGGTGATCTCCCTCTTAAGCATGTTATCCCACAATTTACTACCCAGGCGTACTCCGGCCGTAATGGCCATTTTTAATTCTCTATGGGTAAAGCTTCATACTTTGGCTGCCTCCATATTGAACCTGTCGATATAGCTCTTTAGAATCTCATTTTCCCCTTGTTTTACCTTAGCGAGGCTGGTGCCTGACATCGTGTAATCAGGCACGACGTGATGTTGTTGGAGAAATTCATCAGAAAATTGTTGCCAAGACCTGATGGACCCTGGCCGGAGTCTTTTGAACAATTTGTACTTAGGTCCCTTTAACGTGATAGCAAAGCAGTGGCATTTGGCCCTGCTACTGATTCCTCTTAATTTCATTAGGTTGTTGAATGTGTCCATATGGTATTTGGGATTTGTATTTCCTTCATAAGGAGTCATGGGAGGTTCTTTGAAGTTTGCTGGGAGCCGAACGGCTTGGATTTCCTTAATACGAACCCGCCGTCGAAAGCCTGCCCTCCAGAAACAGTGATTATCTTACTCCGGAGGCTCCTCATTTCTTTGTCTAGGTCTTGTCTCCTTTTCTTCAAGGAGTCTCTCAAAGTGGACGGGTTAGCCTTTCCCTTCCCTTTGTCTTCCTGGGAGCCATAGGAGGTGTAGTCCTCTTGTTCGTCCTTTTCTTGTTGAGCTCTTCCCTTAAGTCTAAGGGTGTTTTCCTTGAAGCAACTTTGACTTTGTTACGAGGGTCTGCGTTGTTCTTCTGCTGGCCTCTGGGAATGTTTTGATTGTCCGGGACGTTCACGCTGCTTCATCCGAGGGATGTTACTCGTGGAAAGCTGAGTCTTACCATCATCCACTAGAACTGCAGTTTCTGCCCCCTCTTGGCCTTTCTCTTTTCTCCTGATAAGAGACATGCTTGATTTCCCCTCTAGAAGGCCATTCAACACCTCTTACATATTCTCTAAGGTGGTTTCTAGCCTTTGGATCTTTCGATGTAATTCACGTATTTCATCTTTTTAAAATCGAGACATAGAGCTCGAGCTTACAAAATGAACTCAGGGATTCTTGTCAGGCCTGTGCATCGATGGACCCGGATCTTGCCGGCTAGAGATCTGCACCTATGGTGGTTTTGGGGGTGGAAACTCTCTGACATCTCTTATGGGAGCAACTACTAATCTCGGACGGTTCTCATCAGGTGCGGTAGCTGGGGACGACTCTTCCCTTTCATCTTTAGGAACTCTGGGCTCCTTTGGTGCATCCACATTTTTGGATGGCGGAGGATTCCTTATCGAGGCCTTCAGCTGACCTCCATCGAGTGTGGTTCTCTCAATCTCTTAGAGCGTCTCAGCATCTTCCTTTGCCAGAATCAATGGAAGAACAGTGATTTGGCACTTACCCTTCCCACAGAAGGCGCCAAACTGTTGACGGAAAGAACTCATGAACTAAGTTAGATCGAGAACTTTATGAGTTATAAAAGAAATAGATTCAAATCAAATGAACTTCAAGAAAAATTTCTCATGATTTCCAGAACACAAAAATGAAAATGCTGAAATTTCAAAATGAAAAATAGAAAGAATGTGTAGTGTCTATTCCCATTAACAATGTGTGGTTACAAATTTCTCTCCAAAAATCCTCTCCTTTTCTCAGGTGAAGGGAGGTCATATATATAGTAGAGCACTATTGGCTCATTGTACATGCTCAAGGTCTACGGGAGCACCTCCACTATAGTTCTTAGTTATACCTCCACCGTCTATTTAGTATAAACGTTAGAGGTTGGCTGGGAAGGAGCACACCAGGTCTGGTGTGGTCTTTAGGGTCAGACACCTCAGGCATTCAGAGTCGTGCCCCCGTGCGTACTTCGTATTCGTATGATCTCTTTTGAGTCATTCATGGATTTTCATATACTCATCATGCACCCTGCTCTTTTAAGCTTTAAGTGTCGGAGCCTTTATGGGTCATCATAGTAGATACGATCCCATAAGGAACGGGAGGTCAGAGCCTCGAGGTGCCTGTCGCATGGGAAAGGACTGTGTGCGAGGTGGTGTCTCGTGAGGCAGTCTGTCGAGGGCCAGGGGCACGAGGCCGTTGGTGCACAAGGCATAAACTAGAGGTGTGAGACGCTGATGTCTCGTGAGGAAATCTACCAAGGTCCAGGGGAGCGAGGCCCTTGGTGCGCTAGTACCCGAGGCTCGGGCCAGAGGCGCGAGACACTGATGTCTCGTGACGAGGTCTGCCGAGGGCCAGGGGCGTTGGTGCACGAGGCACGGGCCAGAGGCACGAGACGCTGATGTCTCGCATGGCGGTCTGGCGAGGGTCAGGGGAGCGAGGGTGTTGGTGCGATGGTACACGAGGCACGGGATGCTGATATCTCGTGAGGCGGTCTGCCAAGGGCCAAGGGTATGAGGCCGTTGGTGGGCGTGCACGCCGACGCATAACAGAACGTGGCCCCTCAGACTTTCATCTAGCCGAGGCGAGGTGAGGTGTACCAAGGGTCACCACCTTGCAAGGGCCTCACATGGGGAGAGATGGGACAGTAACACGAAGGTCTCGCGTGAGGCAAGGGTCTTGCATGGGGTGAGACACGAAGTTGCTTGGCGTGCCCGAGGTCACTAGGGGTAAGCTTCAACATTTCTCTCGAGTGTTGACTATGGCCCTCTCAGGATCATGTCCTATTTTTTGCATTCACAACATGGTATTGGCAAGAATGTATCACTAACCCCGTTAGTTTTTTTTTCTTTTGGTATGGTTTTGCTGCAATGTATTATTGACACTATCAGTTGTAGATGTCTAAAAAGTAATGACGCAAAAACTAGTCACCTACGGCATCGACTACAAGATATAGGCCCATTAGCAACGACGGGTGCCTCTAAAGACCCACACTATCACCGTTATTATACCCTTTAGGGGTGACATGTCGCCACTACAAAGTCGTTGAAATAAACTCGTACCTATTGCGACCCTTTGGCGACGTCTTCACCTGTTGCTGTTGAAGGAAGACTATTAAGGGTGACACCATTCCCTTAATAGTCGTTGAAATAGTTAGCATTGTTGCCTCAACTAACGATGTAATTCGTCGTATCTGATGAACATTTAGGGTTACATTTTTAAATATGTCATCACCAAAAGTGTTACTTGTCGCCTGCAAATAGTATTGGAAATGAAGGGATATTTTGAATATGTCGTCGGAAAAGGTTTCCAGCGTCGCCCCAAATAAACATCAATTGCTTTGAAATTTTTTATATGCTTGCTTCAAATAGTTTTGAATTGTCACCGCAAATATTGTTTTTAATAATAAAAGAAAATAAATTTTTTATTAAAATTAATATTCAAATATAGTATTAAATATCAAAATTAGTTTATTAGGATAGAAAAATTAATAAGTTTAATATCCAACTTAGTGTTATATTATTTTATAATATAATGTAATATTATTTTATAGTATAATGTAATATTATATTAGATTATTTCCATACCCCGTTCAGGACGTGGAGTGCGAGCTGCCAGGGTGGGACCCTAAAGGATACCTGGGATATCCTCACGGTGTAGACCGCGAACCCAGGGCCTGGTAAATCGTCTGGGACGACTTGGTCGTATGTGTGTTAGCGTATTGATGGCCTAATTATATGTCTGGTGTATGTTTGGCATATGTTATCTGTCTGTGGGTTTTCTTGCTGGGCTTCGGCTCACGGATGCTCTGTGGTGCAGGTAAGGGCAAGGTGAAAGCCAACCAACCATGAGTGTAGCAGGCATGAAGCGGCGTGTACATGTTTGGTCTGCCTGGCTGCCACAGCTAGTGGATTTTGGGAGATGATTGTAATAAAACCTAGATTTTGTCGTTTAGCTGACTTGGTTGTATTTATATGTTGTAAATATTTCTAAACAGTATTTTGGGATCCCAAGTGTTAAACTTTTATGATTTTCAATGGTATAGAGTTATTTCTAAAGTTTTTACTCTGGTTATTGCTTAATTACACTTTTGCTTTAAAAACCTCGATTAGCGAGTGATTGCACGTTTTAAACTCACTTAGTAACGACTCTAAGGTAGTAGGGCGTTACAACTTGGTATCAGAGCAAGCCAAGGTTAATGGTTTTGGAGATTGACCGAACATGTACGCTCGCTGTCAGAGACAAGCTCGACTCAGGGTTGGTTGGTATGCTTGAATGCCCTGTTTGCCTGCTTATCTTATATAGAGCATGATGAATGAGTTAACATATGCATGATGTCAGGGCATGGCCCGTTGTGTGTTATATGATATCTGTATGCTATATGAGTTATTGCTTGTGGATGGCTAATGTGTTTGGGAGGTGGTTTTGGGATGTTGTTATCATGCTTGATGAGCGGCGTCGTTGGTTGCAGGCATATTTGTTGAGATGCCTCGACAATCAGCTAGACTCTGTGGCAGTAGGGCCAAGGATGACAACCAGGGTCAGGACCCTCCACCTACCCCACAAAATTGGCAAGAGATGTCTGCCGAGATGGAAGCAAGATTGCAGCGAACAGAGGACGAGCTTCGATAGCTGAGGCAGCGGGCCTCACCTCAGGTTATTGGGCTGCCAGTGCAGCAGGTTGCAGGGTCAGTGCCAGTTTAGTCTACTATGGAGAATAAGTGGGAACCTTTGTATGAGAGGTTCAGGAAGCAGCATCCTCCCACCTTTGAGGGTGGACCAGACCCACTGCGGGCAGAGTAGTGGATGAATATGATCTCCTCAATTCTGGATTTTATGAGGGTTCAGGGAAATGAGAGGGTAGCTTGTACTAGTTACATGTTTAGAGAGGATGCCCGCATCTAGTGGGACGTGGTGGTTCAGAGAAGGGATGTATCAGTTATGACCTGGGAAGAATTCATAAACTTGTTTAATGAGAAGTATTATAGTGTGGCAGTCGAGCTGCGAAGGTTGATTAGTTTACCAACCTGATTCAGAACCGATCGACAGTGACGGAGTATGCTATAAAGTTTGACAGATTGGCGAAGTTTGCACCAGACCTAGTGCCGACGAATGCGGCAATAAGGGATAGGTTTGTGCGGGGGTTGAACGTTATGATTGCCCGAGATGTGAATATTACTTTGGATCCAGAGACTACTACTTATGCCCAGGTAGTGGACAAGGCCCTTACAGTTGAGAGGGCCGAAGATCAGATATGGAGAGAGAGCACTGTTAAGCGCGATGCCAGGAGGACAGTGCCTCCTTTTTTCGGGACCAGTCATGGTGGTGGCTTTAGTGAGCAGAAGAGGAAGGCCCCAGATTTCTTTGTTCCTCCCAGTTCAGATAGAAGGGCACGGGGTGCTTTTACTGGCCGTCAGGGTGGCAGTGACAACTGGAGGAGTTTTCCAGTGTGTCCGCGATGCAGGCGACGACACCAGGGTGAGTGCAGGATCAGGGTCTGCTTTGTTTGTGGGAGTGCCAGTCATCTAAAGAGGAATTGCCCTCATGTCAAGAAAGAGGAGCAGAAGCAGAGTGACAGTCTTGCTCCTGCCAGGGTATTTACTTTGACACATACTGAGGCGGAGGCTAGTCCCTCAAATGTGACAGGTCAGATGTCTAGTGCTGGTTCTTTGTATACTGTATTGTTTAATTTAGGGGCTACCCATTCATTTGTATCTGCTAGAGTGATAGATCAGCTTTGTAGACCTAGTGGTGTGTATGCTAGGGGATTTCAGATCTTGTTGCCAACGAGAGAACTGGTAGTCTCTAGGAAATGGATTAAAGCATTGCCAGTAGAGATAGATGGTAGGGAATTGTCTGTGGATTTGATTGAGTTAGAGATGGATGACTTTGATATGATTCTAGGGAAGGATTGGTTATCGAAGTATGGGGCAACAATTGACTACAAGCACAAAATGGTGACTTTAAAACCCGACGGGGAGGTACCCTTTGTATTTGTGGGGACGGTTAGTGGACCACGAGTACCAATGATTTCAGCATTGAAGACTAGAGACCTGTTGCAGGAAGGTTGCATGGGATTTCTAGCGAGCGTTGTGGATACCTCTAGTGTGGTCCCGGTGGGACCAGGTGAGACTAGACTGGTGTGTGAGTTTCCAGATTTGTTTCTGATAGATTTTCCGGGGTTGCCGCCACAGCGAGAGATTGACTTTGTTATAGAATTGGTACCAAGAGCGGAGCCAGTATCTAGGTCACCTTACAGAATGGCTCCAACGGAGTTGAAGATTCAATTGTAGGAGTTACTTGATTTGGGGTTCATTAGACCGATTTTATCGCCATGGGGTGCTCCAGTACTGTTCGTTAAGAAGAAGGATGGATCCCTTAGGATGTGTATTGATTACAGGGAACTAAACAAGTTAACCATTAAGAACAAGTATCCACTGCCTAGGATCGACGATTTGTTTGATCAGCTACAGGAAAGAATAATGTTTTCCAAGATAGACCTTCGATTAGGTTACCATCAGTTAAGGATTAAGGAGGAGGATATACCGAAGACCGCTTTCCGAACGAGGTATGGACATTATGAATTCCTGGTTATGTTCTTTGGATTAACTAATGCCCCAGCAGCCATTATGGACATGATGAATAGGGTTTTCAGGGATTATCTGGACAAGTTTTTTATTGTGTTCATCGACGACATCCTGGAGTATTCTCAGTCAGAGGTAGAACATGAGCAACATCTGCGGTTGGTTCTACAGCGGTTGAGAGAGCATAAGTTATATGCTAAGTTTAGTAAGTGTGAGTTCTGGTTACCACAAGTTACATTTCTACGCCACATTTTTAGTAAGGAGGGGATTCTGGTTGACCCAAGTAAGATTGAGGCGGTCATATTGGCCTAGACCGAGCAATGTTCCTAAGGTAAGAAGTTTCTTAGGCTTAGTAGGGTACTATCAACGGTTCATAGAAGGGTTCTCCAGAATAGCTATGCCATTGACAGAACTGATAAAGAAGAAGACAAGGTATGTTTGGATGGACAGATGTGAGAACAGTTTCAAGGAGTTGAAGCGACGATTGATCACCACGCCGGTGCTAAGTTTGCCGACAGGCAATGAAAAGTTTGTGGTTTATTGTGATGCATCCAGACAGGGTTTGGGGTATGTGCTGATGCAAGCTGGTAAGGTGATAGCCTATGCATCGAGACAGTTAAAGGAATATGAGCAGAGGTATCCCACGCATGATCTGGAGTTGGCAGCGGTGGTGTTTGTACTTAAGATTTGGAGGCATTATCTTTATGGTGAGAAGTGCGAGATATACACCAACCATAAGAGCCTAAAGTATTTCTTTACTCAGAAGGACCTGAATATGCGCTAGAGGCGGTGGCTAGAGTTGGTTAAGGATTATGACTGCAATGTCCTATACCATCCTGGGAAGGCTAATGTGGTGGCTGATGCATTGAGTCGAAAAGGCCCAGAACAGTTGTTTAGTTCGAGGCAGATATCTAATAAGCTAGCTGAGGAGATGAGCAGAGCAGATATAGAGGTTGTGGTTGGTCAGTTGGCCAACATCACTCTTCAGTCTACACTCCTTGAGAGGATCAAGGAGGCGCAGGGGAAAGATTCTCAGTTGAAAGGTCACAGAGAGAATTTCTTAGTCGGAGCGACTAAGGACTTTTCTATATAAAAGGCGGGATTACTGAAGTACAAGGGTCGGATCTGCGTTCCTATGGATTCTAACATCTGGGGAGAGATCTTAGATGAATCGCATACCACTCCCTATTCTTTGCACCCGGATACGACGAAGATGTACCAAGATTTGAGAGCTTTGTATTGGTGGTCAGGCATGAAGAGGGATGTGGTGGATTATGTGGCCAAGTGCTTAACATGTAAGCGGGTAAAGGCTGAGCATCAGAGACCAACGGGGTTGTTGCAGCCCCTGGGGATCCCAGAATGGAAGGGGAGGATATCACCATGGACTTTGTGGTTGGTTTGCCGAGGACCGTAGGACAGCATGACTCAGTGTGGGTGATTGTGGATAGGTATACCAAGTTTGCCCAATTTTTACCTGTTAGGACAACTTATACTGTAGAGCAGTATGCTGAGTTGTATGTGAAGGAGATTTTTCGACTTCATGGGGCTCCGAGGTCGATAGTATCTGACAGAGACCCCACCTTCACTTCCAAGTTTTGGGAGAGTCTACAGAAGGCCATGGGCACTCAATTACAGTTTAATACCGCTTATCATCCTTAGACAGAGGGAAAGTCTGAGAGGACGATTCAGATACTGGAGGACATGTTGCGAGCCTGTGTGCTAGATTTTAGGGGATCATGGAGTAAGTATCTTCCTTTGATTGAGTTCTCGTATAACAACAGTTGTCAGGCGACCATCGGAGTGGCTCCATACGAGATGCTTTATGGAAGGAAGTGTTGATCACCTGTTCATTGGGATGAGACAGGTGAGAGGAGATATTTGGGTCCAGAGATGGTTCAGAGAACCAATGAGGCGATTGAGAAGATTAAAGCACAAATGCTCGCCTCCCAGAGCCGTCAGAAGAGTTATTCAGACCTGAAACGCAGGGGCATGGAATTTCAGGTTGGTGATCATGTGTTTCTTAGGATTTCACCCTAGGTTCAGTGTTCAGGGCAAGTTGAGCTCTAGGTTTGCTGGCCCCTTCGAGGTTCTAGAATCGATTGGAGAGGTAGCTTACAGACTAGCGATGCCTCCAGTTTATCAGGGGTTCATAATGTTTTCCATGTATCCATGCTTCGGAAATATGTGTCAGATTCGACGCATGTTCTAAGTTATGAGAATCTGGAGCTTGATCAGGATTTGTCCTATGAGGAGAAACCGGTTCAGGCTCTTGACCAGAAAGATAAAGTCTTGCGGAGCAAGACCATCGCCTTGGTAAAAGTGCTGTGGAGGAACAGCAAGGTTGAGGAGGCGACGTCGGAATTTGAGTTAGAGATGAGGGAGCGGTATCCCGACTTATTCAGGTAATTTAGAAGACGAGTTTCTGTAAGGAGGGGATAGTTGTAATGACCCGAATTTGCTAATAGGGCTTAGGGCCTTGATTAGCGTGCCTGGAGGGCAATAAATGAATTAATATGCTAATATGTGAATTTATGTGAACATTTGATAAAGATGCATGTTTAGTTGAGTTAAATCTGAATGTGGGCCCCGTTTGGATAGTAGGGGTATAACTGTGATAAATGTGATAAATGCGATATGTATGTGATTTATCTGTGTAGCACGGCCCGAGACAGTCCCGGGGAACGGTTAGCCGAAAAGTCACAACGAGGTTGAGAATCCGACTCAGGGCGAGTCAAGGCATAATTTGGGCATTAGCTATTATATGGGGTTATCGGGGTATGGAAATAAATATTTGGAGATATATTTGAGGTTAGAATGTCTAGGAGGGAATACTTGTTTATAGAGAAGGACGAGAACTTTCATTGTTTCACAATGTATTTTTTTTTTCATATATGATGTTTTGAAAACATTATTTTTATTATTAATGAAATCGCCCTAAGGCGTACATTGTTTACAAGGAAAATGAAAAGCCTAAACATGCTCTCCTGATTTCTGATAGTACTTGCGGAGATGTTTCGCGTTCCAGGCCCTTGGGAATTCTGTCCCATCGAGTCACCTTAAGAAATACGTTCCCGAATATACTTCCTGTTGGATTTCGTATGGTCCTTCCCAGTTTGGGCCCAGAACCACCACTCCTGGATCTTGGGTTTCAGGGAAGACTCTCCTTAGGACTAGATCGCCGGTTTGAAACCTTCGGCTCTTTACTTTTGAGTTAAAATGTCAAGCGATCTTGCCTTGATACATCTTCAACTGAACTTGAGATTCTTCCCGGATCTCTTCGATAAGATCTAAGGATTCCTGGAGAAAGGCGTGGTTCTGAGTGGGATCATACGTGTCCCTCCTATGGGATGGGATAGTTGTTTCTACTGGGATGACAGCTTCGCACCTGTACACCATGGAGTAAGGAGTGTGTCTGGTAGACGTTCGTTCGGTGGTCTGGTACGCCCATAGCACGCGGGGCAACAATTATGGCCATTTACTCTTGCAGGCTTGAAGCTTTTTCTTTAATGTCCCCTTCAAGATTTTGTTGACGGCCTCTGTTTTCCCATTTTCTTGGGGTCTGGCGACCGCGGAGAAGCTTTTGATGATGCCATGTCTCTCACAGAAGTCCGTGAAGTGGACGCTATCAAATTGCTTCCCATTATTGGACACGATCTTGTAGGGGAGCCCGTATTGGCATACGATGTTGTTGATGAAGAAATCCAAGGCCTTCTTTGAGGTGATGGTGTTCATTGGTTTTGCTTCGACCCACTTGATGTAGTAGTCGATGGCCACAATTGCATACTACACTCCACCTTTCCCGGTCGGGAGCGATGCTACTAGGTCAATTCCCCATACCGCGAAAGGCCAGGGACTCGTCATCAGAGTTATTTTCGTTGGGGGGGGCTCGCGAGATCTTCGCATACCTTTGGCATTGTTCGCACTTGTGGACGTAATCAACACAATCTTTCTTAATGGTTGGCTAGAAATACCCTTGCCGCAAGATTTTCTTGGACAAGCTGAGGTCGGCTGTATGATCTCCGCAGAAACCTTCATGCACCTCGTGCATGATTGCACTCATTTCGGTCCTGAATACGCATCAGAGGTTTGGCATGGATAACCCTCTGCGACAGAGTTTTTTGTCCATCGTGACGTATCGAGGGACATGGTACTGAAGCTTCCTGGTCGTTGCCCTGTCTGTGGAAAACCCCCCGGTTGTTAGGTATTGAATGATGGGTCCCATCCAGGACATGGAGTAGGCTATAGCATTGATCGTGTGGGCTTGGATACTTGGTGCGGGGAGATGGTTGATCGGGACCAACCCGAAAATTTATGCCTCTGCATCCGTGGCAAGCTTTGCCAACATGTCTGCAAACACGTTTTGCTCCCTTGGGATCTGGTGGATGGAGTGCTTCTGGAAAGACTGAAGTATCTCTCATGTTTTTGTCACATAAGCTGCCATCCTCTCCCCTTTTGTTTGGTATTCTCCCGAAAATTGTCTGATAAAAAATTGGGAGTCGCTATAGATCTCCAGGTTTGTTGTGCCTACTTCCTGGCCAGGCACAATCCGGCCAACAGGGCCTCGTGCTCGGCCTCGTTTTTCAAAGCCTTGAACTGGAAACGCAGGGCACTTTGCAACTGGTGTCCCTATGGTGACACTAGGATGATCTCGGCTCCTGCTCCATTTTAATTTGAGGCTCCGTCTACGAAAACCTTCCACAAGGGTACTGCGAAATTGGCGGGATCGTCTTCTTCAGTGATCCTGGAGCATTCCACGATGAAGTCAGCCAAGGCCTGCCCCTTGATTGATACTTTGGGGATGTACGCAATATCGAACTGACTCAACTCCATGGGTTTGCAACACTTGTCGGATGGGATGGTTAGTCAGTACTTTTATCGCATGGGCCTGAAAATAAGGCCTAAGCTTTCGGGACGCGATGAGTAGGCAAAATGTCAATTTTTTGATTAGTGGGTATCATGATTTCGCACCTAATGGCCTTTTTCTTACGTAATAAACTAAGAGATGGGTCTTCCCGTCTTCCCGTACTAATGCAGCGCTGACGGCGTGTTCCGTCATGGCCAAATAGAGATACAGTGGTTCTCCCTCCACTTGTTTAGCCAATATTGGTGATCAGGCCAGATGTTATTTTAGCCTTTGGAAAGCCTCTTCGCATTCAACCGACCATTTGAACCTTTGGCTTCCCCGAAGGACATTGAAGAACGGGATGCACTTGTCCGTGGCCTTCGAGACAAAACGGCTCAAAGCGACTATCCGTCTAGTCAGGCTCTGAACATCTTTGTGCTTCCGTGGTGAAGGCATGTCAATCAGTGCCTTGATTTTGTCCGAA
Organism: Humulus lupulus; assembly: GCF_963169125.1. Taxonomy (NCBI): domain Eukaryota; kingdom Viridiplantae; phylum Streptophyta; class Magnoliopsida; order Rosales; family Cannabaceae; genus Humulus; species Humulus lupulus. The sequence goes on from NC_084797.1 coordinate 52,310,675, forward strand.
TTGGCCTCTATTCCCCGGTAGCTTACTGAACCCCAGGAACTTCCCGGATGCCACGCCGAAGGTGCACTTTTTGGGATTCAACTATTGGGGTTTTATGCCCTAATTAAAACCCAAATTCTTTGTAATCTCATTTTATTATCAATAAAAGAATAGAAATCATTTTTTTGACTTGGTTAATCATTTTTTTGACTTTGCTCACATGTTTTATTTTCATGATTATTTGTTTCATATAAACTTCTATTAAATCCCAAGCATATAGCTAATCTTATTTATATTGACGTAATCACAGTGGAATATAAATATGATTATATGTTTAAAATAAGTTAGTCCTAAGATTAGTCAGTGCACAGGATTTACACTGACTTGCCAATCTACGATATGATCTAGTTACACATTACAGTGTTATGTTCTTTCTAGAACATTAGAAAAGTAGATAAGATCGGATGTATTTGTTATATCGGACTGGACCGATATTGACAGTTGATAAGATAAGTGAACATACCATTATTATCTATTCTAGTCATATCATATAGTTGACCATAGGTTAATTCAATCTCAATCCTGAGTGGTTAGTATTCTAACTAATTGTATTATTTGAGTTATTTGACTTGTTCGTTACCAGCTTACCCTACGGACTAGCCCATACTTTCATCTTGGGAACTCAGTAGTATAATTGAGTGGGAGTGTTAATCATAGATATGAACATCTATAGCTTCTGATGAAGAAGTGAAACGATAGTTTCCTTTTAGTTTGGTTCAAGGTGTGAAATGATAGAGATCTCATTTCAGTAATAAAATTAGTTTACTGAAATATCATTTACAAGGAACTAAGTGTTTTAAAGATAAAATACAATGAGGGGTAAAATGGTATTTTAGTCCTATCTCATTGTAGACCGTCTATATAGGATTGAGTGAGCGTTCTATGAATTCAAGAGTGCAATTCCGAGACTATAGTGGAGTCACGAGGAATTAATAAGTTAGTAAATTTATTTGTTAGATTTATGATAACTTATTGGAGCTTGATTTCATAGGCCCATGGTTCCCATTGTACCTTGGATAAAATCATCTAGATAGTCTCAATTAATTGATTTAATTATCAATTAGAATTATCAAAGTTTACTAGGTCAATTTTGGATAGTTTCACAGAGTTTTGTAATTTTGAAAAAAAAAGAGAAATTATGGCAGATTTATTAATTAAGATAAATTGGTATCTAAATTAATAAATAAGTTTAAATCAAGTTTCAAATTTTAAATAATTAATTTGATAAAGGATTTAAATAATTATTTAATTAATTGAATCAATAGAAAATAATACAAGCCTTGATTGTAAGTCTAATGGGCTTATAATCAAATGGGAAATTTCACGGGCCTATAGCCCATGATAATTTCGACCTAGGACTTCAAAATGGCTGTTATTTTATTGTTTTTTCAATTAAATTAAATGGTCTAATTGAGTCTATAAAAGGAGTGCTTAGAGAGAAGTCAAAACATAAGTCACAAGTCAGATTTTCTGATAGTTTTAGATTCACTCTAAACACAAGTCCTTTTCTAAGCCTCTTTGTTATTTTCTCTTCTTCTCTCTATATCTATCTCATGTGTTGAGAATTTCCCACACTAGTCTAGGTCTTTCTAAAGATACATTGGAAGATTGTGAAGAAAATAGTAGATCGGTTCAGTTTCTTGATAATACTCTGCGACAGAGAGGATACGAGGGTTAGAGAAACTGAAGGAAGGACTCTTTAGTTCCCCTGTGTATAATGTAAGTATTATATTCATTGTTTCTCTTTGAATTCAATTTTAGAACATGTTTTAGGCTATCTCGTATTAATTTTTTTAATATTAGATATACATGAAAACAAATAAAGATCTTGTATAAGCTAGTCTAACATCAACTTCATTCCAGACCATCGAATGATCGTGAAGGCTTCGGCCAAATCGTCAGCATGTTCTCTGGAGGTCATGGATTTGACCAGCATGTCGTCGATGTAGACCTCCATGTTCCTCCTTCATTGGGCTCGGAACATTCTGTTGACTAGCCGCTGTTATGTGGCTCCGGCGTTTTTGAGTCCAAAAGGCATGACGATGTAGCAGTACACCCCCTTTTCGTTTTGGAAGCTGGTATGTTCCTGATCCGCTACATACATAGAAATCTAGTTGCAGCCCTAGTAGGCATCCATGAAGCTCAAGATTTCGTAGCCAGATGTTGCATCCACCATTTGATCGATCCAGGGGAGCGGGAAATAATCTTTGGGGCAAGCTTTGTTGAGATCCGTTAAATCGATGCATGTTCTCCAAGTCCCGTTCGGTTTTGGCACCGGCACTGGATTGGCAAACCACACGGGATACAAGGCTTCTCAGGTTAAGTTGATCGAGTATAACTTTTCAACTTCCAGCTTGAGAGCTTTTGCTCTTTCTGCGCCTAGGGGTCTCCGTTTCTGCCAGACTGGGGTCGCATCCTTGTCAATATTCAAGGTGTGGCAGATAAATTGCGGTCGATCCCAGCCATATCCACATGAGACCAGGCCAGGATATCCTGGTTTTCTTTCATTGGAGCAATGATGGCAGCTCGGACCTCTGGGTTTAGGTTCTTCCCGACTTGGATTACCTTGGTAGGGTCGGTGTCGCTGATGCACACCTCTTCAATTTCCTCCATGGGCTTCAGTACGCGGTCTTCCCTAATCTGCGGGTCCAACTCGTCTTCTTCCCGGACAACCCATCTTAACAGAGGGGATGGGAATGGATAGGAATTTTCCTCAAGAGGTTCTTCATGGACCATGTAAATGGGCTGGGCAGACACGTGGTAACATTTCCAGGCGCTCTTTTGATCTCCTCGGATTGTTCCTACTCCTCTGTTATCGCAGGGGAATTTCATGCAAAGGTGGCGGATGGAGGTGATAGCCCTGAAGTCAACCAACACGGGCTGACCGAATGTACAAAATTTGAACGAGCTTTGGACCTCGTTCCCCAATGTTACGGGCAACTGGATTTTCCCCATCGAGATTATTGAGTCTCCATTGAAGCTGTAGATCTGGGTTGGGCATGAGGCCAGATCTACCTCAGTTAAACCAATCGCGACGAAGGCTGGCATGAACAAAATGTTGACGAAGCTTCCGTTGACAACCAACACTCGGGACACCATCTTATTGGCTATTTGGGCATCAATGACCAGAGAGTCATGATGGAGGAAATGGACGTTGCGGGCGTCGTCTTTTGTGAAGCTGATGGGGAGGTTCATCAACTTTGGGCGTTGAGCCGGTGCTTGGACCAAGGCGCATACCTCGTGGTCGTGGTCAAGCTCACTTAGTTAGCACTTCTGATCGTTCCAGGATGATCCTCCCAGAAGGGCTCCACCCGAGACGGTGGCTAGGTGCCCATCTACTCGCGGAGGCACGGTCCCGGCAGGGTAGGTTATTCCGGGTCCGGGCGCCTGCATTGTGGGGGCCCTGTGGGGGGCCTGTGCTCCCAGGTCCTTTGTGTATCCTCCCTGGGGAGGTGGGTACGCTCCAGGTTTGACTGGGATCGTGGACTGTCTGGGGAGTGCTGGTAGTCCCGGAATGCCCACGGGCATCCTGACCCACTGGTGGAGATGTCCCAGCTTGATCAAATTTTCGATCTCGTCCTTCAGCTACCGAAATTCTTCGGTTGTGTGGCCCACCTCCTAATGGTACGCGAACCTTTTGCTGGTATCCCTTGGGTTCTTTCCTCCTTTGAACATGGGAGTTGGTTTCCGGTAATGAACCGTCCTTTCTGTGGCCAAGTAAATGTTTTTCCTGGTATCCACTAAGTTATTGTACTCTGAATACTATTGCTCGTAGCCCTTCTTGCCCTTCTTGCCCTTCTTAGAGGGTTCAGAACTATTTTGTCCCTTCCTGGATCTCTTTCCCCAGGAGGGATTTACTATTGCCTCAGTCCCCCCCATCTGGGACGGCTGGGCCCCGCCGGGAGCAGCGTTGTACCTGACTGGCGCGACTCTGTACCCGGGTGAAGGGGTAGAATGGGTCGGGGCGTACCCTGAAGATCCAAGGCCATAAACCGCAGGCGCGGAGAAGGTCATTCCAGGCGCAGGAGTCGATCCCGCCGCTATTGGGGGAGTTAGGTATTGCTGGGCCAGATACTGCATCCCGTATCCCGGAAAGGTTTGGGCATTTGGCTAAGGGGCCGACTGCCATCCAAATGCCTGGATTCGGGCCTCCTCCCAGTTGATAAATCCTTGCGCCCTCCTTATGAATTCCTCAAGGGTGGCCGCCTTGGTTCGCTGCATTTCATCCCAGAAGGGAGACCCAGCCCAGATTCCGGATTGTAGGGCCACCAGGCGTTGTCCATCGTCCACCTTGGTTTTGGAGGCTTCCTCTGTGAAACGCTGGATGTAAGCCCTCAATGTCTCTGTGGGGAGCTACTTGATGTTGTCGAGGGCATTGATATGCATGTCCCTCTTCATGGCGGCCATAAACTACTTGCGGAACGCCAACTGCAGTCCGAACCAGGATTGGATGGATATTGGCTTGAGCCTCTTCCACCATTCCTTTACAGGTCCGCCTAGAGTGATAAAAAAGGAAAGGCACTTGCCGTTGTCACAGACGTGGGCTACGGTCATTAACCGATTATAGTGCGACAAATGGTCTCTGGGGTCCGTGTTCCCAATGTAGGCGTGTAGATTCGACATTTTGAACCCTTTGGCGAGCCCCACATCCAGGATGTGCTTGGCGCAGGGCTCCTTATCCTCCTCTTCAGGGTCGGACTCTCCTCCCTCCTGTTTGTGGACCAGGCGGTCTGTGACCTTTTTTAAGTCGCCCAGTTGTTCCATGAACTGTCTGGCCGTACTGTCATCCAGGAGAACTCTCTCGTTCCTTCTGTCATTGATATGGGGGCGGATCTTTTCCTTGCAGGCCCGCTCCCTACGAGCATTCAGCCCGTCACGCAGGTCTACCCGAGACGTGCCATCCCCGGAGCTGAGGGTGCTCGACTCGTCATCATGCTAGCGCCCTTGGTGATCTTTATTCACGGAGGTGCTTGGGCAAAAATACTATTCCCGTCTAGTCTGGACTGGGGCGGGCCGGGGCCTAGTACCCTGCGGGCGCGTCCCTTGCGGATTGATCGGGTGGCCCTTTCCTGAGACGAGACGCACCTTCTCTTTCCTAGGGAGTGGCCGAGGGTTGGTCCCGGTTTTTTGAACGGGAGGAACTTTCCTCTGGGGGTTTTCTTTTCCCTCGGGGTTGGCCGCATTGGCCTTCCCTTTCTCTTGGGCCGGGTTAACCGGGCCCTGTTCGGGAGCTTGTCTCGGGGGAGGAATCGACCTCACCCTTTCGGGTACGTTATTCCTAGCCTGCGGAGCAAGCGGTTGTGTGCCTAGAGACAGAACAACTGGTGGACTAGCCGCCAAGACTTAGGCAGCTATGAAAGCTTGCAGGGCCTGGAGCGACTCTTGCATCCGTCGAGTGGCCTCTTTTTGCTCGACAATCCTGGCCTCTTGGTCCAGGAACTGTTGTCTTAGTTTGGTCACCTCCGGGTCCTCCTTGTTGGGGTCTACTTCCTCTGGGATCGCTGGATCCCGAGCTTCGAGATCATGGTATTCCCCCTCATTCCCTTCCTCTTCCTCGTAGTAATCTTCCTCATAATCCGCTCCGCCCTCATAGTTATGCAAGCTGGGGCGATTGATAAGGTATGTCCCCAGGTTGGTTCTGAGGAAGAGGTTGGCAGGGAAGTGGCTCTCCATTGCCTTGTTCTTGGTTAGTAGGATTGAAAGTGGTGTGTCTTGTGTTCACCATTGTTGTGGATGTTGGAGATTAACTCAAGCTTTCTTCAAAGCTCTCAATGAAAGCACCAAAATGTTTACCGATTTTTTCAGAAACTAGAATCATAAAAGATAAGAGAGCTTAAAAAGAAAGGATTTAGAAAATGCAAGCAAGTTTTTTACGTGGTTGGGGCGTTAATGAGCTTAGAGAGCTTTTTACAATGGAGTTTTCCGCAAGTTTGAGCAGAGTCATTGCTTACAAGTAAAACCTGGGATCCCCTCTCAAATGCACCACTATTCATATTTATAGGCAAGTGTGCACTGGGCTTCCTGAGGTAGCCTCCTCTGCAGGTTACTTATGGGGACATAACTCCACGCTTCTTGGGATGATGTCAGTATCGGGGATACTTTACCATGCCAAACTCAGCCAACCGATCTAGATCTGTTTACCAATATCCCCCTCCATTTACCAGGGTCCCGGTTTGTTTACCAGGACCCAGGTTAATCCACAGCGATCCTGGCCTAATCTCGGACTTGGGAGCCGCGACCTCTTTTGCCGCATCTCGGGAGACATCCCGGTATGCGGTCCCGGGTTTATGCAACGTGCTCCGACAATAGTCCCAGCCTACACTTTCGAATGGTCTTTGGGCCTTAGCAAGGCTTAGACTACCAATCTTTGTTTTCTCTTCGTCTACTGGGCCCAAACTGGGCTTTAACTCCCTGGAAGGCGGCCCATAAACTTAGAGTGTGGATCCATACATGTTGGAAGAAATGGGGATAACATTACCAATTACCAATACTTAACTTCTAATCTCTATTTGGTTAATTGAATAGTTGTTGATAAGAGCAAACTAAAACATAACATAATAATAATAAAATAAAAACAACTAGAAACTATAAAATCTAAACAAATAACAATAAGACAATTAATTAATAGATAAAAATATAGGATTATTAATTTCTTCAAATATCCACCTTTGCTTTTGTACTTCAATTCTCAGAATTTCTATCTCTATTGTGATAGCGGATTACAACTATAAATTATATTCTTGCTAGGACTTATAACTATCTACATTAAGTAAATCTCCTACATCTCTGTGGTAAATTAACATATCTCATGCACTAAACACGTAATCATTAAGCTACACAAATCATACAAGTACTCTCCTACAATATAAGGCTATGATTATTTGACTACAACATATTTATCCTTCACTTCTCAAATCTCAGGTTAAAATCATATAGATCATGATATTAGTGGTCAATTAATCACAAGCATTAAACACAAGTCAAACAATTCACAATATTGATAGGAAATTTATAAAAATTGCATTAGATAATCATAAGGTTTCAAGAAGAATCCATTAAAACCCTAATAAGAAGATTAGCTAATGCAAAACATCATCAAATCAATTAAACTAAATATCAACATAAACTAAAGAGGAAAGAAATAAAGAAAAGAAAGAAAGAAAAAAAAACTCTAAGCTATCCAATGTTTATCCAAAAGTCTCCAGTCGTCTTCTCTATGTGCCGACGCTGGATAACAAGGATTTTATACTGAAAATCGCATTAAAATACGTAACCCTACGTTTTCCCATGTGAATTGACAAAAATGTCATTCATAAAAAAATCGGTGATTTCCACTTTCTAGCCACCTTGTGCGGTCGCGCTACTCTTCCAGAAACACCATTTTTGTCAACATTTAGTCATTTTATTGATTTTGACCTCTTTTTTTCAAAAGCATCCCGAGTCCTTCAAAAACATAAACAACAAACATAACTGAATCAAGCTGACAACAATAATTCAAGCCTCAAGATATGATGACTAACGCGCTTATATAATCTTCATGAAAGTCAACCAATAATCCAAAATTTTAGTCAAACATTATTCCACTTCACTTAAATCCATCCAAAAATAAAAGTTTTCCTACTAATGACTAATAAATAAAATGTAATTGAATCAATTCATGGTCACCAAATTTTGCATTACAATCAATTATTATCCCATAAGCTTGCTATATTTACCAATCTCTACTAATATAGACAACACATGCTGAAAAATCAATAGGTCTTTCATGCTTATAATTTAATGGCTTAGGTAAAGGTAGATGAAAAAGTCATTTAGGCTCAAATATACCATAAGCACACAAACCCAACAACTCAACCTTTATTATCTCACAAACCTAAAAACCAATCCCAAATTTCTCAATCCTTTCTTATTTTGAGAAAGAAATCATAAACTTGATTTTTTTTCTTTTTTTTTCAATTTCATTTTTTTTATAATGACACTACACTCCCCCAAACTGTTTTCGTTATATTGTAATTTGGAGGGTAGTTCATTTTCAATATTTTTCTTTTTTTTTCTCTCAATTTTGTTATCAATGTCACAAATTTCCACATATCAACCCCCATTACAAAACACTCCCCAATTACTCTTCTTATGCTCATGGTATACATAAAAGGGAAAGAAGAATAAGAAGGTTTCAAATTGACTCAAAATAAGAGTCAATCAACAAAAAAAAAATTCACATTAAGCTCAAAATTGGGTAACTAAGATTTGTAATATCAAGATTGGCTTGAAAGGCTCAATCGTTCCAAAGAATTGTCTAAATCATCTTCCTAAGCATGCATCTTCTAGGATTTTGTCTCAAATAGGAAGCAAAAAATTTCTAGGATAAAACCAATTTCAATTTTTATTTTTTATTTAAAAAAATCAGCAAGCATAAATAATATTCAGTCACACAAAATTCATGATCAAACTCTCAATTATTTAAGTAGACGAAGTAAAAATGGAAAGAATTATTCAACCAAGCACACAGATTTTTATAGCTTCATTCTGATTCAATTTATACAGCACATCGTTCAATCATATTATAATCGGCTTGCTGAAGATAATCTCAAGACTTAGTCTATTTATTTTCTCTCAAACTTAGTTTTCTTTGCTCCAGACTTGGTCTTCCTATTTTGTTGTAAATTAGATTTAGCAATCTAACAATATGTTTGTTAGATACTGATCTTTTGTATTATATATATTACACGGTTCATTAATAAAATATATATACTTTCAAAAGATTATATGGTATCACAACATTATTGATCCTCAATTTTTTTTTCAGTCGACCATGTCTCATCCTCACACCATTCCTAACATTGTCGATTACGAAAAGCCACTCTTCATTGTTACACTCACATATATCCTGAAACTTACCTCCACAAATTATCTCTCATGTAAACTACAAATAGAGGACACCCTTGTTGGTTATAGTCTCTTCAAATTCTTGGATGGCACCTACCCAACATCTCCATAAACCTTCACCAAACCCAGCTTATCTCACATGGTTCCGTCAAGACAAAGTCCTCTTTGGTGCTCTTATTGGTACCTTGGAACCTACTCTTGTTCTACTCATCTCTCGATAAACCAATACTCAAGAGGTATGGGACACCCTGGCTCACACTTTTTCTCGCCCCACCCATGGCCATATCAAGCAGTTGAAAACAACCTTTAAAGCTCTCACAAAAGGTCCTCAAACTATCACTGAGTACATGCACTCAATCAAAAAATGTACTGACCAATTGCCCCTTATTGGCAACCCCATTGATCCCGAAGACATCACTAACAAGGTTCTTGAATCTCTCGACTCCACCTTGCAAGGAGTTGTTGATGTTGTTAATGTCGCGATACGCCGATATCATTTGATGAGCTTCATGAAATGCTTCTCAATCATGAACTTACATTTAAGTCGACCTATTCTACCAACATTACCCATTTCAGCCCATGCTAAAACCACTCTCTCCAATTTAAACAATCAACCTACCTCTACCAATCCTACAACTCGCTCAAACTACACCAACCAACCCAGCTCTACCAACAATTTTCGCCCCAAATCTAACAAAAAGACCAATCTTTCCAACTCTAGACGTCCAAGTCAAAATGGATCTCGTGGTTACCTAGGAAAATGCCAATGGTGTCACATAACTGGACATTCACTCCAATTCTTCCCCATTTTTCAAGAGAAATACCCAACCATTCACCCACTACCTCACCCCACCTATTCCCAATTGCAGCCCCAAGCTCATGTAGCTACCGCCTCAGCCCCTTCTCATTCTTCTCCTTGGCTCTTGGACACTGGCGCATCGCATCATGTTACTTATGACCTAGAAAGTCTATCCCTCCACAACCCATATGATGGCACTGAAGAAATTATCATTGGAAATGGCACTGGTATTCCAATAACACACACTAGTTTGACTTTCTTCCCTACTTCCTCTTCCAAATCTTTGGTCTTGTCTAATGTTTTGTGTGCACTCACCATGACTCATAACATTATTTCCATTTCAAAACATTCCTTAAAAAATAATCTTGTCATTGAATTCACTTCCAATTCTTTTGTTGTGAAGGATCGTCTCCCATGGACATAACTCATTCAAGGTCCAGCTAGAGAGGACATTTATGAGTGGCCTTCTCATGCACCTGTTTTAGCCTTTTCTAGTGTCAAAGCGTTAGCCATAGATTGGCATCATCCTTTAGGACACCCTTCTTTCTCTATTTTCAAAAATATTGTTTCAAGTTTTAAGCTTCTTGTTTCAAATGATTTATCTTTTAATTGAAATTCTTGTCAATGTAGTAAGAGTCATTAACTTTGATATCAAATGCTCCCCTTGATCTTATTTACACCGATTTATGGTTACAAATATTATGTTATTTTTGTTGAAAGTTTCACAAAATATATTTGGTTTTATCCTCTCAAAAACAAATCTGATACAAAAGAAGAGTTTATTAGATTCAAGGCTTTAGTGAAAAAGTATTTTGACAAAAATATCAAAGTTATATATTCCGACAATGGGGGGAATATCAATCCTTAGCAACTTTTCACAAAATTATTGGTGTTTCCCATTTAACTTCTCCACCTCACACTCCTGAGCATAATGGATATGCTGAAACAATACATCACCACATTGTTTAAACATGCTTATCTCTTCTTGCCCATGCTCACCTTCCTCTTGACTTTTGGTCACATGCCTTTGCCATAGCCTCTTATTGTTGGGAATTGTGCCCTGAAGCATATGTAGTAGACATTGTTTTATGAAATAAATAAATAAATTGTATTTGTTATGCATAAATTTTATGGACTATATTATTCTGTGATAATATTATGTAAATATTAGAAAAATTCCTAAGTTCATATATGTGATCTCAAACACGTATTGGTACGGGAGGATTGTGTTGGAGATAAATGAACTAGAATAGTTTGTAGTAAAATAAAGTTATGGAATCATTAGATTAATTACTGTAAGTACGGTCCACTAGTATTATGAATAAATGTGATCTAGATCCGGATCACTAGTGTAGTATGACACTTTAGGGGAGGTGCTTTATATATTAGAGAATATATTGAACTAGACCAGATATGTTTATTAATACTTAGTTAAATACTGTTTCGAAGTATTAATTAAATATATCAACTGATGATCATATACAAAATGATCTTAATCCTGAAGTTACTATGAACTCCTATTTATGTTGTATGAGTTCTTTGATTCACTCGTTAGGGTCTGTCAGAATGATCAGGCTAAAAACTTTTGTTTTGGGAACTCATTAATATAAAAGGTTGGGGACATGGTATACAGATATTGAATCTATGCTTTCTCACAAGAGATTGAATAATGATTCTCTTAAGGGTTGACTTTTGGGACAGAAAGGTTATTGAGCTCAAATTCATAATTTAGTTATGAATTAACCTTCACTAGTAAAGTCAATGGTACTTAAGGAAATAAGAGATAATTAAAAGGGTAAAACGCTAATTTTATTCCTGATTAATTATGAACCATTATTAAAGGGTCAATTTGTATGCAATGATTATAGCAATGGACGCTTTATCATTATAAAGTACTCAGTAAATGAAATGTCTATAATTACAAGAGTGCAGTCTCATATTTATAGTGGAATAATCATGAGATTAATAAATTAAGAATATTAATTAAAGAATTTAATTAATAATCTCAAATTTATTAGAGCTTGGAATTATACGTCCATAGGTCCCCACAACGGCTCTATCAACACTATTCAAGGTAAGAGTTGATATAAAGGGAAAAATAATTGAAAGACATATTTAAGAAGAAATTTGTTCTTCGGGCCAAATATGCAATTATATGATTGTTATCCCCAAAATTTCGTTCAATGGCGTGGCAATGAAAGTGACAAGTGGCAATGCATGGTAGTGAATGACACATTCATTAAATGGATTGACTAAAGAAGCAAAAAGGTTGGAAATTAATCTTCGGAGTTGTGATATTACTGGTCACGAAATTGATTTATCTGGTTAGGAAGTAATTTGACCGACCAGGTAAGATTTTTGTTCGACCAGTAAGGTTCTTGACCGACCAGTAAAAAATTATGTCCGACCAGTCACTTCAGAAAATAGTGTTATCTGACCATTAAAGTGTATTGGCCGACCAGTAATGTAACGTCCTACGTTTTTGGGTACCTTTAAACGACTCGGGTCGGGATTTTTCCCCCGGGTTAAGAATATTATTTTAAATAATATTATATTTTGTTTGTAAGTATTCCATGAGTTATTGCTAGCCAAAATATGAATTTTGTGATTTTAAAAGTCAAGATAAGACTTTCGGTCCTAGACCGACACAAAAACCCTGATCGGGTAAAAATCTCGGAAAATAAAATGAAAAATCATGGCAATTATATTTTGGGCATAAAATACATTCATAAATGTTAAAGTTTGGTCAAAAATAATAAACCTAAAAGAAAATGGAAATTTTAAGGCATTTTGTGGTAAATGCCTAATTTTGCCGAAATGGGGAATTTTATTCCATGAATGGACCTTAGGTTAAATTTTATTTTGTGGTTAATTAAATTAAATATGAGAGACATTTAATTTAATTAATTAATAGTAAGTTTGGTGATTAAAACTTAATGAGAGTGAAAAAGGTGTAAGAAGTCAAGTGGGCAAGTGAATAGAAAAGCACTCAAGTGTTTTGTGATATTTTGAAGAGTTGTGTGAGCCATTCTAACCCCCAAATCCGACCACTCTCCCTCCCTCATTCACTCTCATCTGATTTTTGAAGACTCTCTCAAGTGTTCTCTCCATTTTCAACCCCAAGAACACCAAAGAAACTTGGAAGCTAAGTCTTGGTCTAGGAAGGGTTTTCCCTAAGGTAAAGTTTCATTAATCTAGACTTTTGTAAAGTTTTAAGCATAGAGTTTCAAATAGCTAATTGACTATGTTGTTGGGGGAAGTTTGTTAGGGTTTTTGAAAGGTTTTGAAGGAGTCAAAGCTTATAGGAAGGTCCAAACCTTAAGCAAGAACACCAAAGAGGTAAAAAGTTTACTTTTGATGATTTTGTTGTAGGGTTTTTAGTTTTAAGCATTATTTTGTATATCTAATGCTTAGAGTTTCTTGTTGATGATGTAATAAGGTTATGGTAGTTGTTTAATAATTTTTATGATGCATGAGTATTGATTTTTGAAAATGGGAACCAAAACCCCCAAGGGTTTTGTAGGATACCCTAAAACAAAACATGTTTTGAGCTGTGACTTCCAAGGGGTCAAGCAGCCACTGTATATTGTTTTTGTAAAATTAAATTGTACTGTGATGTTTTTGAGATTGAGTACATAAAATTGAGCTTTTGAAACACAAAAAAATGTTTAGAAATGAGTAAGTTATGCTATTTCAAAGATTAGGTAAAAAACTGTTTTTTCGTATTCTTATTTTTGGAACCAAGTTTGGACAGCCACTGTATAGGTCAAATGAACCCAGTTTTTTCTAAAATTTTGTGGAAATATTACTTGCATAACCTATTATTCCACTGTAAAATTTGGTAAGAAAATATTGAACAGTTTGAAAGTTATTAACTGTCAAAGTTTGAAAAAAATAAGGACTTGAAAATAATGTCATTTTTACCTCATTGTTGGAAAATGATTTCACCAATCAAAAATGCTCATTTTGACCTAAGATTTTTCAAAGACCTAAATGGCATAATAAAAATGGAATTGGGAAATTTTGGTAAAAATTGGGTAAGTAAATTTCAAGTTATGAACTAACGAAGTATGTAGTTAAAAATGTGAAAAATAGGTTTTTCACACTTAGTGTAAAAATGAGATTTTGGAACATAAGGTAAAAAGTAAAATTTTGTTTATTTCAAGATATAAAATGGTAAGTCTTGAAATCATATTTTCACTAAAATTTACCCTTTGAGTTTAAATGAATTATTTTTATTAAAGAGTTTTTATTCTTTCTAAAAATAAGAGATTTAATTTATTAATAGTTAATAAATTAAAAGAGGGATTAAAACCCTATATTTTGAGAAAAATAATTAAATAAATTATTTTCCTAGTAAGTAAAATTGATTAATTGCTTTTGGAAAATTAATTAGTCAAGATGAGAAATTTATAACGGTTTTCCTAATTAAGACAAATTAGGCAATTTTCTTAAAACGGTTTTTAGATATTAAAACCTTAAGAAAAATAAAAGGAAAATTTAAGGAGTTTATTTTCTTTAAAAATAATTAAGGAATTTATTTGTATTTTCTGGATATAATACCGGCTAAAATCTTACATATTTTAACCGACTAGTCGAAAGTGCGGGTTAATAGCGATACCTGGAAAGAATAAGATTTTTAGCGGATTGTGGGAAATACCATTGTGATACCCGAGCCTAGGTATCGAGACCTTAGGATAGGTCTCCCCGAGACTTAAGGTTTAGTCTCGAATATTTTGTATAACTTTCCTTAATAAGTTTAAAACCAAATAAGGATTGTAAATCCTTACAAATGACTTTTATTAAAATGACCAAACTGCCCAAAATAATAATAATGAATTATGAGTGCCATAATTAATCCGAGTATACTGTATGGATAACTACAGTATTGGCTAAGCGTAACTGGACTGAACGTTGGAGGGTGAAAACTTGCTGAGCGCTAAGGACTCCAAGTAAGTCAACTTATATTGTATGGCTGCAACATGAAATGATTGTTGTCTTGTATGTTAGTATAGGGATACATGCATATACATAGGCTGTCATAGAAAGTTGCTTAGAGACGTTAGTCTAGTGAGTGCTGATTTAGAAAATATGAATGGTAGAAGTCCGTCATATCCTAGACGGTTGATCCCCGTCACACTGCTTGATTTTATTTATGTCCGGTTCATTACCGAGACGAGTGGCCATGAGATGAGGATAAGCTGGTTAAACCTAGGGGCGCCAAGATAAATGGGACCTAGGGGCCCTCATGCTTACTTAATCATTGGACGGTTAGAATCCGAGCAAGTGCTCTAATAAGTTATTCCCGGATAGCAGCCGTGAATATTGGCCATTCCGTGAGAGTGCCTAGAGATACTAGGGGTTGCCAAGATAGAGTGAGGTTGAACACCCTAGGGGCAGCTGCTCACCAGCACCACTGATTAACATAGAAGTCTCCATAAAACCGTGTAAATTGGATTACACTCTTGAATATGTAGCGATGCCCTAAGTAACACGATAGTTACCCTTGATGAGAATATTTATTGGCTAGATCTTAGTGTGGGGACTCAGTTCTCTTTTACAGATTAGCAATTATGTTGGAGGGCGCGTTACGCATGAATTGTTGGAAATTGTCGAGCGTTGGTCTCGAATTATTTGGTGATATAATATATCTGCTTGCTCTGGGATTTTCTGAGTGCAGGGATATAATTGTTGATAAGATATAGTTGTGATATAATATATCTGCTTGCTCTGGGATTTTCTGAGTGCAGGGATATAATTGTTGATAAGATATAGTTGTGATATAATATATCTGCTTGTTCTGGGATTTTTCTGAGTGCAAGATTTTTATCTAGTTACGAATTAATTTATCATTGGTTATCAGGCATGACCATAAGTTTGCCAGGACGCTTTAGCGTTCTTGAAATTGATTGTTTAGGGTCCGGATGGGTCCGGAACCCTAATTCTCTACATGCTTTGTTTGAAAGTTGATCTTACTAAGCGTTTTCGCTTACCTAGTTGTTTCATGTTGTAGGTAAGAGCAAGGGCAAGGCAGAGCAGTGAGCGCTGGAGCCTTCCTTGCAAATGTGCATGTGGACCGACCTTTTGGGAAGCCGTTTTATTTTTGGAAATGTTGTGTAATTTTCCTAAACTAGGCTCACTCTACTCTTTATAAAATATGTTGAAACTAAATGTTAAGTATGGCCATACGACTTTTTAAAAAGTTTTTTTTTTTATATACGGGTTTTTGAGACATTTTGTTAAATGAAAACATTTATATTTCCGCATTATCGAGTCTTGAAAATCCGGGTCGTTACAAGTAATGTGTTTTGGCCGACCAGCCACTTCAGTAATGTGTCTTGGCCGACCAGTAATGTGTTTTGGCCAACCAGCTACTTCAGTAATGTGATATAGCTGACCAGTCATCTCATTGATGGGTTTCATCCGACTAATCATCTCAAAAATGGGTTTCATCCGACTCGCTATGTCAAGTTGAAGGAGTAGCCGACCGGATGTGTCAGAATCTCAGGAGTTAACTGCTCAGTGACTTAACAACTACAACCCAAATCACTCGTAACTACCACGTGAAGCTCTCAGATATCCTGAAGTAATAGCTATACTATTGTAATTTGGATTTATTTATTATTTTATTAATTAAAGTTGGTTGAAACAACCAAGGACCCCGTCAAAACGGGATATTTTTCATGTACGATCCATGAGCCTATATATAAAGAGCTCATGGCATCATTTTAAGGATGGGATCTTTTGGCAACTTTGGGTCTTTCTAATTTTAAGATTTTGGGACTGTTACTTGGAGCATTCTTGGGGAATTTTCTGAGAGAGCTTAGAAAGACAAAGCTTGTATTCTCTAGAGAGAGAAACTCTGTATTTTTCTACTTACACTTGAGAAACTCAGTTGGCTCAGGTCCGTTTGATCTTAAGTGTAGGCTTCATACATCACAACTCCAAGTGGATTAGGCTATTACCAATAAATTGGGGCTGAACCACTATAAAATGATTGGTGTCGTATTTTCTATTCAAGGCTTACTGTAGTTTTGACGTCTATTTGTCGTTGGCCAAAATCGTGGTCAACAATGATAATAGTGATTAATAAATTAATTATAAATTAGTTGTAATTAACAAAATTAATTAATATTTAATTATAATATCATTTTCGAAATTATATTAAATAATTTTTTTAATTTAATTAAATAATTAATTAATTATAATTTTCGAAATTTTAATCAATTAAATATTTATTTTCAAAATTATTGGATTTAATTAATTGGTAGAATTAATTAAATATCTTTATTTGAGTGAGAGATAATAATTTGATAAGTTCAAATTGGATTTGAATTTAAAAGAATGATATTTACTCAAATAATTAATTATATTTGATATTAAGTTAAAAAGATATTTAATCTAAATTTGAATTAGTTATTAGGTTGTTAGATTTTTATTTAACAAATTAGTTTGAATAAATAATTAAATAAAAATAAAAAAATCAAACATCCCTAAAAATTAGGGTGGTACACGACCACACACAGTCCATGGACTGTGTGTGGCGTGTACTACATATTTTCAGGGACAAATTTTTCAATTTTATTTGATTAATTAATGGATAATTCAAAAAATCTTTTTTTTTTATATATTTTCATTAATAAGATAACTAATGAACTAAAAGATAAATTGTAAGTTGGTTACAGATTTATTTTTTAAATTTGAATATTTTCTTTTAAGTATGACTAATCTGAAAATATACAGATAACTAAGAAATATTAGTCATTCGCTCTGTGAAAAATAGAACGATACTTTTCTCTCCCTGAAAAGTTAAAGAACCAATTCTCAGACCTATTCTCTTGATCTCATATTGTTGAGTACATCAAGTAGAACCACAAATAAACTATCATTTATTCTCTAAGTGCCCACATACTTCTTGAGGTGTAGAGAACGATGTGGAAGATCTTGGTGTGAGTACTTGGGAGGAGCTTGGATGGGTAGAGCGTTCTTATTACGAAAAGATCGCAAGGACAATTGATAGGCTTCAAGAGGTATGATTTCTATTCCTAACTTGATTATGATTAATGTATGTATATTAATGGATCCGCATATTTAAAGGTACTTTAAATATGTTACAAAATTTTTGTTGTGTACACTAGGCCAACCTCACCACTATTTCGTTGCGTATTAGGAAACTCGCTCCTAACAATTGGTACCAAAGCGGTCATTAATCTCAGCATACATTAATTACTGTGTGGGCATAATATGCATTCTTAGGTTATTGTAATTTATGTGAATGGATGGATGTATGTATTATTATAGTTTATTCTTAAGGGTCATTAATTATATGGTGTTTTTGGTTTAGGAATTGTTCTTAAAATTCTAGATGAAAATGTAAGCCATTTTGGGGCATAGGAATTTTTTGTAATATAAGTTTCTGCATTAAATTATTTGAAAAAAATTCTGTAAGGCCCGAGCCCCGGGTTCCGTGCTCCAAAGCCCGAGCCTCACCCATCCGCACGCATGCGCTCCTGCGCACCGTGCACAGCCCCTACGTTGTTCCCAGCCCAACACACCCATGTGCCTGCTGCTGCCGTGTGCACCTCGCCTGCGCGCCCAGCGCACCCTTGCGCCTACGCCAGCCACGCACACATGCGCGCTGCGCGCCCAACGCCTGCAGCGCACCCGCTCCTGCACCTGTCGCACGCGCACCGTGCACCCCAACCACACCATTCCGCAGCTGCCATGCCCCATGTCAAGCCACAATATGAAACCGCCCCTAGGGTTTTCTAAACCTTAGGGCTTGCATCTAAAATTGTCCATTTAAATTATGGGCTTAATTAGTTTGAGCCAATAATTAAAATTATTTTATTTTGAATTAATTGTATGAGCCCAAATTCAAAACTGGGCCTAATAACTTATTTGGGCATGAAAGCCCAAGTTATTTATTCTTAAAACTTGTTTAAGATAATTAAAAGTTATTTTAATTCAAAATTAAATGGATAGATGGCTTAATGGATCAAGACTACTTGTGAAGGCCCAAAGTTGAAGATAGAGATCTCTTTAGGTCTTATTTAGTTTCTCACATTTTTGTGTATAATTTTGAAAGTGTTATAATTTTTCTAGAAATACCCAAGACATCTGGCTCACATTTATTTATTTATTTAGTTAGTATTTATTTATTTAAATGTTTGAATGTGATTAAATTGTTTAATACTTTTTCATGCATTTTTGACATGCCATACATATAACCCACACAGTATTTAAAATTGTGCATGCATCTCATATGAGTAGAAACATGCTATACGATTGTCCTATGTGATTATATGCTTTATGTGATGAACCATATAATAATAAATCTAGTTTTAACTAGTTCAAGAGAGGAAATAGATTTTAAAATTTCTTAAATTTCTAGTATTTACTAAAATTATTTTATTAAATAATAAATGATATTCGTAGTAATTATATTCTCCATTATTAGTTAACACCGAGGTAGCATGGAGAGGGCCTCGCGGCACCATTGCTTGTGTCCCCCTAAGGAAGGCTTCTGACTGTGTTATTCTCAAGGCAAACTTATTTTTCAAGAATAGGATTTAATGATGTATTTCAAGTTTGACTGACCCTAAGGCACACTCTTGAGTTAAGTCAATGATCTAAACTAATGGGTTACACTCACAAGGTACATTAGGCTTTCGAGCGGAGTAGTGTATTCTTGACCAAACAATCGGTTGTTTATAAGTCAAAAGAGAAATATTGATTTAAGTTCTCACTTATATATTTGGGAACTTGTCTCAAAATTAATTTGGAATTAGTCTGACCTACCCTAAGGCTGGTCCATTAATGTTCAATTAATTAATCGTGTAATTAATAATAATTTCTTATGTGTTCTTTAATTGTTACATTCATGCATCACGTTTACTATTCCAAAAATTACTGATATTTATTATATGCATAAATTCATTTTAGCGTATTTATTTATTCCCAGCAAATATGTCTATTAGTGAATTACACACCAATGCCTTTCTCAAATCCTTGGTTTTTGAACCTGAAAACATGCAACACTAGTTTCGAGGCATGTTGACCATTTTTTCTTATAAAAAGATGATGGCAACCGTTTGTAACACACCTCCAATGGAACCACCTTTGGCTACTAGCTATGAAGCAGAAGAAAAATATGCAAATTGGATGAAATCCGATCGGTTGGCACGTTATTGCATGCTTTCAACCATGCCTGATGAAACAAAGGAAAAATATATACACTATGACGCGGCACATGAGATGTGGCAAGCAATGACAGAGGAATTCTTTGCTGAGTGTCATCGTTTGTATCAAACGAAAAAGATAAATAAGATTTACATATATATTTTTCTTTTTTGAATAGCAGATTCAAATACTATGAATAACAGATTCAAGTTTTTGGATAGTAGATTCAAAAATATATGCCACTAATATATTTTTCTTTTGTTTTTTTTCCTTTTGCAGAATCAGAACCCTAAAAAGGAAGAAGAAACTGATGAGGATTTTGATAGCGAGTAAAGAGCTGGAGGAGTTGGAGAGTAGTTTTATTTATAAATTTTATTGTTATTTGAACAATTTAAATTTTTACTTTGTTTTAGAAATTCTAGATTTCTTTGAACAAAGAAAACTACAGTCTAGAAATTTAGTTTACTATTAGTAATTTTGATTATTAGTGTTTGGAAAATTATTTCTAATTTCGCATGACATTTATTTCTTTTATTAATAAGGTAGTTATTATTTAAAGAAATTATCTATTTACTTGTTATGAAAATGCTTTGGGATAAACAAATTTACATACTTATAATGAATGACAAATTATTTACTTAATTATGAATTATTTAAAACAGCTAATCCTAGATCTATTAAACGACAAAAGATTAATTTCGATAGTGATACATATCTGTGGTACTTGAGATTGGGCCATATTGGTCTAGACAGAATAAATAGGCTTGTAAATGATGGTCCTTTAAGAGAACTATCTGTTGGATCTCTCACTATTTGTGAATGCTGTCTAGAAGGAAAAATGACCAAGAGACCTTTCACTGCTAAAGGTTCAAGAGCCACAGAACCACTTCAGCTAGTACATACTGATGTTTACGGTCCATTTAATGTACAAGCAAGAGAAGCTTATGAATACTTCGTCACTTTTATTGACGATTATTCAAGAGATGGTTACCTATACTTAATGAAAAGTGTTATCCCCAAAATTTGAAAACGATGACGTGGCAATAGAAGTGACAAATGGCAAGGAATGGCTGGGTAATCTGGCTTAGGAGTGATCTGGTGGACCAATGAGGATTTTTGACTGACCAGTCAAGTGTCATGGCCGACTAGTCAGGTGTTTGTCCGACCAGTCAGGTGCTTGTCTGACCAGTCATGTGCTTGTCCGACAAGTCAGGTGCTTGTTCGACCAGTCAGGTGCTTGTCCGACCGGTCAAGTGTTTGGCCAACCAGACATGTGTTTGGCCGACTAGTCACTTGTCTTGGCTGACTAGTGAGGCTTTGGCCGACCAGTAAAGTGTTTTGGCCCTCCAGTTTTCCTTCTGGGTGTGATGTGGATCGACTAAACAGATCATTGCTGCGCAAGAGACCCCGGTAACGGCTTCAGCTAGAATCGGTCACAGGAATCTCTCATATTATCCCAAAGAATCGCATATTGTTGTATTTTAGATGTTATTATTAATTAAAATATTGAAAGAATAACAGAAAGATCCCGATTATGAGGGACTGCGTTTGTACGATCCTGGGCTTATAAATACAAAGCTCATGGCATCATAGAGAGGATTCAGATTCTAATTTTCCTAAGAGAGTATTTGTATCTTGAGAGAAATATTGTATTCTTTTCATCTGCACTGAAGAAACTCAGTTGACTCAGGTTCATCT
Source organism: Humulus lupulus (assembly GCF_963169125.1). Lineage (NCBI taxonomy): Eukaryota > Viridiplantae > Streptophyta > Magnoliopsida > Rosales > Cannabaceae > Humulus > Humulus lupulus. The sequence goes on from NC_084797.1 coordinate 52,332,279, forward strand.
AATCTTGAGTGTAGATTCATAATCATAACTCTAAGTGGACTAGGCTATTAACAACACATTGGGGCTGAACCACTATAAAAATCACCAGTGTCGTTTTTCTCTTGAAGGTTACTGTAGTTTTGACATTTATTCGTCGTTGGCCAAAACTGCGGTCAACATTTTGGTGCTTTCATTGAGAGCCTGAAGAGAAAAATAGACAATTACTGTAGCATTATGGCGCCTAAGAACACCAATGCGGCCTCCAAGAAGCCAGGTTCCTCTAAAGAGCTTGCTAGATTAGAAGGTCCTAGTCCTCAAGACCATGAAACTGAGCCTAGAGTCTTGCTCGAGGACGTGACACCAAAGGTTGAACAACTCCAGGAAGCCATGGGGGCTTTCCAGGAGAAAATGGCACAATTCAACGCCCGACATGAGTAATTAGACACGCTTTGTCCTTTTTTTTACGAGTAATAAAAGAGATCACGCGCAGCGCGGTCGAATCTTGCTACAAATTTTGCATATGTGTTGATTATTCTTACTTTGGCAGTGTTCAACTGTCAGTGCATCTTAAAACAAAAAAGGTTTTCTAGAAAGACTGGGCAGTGTTCAACTGGTCGTTATCCATCAGATGAATGACCAACGTTTAAATAGTTTCATGTTTTTGCAGTGTTTGACTGTTGAAATATCCTCTTTATATTCAATGTGTTTCTCCAGTAACAACTGCTCGGACAAATTCGGTCAAGTAGCAAGTGATCAAGGATTTTTCAACCCTCAATCACTTGGGGGGCACATAGGGTATACTGGTATACAATTCAACACAAGCAATAAGAACACGAGCAAAGATGTTTATTTTCAAGCTAACTTGTAAATCTTTGAAGTCAAAAGGGTCGTTAAGCTAACTTGTTTTACAAAGCTTAAGTAACTTGGAATTTTTTCAAAATTTTAAGTTAAGAACAACTATTCGTGTGTAAACAAAATGCTATGCTTATAAAATATTAGAGCAATAAGAATGTGAGAAAGCATGCTTAGTAGTAACTTATGAAATGTTTAGAATTTCTAAGTTAGAAAACTAAGTACTCATATGAAAATATAAGGCATATATGTAATAAAACTTTTAGTCTAAAAAAGTGAAGTGTTCATGCCAATAGCTCGGCCATACGAGAAAAGTACAATAGAAAAATAGAAAATAAATGTCTACTAGTCTAGAGTCATCTGGCTGGATGGAGGCTCACTGGTCGGCTATGAGGATCTCTGGTCGGGTTGTCACTCAGGTTGGTCAACACCTTCCTCGGCATCAGTAGTTTCTTTCGGTCGGAACGATAACGCGGGAGACAAAGGTGTGACGCCATCAGGATTAGCTGCCTCCTCAGCAGCCTTTGCCTCACATTTGGCCAGCTCTTCTGTTTTGGCCTCCTCTGTGAGAAAGTCGAGGTTGAGGGGTTTGTTCAACTTCCACACCTAGTAGAAGCAATTGAAACAAATCTCCTCGTATCGAGCGAGATCAGCTTCCTTTTCTCGCTTCTGCTCCTCGTTCTCGCAAGTCAGTTTCTCTACCTGATCAATCAATGTCTTGCTAATTTGAAGTTGCTTCTGGTTTTCATCAGCCAGCTCCCGAAGAGATCCATCACGCTCGGCAATGGTTTTCTCCATATGCTCAACCTTGGATCTGAGATCCTTTTCAGAAGAAGTTAAAGTTTCTACTTTGGTTTGGGCGTCCACCAGCTCATCATTCAAGACCTTGATTAATTCACTGTAGTCCACTGCTCGGCGCTGAGCATGGCTGATCATAACAAGCGACTGCAGTGGAAAACTGAAAGTTACTACAAGTAAAAAGCAAATAATAACAAACTTGGATGACTTATGATAAAATACTTACATTCATCAGTTGGCCCGGCCCCCTTTGCAGAACAACTTCAACACTGAGCCGAGGCAGAGATTCAAATCTTTGAATTGTTGCAGCATCATGAAGAGTTTTCTCAAGCACTTCCTTCCCAATATTGCCAGCAATGCGAAGGGGCTAGCTTAAGCCAGTCGAGCGAGTGGGGGTTAAACTCGCAGAGGGAGAAATCGATGAGGGGGTCAGCTGTGGGATCGTGATGGGTTGCTCGGGTTGTCTTCCCTGGCTGGTTGGAGTTGTCCTTGGGGCTTTGTTTGGAGGAGTTGCGCCACTTCCCTCCCCAGGTTTCCTCTTTTGGGCAAGGGTAGTGGTGAATTGCTTGAACATCTCTGAATCTGCAAAAGAGTAAACGCAAGATTTGTTAGTAAAAAGTGGAGTAATATGTAGGGTAATATCTTTACTACTACCAGACAACTCTATAAATTTCGTATAACCAAGTTATTTATAACCAAACATCACACTAGGAGTACTGAACCTGAGTTTAGGATTTGATCAAGAAAGTCGTCCTCTTCATCAGATGATGAGCTGAAGTCCCTATAAAGCTGAATGGTCTTTCCTTTCCCAGGCTATGTGGGAATGACATGTCTACGTTGATTTTTTGGCAGGGGTTCCCTAATGATAAGGTCACCTGGTCTACGAGAGTAGGGAGACGGTCCGGGAGAGAACTGATCGGTCACTACCTAGGTGTCAGCGTTGGACTGGTCAGTTGCATTCGCTTCCTCAGTAGTACTTTCTACTAGGATGTTCTGGTTACTTGGTAATAGCCCCACCATCTGAAGATTGTCCATGGAGGTATTTGATCCCTTTATGCCTGTTGAATAGGTGGAAAAAACATGTATTCTCATGGCTTGGGTTGGTCCTGAAGTCGAAGAGATAGTGCACTTCATGAGGAGTGGGTGGATCCCAAACTTGCGGGAAGTAAAGAATGTATAAAGCGGACAATGCCTGAATCCCATTGGGAGCAACTTGGAAAGGAGAGAAGTTGAAGTAGTCCGCTACTGACCGAAAGAAAGGATGCAGCGGAATCGTAGCTCCTGCGAATACATGGTACCTAGACCAGGCACAGTAAGGTCCACCAGGCTTGTTGGCACTCTGATGAGGGCGCAGACATATCACGTTAACCCCTTTCAGGCCCAACAGGGGTTAATTTTGGAGGGTTTGGCTGTAAACCAAGAGGGTGTTTCTTCTCCGTCTTTTCTTGGTTTTTGAACAGCTAATTGTTGAATCTCAGTGGTAAATTTCTGAATGATTTTTCTCCGAGGCTTGCTGGGTTTTTGTATCTAGCGAGGCGGTCTTGAAGAAGCCGCAGTTCGGACTTCACTACGTTCCACTACCTTCTGTGCGGCCCTGCGAGCCACCTGAGGGTCTTGGTCCTGAGGAAGTCTATTGGATTTCTTCACCCTCATTTCTGAATGTTTAACCTGTTGATTGAGAAACTGTTCTTCATGGAGGAAATATAAGGCTGATCGGGGAAGGATCTTTTTAAGACGGCGAAGGCGATCTTCGGGGGTGCAACTGCTAGGATACTTTGATGAAGAGTCACTACTTTGAGGAGTATCACTTGATTGCGGAATGGAAGTGTCAGAATTTGTATGGTTGTCACCTCCCCTATAGTCGAAGCGATTTATCTACAAAAAATAAAAGTGGGGAGGTGAGTAACCAAACAAACATAAATCAATCAGTTCAACAGAAAAATATTTATTTTTACAACTCAGAAAATATTTATCTAAGTAGTAAAAATGTAGCGTGCATGAGGGAAAAAGAAATGATGCAAGCCTAAAGGGTTGGAGGCGCAGTATGTCCAAGCAGATGCACACCATGCCCGATCGGCTGTGTGTGTGCATCCGGGTGGTTGAAAGGTGTCTGAGCCAAGGTGTGCACCCGAGGAGCGCAGGAGGCGCGCATGTTCGAATGGCTGGGCAGGCATGCCTCTGTGATGTCCGATCGAGTGCATGCCATCTAGGCAAGTGTGTGCGCACCCAAGGAGCTGCCCAGGCATGGTGTCCGTGAAGAGTCACGCATGTCTGAGCGGTTAGGCGCATGACCGAAGATTCTAAGGGGTTGCACCCTGGTTCCAAGGAGCATCAAGGCACCCGAGGGGTCTTTTGCCCGAGCAGTCAATGGTGCATCCAAGGGCTAGGGTCAGTCTGAGGGAAGCTATGTGATACCTGATCAGTGGTTGTTGATCTGAGCAGATGGAAGGACACACACTCGGGTGATAGGCGTGTCCGAGCAGCCATAGGCATCTCCGAATATTCAAGCAAAAAAAAAAAGCCATGACCAATCGGCCATGAGTATTTTCCCTAAACCCATTTCGAGAAAGCCTAAATCCCAAAGCGCATTGGCACAAACACTTTTCCTCACACAAAGCACACAATAACAAGACCAAAATATGGGATTTGAAAGGTTCATATGAAGTTCTAGGGATCCTATCTATCATCAAATACCCAAGGACCCAAATATGCAATTCGGGATGAAAAGTTAATTTTTCTTTAAATTTTCATGAAATTGAAGACAAAATTGATTTACCCATAGCCTAAACAACATCAAAAAGCCACAATACACATTATTCATCAAGGATTCAAACACAAGTTCATGGGTGTATGTTGAATAGGGGTTTCGGCCTACAAAGTTTTTTTTTAAGCATTGAGAAAGAAGAAAACACATAAATGGAGATGAGGAAGAAAGCTTACCCAAATGTGTTGATTTCTTGAGGAATGCGTGTTCTTTCTTGAATAACGTTGAACCTTCTTCAAATCCTTGAAGTTTTTCAGCCAAGAGGAGAGTTTTTGGACGTACACGGCCAAAAGAAAAAAGATGAAGGAGTTTGGGAGCTTTTTGATCTTCTTTTTTCTTATGAGATTATGAGCACTTATGGGTCTATTTAAAGGGAAAAAGTGGAAATTGTCACTTATTCTTAGACTCTTGGAATACCCTTGGGTGTGTTATCTCCCCACGATTGGGAGCAATTAATTATAGTGGTAGTGGTCTGCTAAGGCGTCGTGTTTTGTTGCAGAGGCAGGAAAATGTGTACAGTTAGATTTTTTATTATTATGCCGTCAGTAGTGGAGAAAAAAGTTTATTATGTGAGAATATCATATAATAAACTTGGGGGGCAAATGTTATCCCCCAAATTTGAAAACGATGACGTGGCAATAGTAGTGACAAATGGCAAGGAATGGCTGGGTAATCTGGCTTAGGAGTGATCCGGTGGACCGGTAAAGATTTTTGAATGACCAGTCAAGTTTCATGACCAACCAGTCAGGTGCTTGTCCGACCAGTCATGTGCTTGTCCGACTAGTCAGGTGCTTGTCCGACCAGTAAAGTGTTTGGCCGACTAGTCACTTGTCTTGGCCGACCAGTGAGGATTTGGCCGACCGGTGAAGTGTTTTGGCCCTCTAGTTTTCCTTCTGGGTGTGATGTGGACTGACTAAACAGATCATTGCTGCGCAAGAGACCCCAGTAACGGCTTCAGCTAGAATCGGTCATACCTGCGCGGGAATCTCTCATATTATCCCAAAGGATCACATATTGTTGTATTTTAGATGTTATTATTAATTAAAATATTGAAAGAATAACAAAAAGATCCCGATTATGAGGGACTACGTTTGTACGATCCTGGGCTTATAAATACAAAGCTCATGGCATCATAGAGAGGATTCAGATTCTAATTTTCCTAAGAGAGTATTTGTATCTTGAGAGAAATATTGTATTCTTTTCATCTGCATTGAAGAAACTCAGTTGACTCAAGTTCATCTGATCTTGAGTGTAGATTCATAATCATAACTCTAAGTGGACTAGGCTATTACCAACACATTGGGGCTAAACCACTATAAAAATCGCCAGTGTCGTTTTTCTCTTGAAGGTTACTGTAGTTTTGACGTTTACTCATCGTTGGCCAAAACCGCGGTCAACACAAAGAAAATCTGAAACTTTTGGAAAGCTCAAAGAATTTCAAGCAGAGGCCGAAAAGCAATTAGGTAAATCACTTAAAGTTCTTCGATCTGATCGAGGAGGAGAGTACTTGGAATTTGAATTCAAGGACCATCTGCGTGAGCATGGCATTCAATCCCAACTCACAGCACCTGGAACGCCATAGAAAAATGGTGTTTCAGAAAGATGAAATAGAACGTTATTTGAAATGGTTAGATCAATGATGAGTTTCCCATCATTACCACTGTCATTCAGGGGCTATGCAATTCAATGTGCTCTATACATATTGAATGTTGTTCCATCTAAGTCCATCAAAAAGACACCCATAGAGTTATGGAATGGTTGTAAACCTAGTTTACACCATTTGTGAATTCGGGGTTGTGGTGCACACGTACTTAAAGGAAAGACCGGGAAGTTGGAATCACGCTCTAATGTGTGCATGTTTGTGGGATATTCCAAAGACACTAGAGGTGGAATTTTCTTTAGTCCAAAATAAAATAAAATATTTTTATCAACAAATGCAACTTTTCTTGAACATGATTATGCTAATAACCAAAAACCTCAGAGTAAGGTTGTACTGGAGGAGATGGTCTCGAATGAGGTTGCAAAGTCACCAAAAACAACCAATGAAAAACAACAAGAGGAAACTGCTAGTTCTAGTCAGAATAGTAGAGAGCCTCATCATAGTGGGAGGGTTAGTAAGCAACTCACACGCTATGAACACGGAGTTAAAATGCTTGTGTCTGGCACAAACAAAGATGAACCATTGACATTTAAAGATGCAATGAATGATTCTGACAATGAAAAATGGCAAGAAACAATGAACCAAGAAATGGAATCAATGTATTCCAATCCTGTCTGGGTTCTTAAAGATCCACCTCAGAATATCAAACTCATTGGTTGCAAGTGGATATTCAAGAAGAAAAGAGAAGTGGATGGGAAAGTAGAGACTTTCAAAGCAAGGGTTGTAGCCAAAGGTTACACACAGAAAGAAGGGGTTGACTATGAAGAAACATTTTCTCCTGTAGCCATGCTAAAATCCATTCGTATACTCTTGTCCATTGCTGCTTGCATGGATTATGAGATTTAGCAAATGGATGTCAAAACAACTTTTCTGAATGGCTACCTTGACAAAACCATTTACATGTCTCAACCAGAAGGGTTCGAATTAAAAGGTCAAGAGCAAAAAGTTTGCAAGCTTCTTAGGTCCATTTATGGACTCAAACAAGCTTCTAGATCATGGAATCTTAGATTTGATGACACAATTAAAACGTTTGATTTTGAACAAAATGTTGACGAACCTTGTGTCTATAAAAAAATCAAAGATGGTGTAGTAGTATTCCTCGCTCTTTATGTTGATGATATATTACTGATTGGAAATGATGTAACATCATTATCGAAGGTAAAGAACTCGTTAGCTAAACAATTCCAAATGAAAGATTTGGAAGAAGCCAAGTATGTTCAGGGCATTAAGATTCTTAAAGATAGATAGAACAAGACTTTGGCACTGTCTCAAGCAACTTATATTGATAAGGTGCTAGAATGCTTTAATATGCAAAACTCCAAAAAGGGTGATATGCCAGCCCATTCTGGAGTATTCCTTTCCAAGGAGCAGTGTCCCAAAACACCTCAGGAAGAGGAAGACATGAGACAGTATCCCTTTTCCTCAGCGGTAGGTAGTCTAATGTACGCCATGTTGTGTATAAGACCTGACATTTGTTATGCAGTAGGGATAGTCAGCCATTATCAATCCAATCCTATATTGAGTCATTGGACTGCAGTGAAGAATATTCTCAAGTATCATAGAAATACTAAAGATTATATGCTTGTATATTCAAGTGGAGACCTCAACCCCACTGGTTACACTGATTTTGATTTTCAATCAGACAGAGATAGTCGGAAATCGACTTTTGGATCAGTGTTTACCCTTGGAGAGGAGCAGTAGTCTGGTGAAGTATTAAACAAATTAATATTGCAGACTCCACCATGGAAGTCAAGTATATAGCAACTTGTGAAGCAGCTAAGGAGGCTGTGTGGCTTAAAAAGTTCTATTTCGATCTAGAAGTAGTACCAGATGTTGATAAACCACTAGTCCTATACTGTGACAACAGTGGGGCTGTAGCTAACTCAAAGGAACCACAGAGTCACAAGAGTGGAAAGCACATCGAGAGGAAGTATCACTTGCTTAGAGAGATATCGAGGAGATGTTGCAGTTATGAAGATAGCTTAAGAGTATAATCTTCCAGATCCTTTCACAAAGACTTTATCCATAAAATCTTCTAAGGTGCATGTAAGAAACATGGGAATGAGAGAGATGCCTCATTTTACTTTAGGGCAAGCGGGAGATTGTTGGGAATTGTGCCCTGAAAGCATACGTAGTAGACATTGTTTTATGAAATAAATAAATTAATTAAATTTGTTATGCATATATTTTATGGACTATATTATTCTGTGATAATATTATGTAAATATCAAAAAAATTCCTAAGTTCATATATGTGATTTCAAACGCGTATTGGTACATGAGGATTGTGTTTGAGATAAATGAGCTTTAATAGTTCACAGTAAAATAAAGTTATGTAATCATTAGATTAATTACTGCAAGTACGGCCCACTAGTATTATGAATACATGTGATCGAGATCCGGATCACTAGTGTAGTAGGACACTTTAGTTGAAGGGCTTTATATATTAGAGAATATATAGAACTGAACCATATATGTTTATTAATACTTAGTTAAATATCGTTTCGAAGTATTAATTAAATATATCAAATGATGATCATATACAAATAAATCTTAATCATGAAGTTACTATGAACTCCTGTTTATGTTATATGAGTTCTTTGATTCACTCGTTAGGGTCTGTCAGAATGATTAGGCTGGAAACTTTTGTGTTGGGAACTCATTAATGTAAATGGCTAGGGACATAGTATATAGATATGGAATCTATGCCTTCTCCCAAGAGATTGAATAATGGTTCTCTCAAGGGTTGACTTTTGTGACTGAAAGGTTATTGAGTTTAAATTCATAATTTAGTTATGAATTAACCTTCACTAGTAAAGTCATTGGTACTTAAGGAAACAAGAAATAATTAAAAGGGTAAAATAGTAATTTTATTCCCGATTAATTATGAATCATTATTAGAGGGTCAATTTGTATTCAATGATTATATCAATAGACACTTTATCATTATAAAGTACATAGTAAATTAAAATTCTATAATTACAAGAGTGCAGTCTCATATTTATAGTAGAATAATCATGAAATTAATAAATTAAGATTATTTAATTAAAGAGTTTAATTAATAATCACAAATTTATTGGAGCTTGGAACTATAAGTCCATAGGTCCCTACAGAGGTTCTATCAACACTATTCAAGGTAAGAGTTGATATAAAGGGAAAAATAGTTGAAAGACATATTTAAGAATAAATTTGTTCTTCGGGCAAAATATGCAAATATATGATAATAGTGATTCATTAATTAATTACAAATTAGTTGTAATTAACTAAATTAATTAATATTTAATTATAATATAATTTTTGAAATTATATTAAATAATTAAATAATTTTTGAAATTTAATTAAATAATTAATTAATTATAATTTTCGAAATTTTAATCAATTAAATATTTATTTTCAAAATTATTGGATTTAATTAATTTGTAGAATTAATTAAATACCTTTATTTGAGTAGGAGATAATAATCTGGTAAGTTCAAATAGGATTTGAATTTAAAAGATTGATATTTATTCAAATAATTAATTATATTTGATAATTAGTTAAAAAGATATTTAATTTAAATTTGAATTAGTTATGAGTTTGAATAAATAATAAAATAAAAAGAGAAAAATAAAATATCCGTAAAAATTAATGTTGTACACAACCACACACATTCCATGGACTGTGTGTGGCGTGTACTACATATTTTCAGGGATAACTTTTTCAATTTTATTTAATTATTTAATGGATAATTCAAAAAATCTATTTTTTTGGATATTTTCATTAATAAGATAGTTAATTAATTAAAAGATATATTGTAAGTTGGTTACAGATTTATTTTTTGAATTTAAATATTTTCTTTTAAGTATGACTAATCTGAAAATATACAGATAACTAAGAAATATCAATAATTCGCTCTGTGAAAAATAGAACGATACTTTTCTCTCCCTGAAAATATAAAGAACCAATTCTCAGGCCAATTCTCTTGATATCATGTGTTGAGTACATCAAGTAGAACCACAAATATGACATCCTTTATTCTCTAAGTGCCCACACACTTCTTGAGGTGTAAAGAACGTCGTGGAAGATCTTGGTGTGAGTACCTAGGAGCAGCTTGGATAGGAAGATCGTTCTTATTACGAAAAGATAGCAAGGACACTTGATAGGCTTCAAGAGGAATGATTTCTATTCCTAACTTGCTTATGATTAATGTATGTATCTTAATGGATCCGCATATTTAAAGGTAGTTTAAATATGTTACAAAATTTTTGTTGTACACTGGGCCAACCCCACCACTATTCTGCTGCATATTAGGAAACTCATTCCTAACACTTATTTTATCAATAGGCTTCCCACACCCACTCTCTCCAACTCATCTCAATATAATCGTCTGTTTCATACTCATCTTAACTACCTCAAGTTAAGGAGCTTCGGTTGTTTGTGTTATCCTTGGTTACGACCTTATGCCACACACAAATTAGATCCCAATTCTATTCGTTGTATCTTTATTGGATATTCTAAGACTCAAAGTGCTATACCCACAAAGTCGACACATCTAGGCATGTTCGGTTTATAGAAACTGAATTTCCCTATACCCGTCTTAGGCACACAATCATCCTACTCCTATACCCAATCCAGATCATTGGTGCCTTGTCGCTTCTCATAATTCAACCAATACCAGTCCCTAATTCCCAGCATAATGATGAAGGAACAACTATTGTCTTAGTTCCCATTACCACCTCAACCCAACAACCCTCATCTCACTCCCCTCTGCCTAACCAACATTCTCTCATGGCCCCACCTCGCCCAACCACATCTTCCACTGCCTCATTGGTGAATACACCCTAGCCCAACAATTCGTCTCTTACACCTACACTTCCCACCTCTCCAACTCCTCTTCCACCTCCCTGCATGGTCACTCTGTTATATTATTTTATAATATAATGTAATATTATATTATATTATAATATAATGTTTTAGATTAAATAAGTGTGACAAAGAGTGTCACATATTGTAAAATATAATAGAGAGTTATAATATTTAGATATATGAGATATATCCAAATAATGTAACATATTTGATGTTACAAATTTGTAACTTCCAAATATTACCCTTTATTGTGTAAATTTGGTGTTACACAATATTGAGATGAATTTCATAAAGCCATATGTGAAATGGTTGTTAGAAATATGATTTTAACCCCACTAATGTGTTTTGGGAGTTACAAAATTATTTGGGAGGGTTTGGAACCGTTTGGAAAAACAACACATTTTTAAGTGCTGAAAATGGTCACTGGCCGTGGCCACTGAATGTTGGTGGCCGTGGCCAATGGGACAGAGAGTAGTGGTCGCGGCCACAGGCCAAAACTGACCATTTTTTCAGTTTTTTCAATCTTTGTTGAACGGCTCAAAAGACCCAAATAACTCCCAAATCTCATTTTTAATTCCATATTAATCCAATTAAACATTGGTAACAACCATGGGGGTTGGTGGAATTTGAAATTCAAAGGGTGTGTCTAAACTCTATAAATAGGAGCCTATAGTTCACTTGAAAGACACAACATTTCTATCCATTAGAGCACTTGGCTAGAAACACCTTGAGGCTTGATAATTCCTTAAAGCATTTCCAAAATTTGAGAGAGATCCCTTAGTGCTTGAGTTAGGGGGAAATAAGCTTTTGGACAAAGGTTTCAAACCTTATTCAAGTTGGTGATCCCCAACACTCTTCACTTTGGTTGTGTGAGTGAGAGTATCTTATTATTTTGTTCTTGTTCTTATTTTCTTCTATTGTTTTTTCTTCTTATCATTCTTGTTATATTTACTTGTATCTTTGCTTAAGAGTTGTAATCTCATCTACATATTTCTTTCTACTACCTCAAGTTTATTTGTGTCTTTTTGTCAAAAGTTGTATTTTCTATTTCAATCCTCTTCTTCTTCTTTCTCTATATTTATTTGTACTTTCAGTCATTGAGTTGTAACCTTATTTAATCAATCTATATTTATTTTTAATATATTTCCTAGAGTTGTAATATTCTTACCTATTTCCATTGAGGCAATCTATTTTTTCCTAACACACTCAATCTAGAAATAACATTCATAAGCCCAACACCAAGTACAACCATCATACCATGATTCAACCTAAAACAACTGAACTCACTACCGTAGCTAAAGCCCTTAAAACCCCTTGTTGGCGACAAGCACTGGTTTCAGAAATGACAGCATTATATAAGCTCGGCACTCGGGACTTGGTGTCTCCTGAACATTGTAGTAACCTTATCAAAAGCAAATGGGTGTTTCGTATCAAATATAAACCTAATGGGAGCATAGACCATTATCGTGCTCGTCTTGTTGCCAAAGGATTCCAACAATGCCCTTGATTTGATTATAAGGAAACCTTTAGTCCAGTAGTAAAGCTGGCCACCATCTGTATTCTTCTTAGTCTTGCAGTTGCAAACAAATGGCATCTACGTCAACTTGATATTAATAATGCATTTCTACATGGAACACTTCATGAGGAGGTATATATATATATCACAACACCTGGTTTTTTTAATTCTGCATTTCCTACTCATGTTTACAAATTGCGCAAGGCCATTTATGGCCTCAAACAAGCGCCTCGAGCATGGTACACCGAGCTTTCAACCTTTTTTCCTAATTCGGGCTTCAAGAGATCAGTTGCTGATACTTTTGTATTTATCATGAATCATTCTACTTCACATATTTACCTTATTGTGTATGTGGACTATATTATAGTAGTTGGTCCTGATGTTGCTATTCTCATTATTTTCATTGACCGATTGCCTAGCAAGTTCTCCTTCAAAGACCTTGGTACACTCTCTTTTTTCTTAGGAGTAGAAGTCATGGATACATCTCATGGTCTTTTTCTTTGTCAAAAGAAGTATATTGTTGATCTTCTTGAGTGCATGCATATGCTCAACACTAAGCCTATTTCAACTCCCATGGTGGTCAACAATACTTTAACTCTCACTACAGTTGAATTACTTGACAATCCTACATATTATAGAGCAGCAGTAGGGGAACTTCAATACCTAACGCTTACTAGTCCAGATGTTGCATTTGTGGTAAATAAACTATTGCAATTTATGCACTAGCCAAGAAGTTCTCATTGGGATGTTTTCAAACAACTCCTTTGATACTTATGTGGCATTCTTGATAAAGGTCTCACAATCTTTAGTCACTTGCCACTCCATCTTCATGCTTTTTCGGAAGCTGATTGGGCCAGAAATAAGGATGACTACACTTCTACAATGGGTCAAATAGTCTTTCTTTGTCGAAACCGGATTACTTAGAGTTCAAAGAAGCAAAACTCTACTACACAGACATCTACAGAAGCTGAGTACAAAGCTATTACCTTTACTACTGTTGAACTCACGTGGGTTTGAAATCTTCTTGGTGAACTTGATATTTAGCTCACTAGTACTCCATTCATCAACCATGAAAACTTAGGTGCTACGCTTCTTAGTGCGAATCCAATTTTTCATTCTCACATGAAGCATCTTATAATTGCCTATTACTTCATTCATGAACAAGTTCAAAATGGTACCCTTCGTGTCACTGATGTTCCAACTAGTGATCAGTTAGAAGATTTCCTTAGGAAGTCGTTAACTCGACCTCGGTTCGAAATGTTGATATCCAAGATTGGTCTCTCTGATAGGACGTCCATCTTGTTGAGGCCTGTTGAAGATAATCACAAGACTTAGTCTATCTATTTTCTCTCAGACTTAGTTTTCTTTGCTCCAGACTTGGTCTTCCTATTTTGTTGTAAATTAGTTTTAGCAATCTAACAATATGTTTGTTACATACTGATTTTTGTATTATATATATATTACACGATTCATTAATAAAATATATACCTTTTCAAGAGCTTATACAACTAATTATTATCAACTTGATTCAACTAACACTCTAAACAACCACGATAAAACACAACTAAGACAACACAAACACACAACCTAATATATACAATAAATCCCTTCCCCCAAACTTAACGTAAACATTGTCCCAAATTTTTTTTTTTTAAAAAAGCTAAGGAAAAGAAACTTATCTATCAACTCAAAGGAATCACGACGAAGGACCCTATCCTCCATCTCTCTTAGGTGGAGGGTAACCAAAATGTAGTGGCTGGGGAAACTGAGGCAATTGACTGGTATCAATGCCTAAATGAGACGTAAATGCATGTTGATACCCATGTTGGTACTGGACCATATTAACGCTTTATAAATGATGATCCTGGAAACTTAGCACCAACATACGCATTTGTTCCTCCAAAGAATAAGAAGAAAGAGGATGTCTAGGCTGAGCCTAAGACGAAGTACCACTTGCAGAAGCAACACAAGAATGACCAACTATTTTGGTCTTGTTAATAGTGACAGTGTCATAAATCAAAGGAGTCAAAAGCTCCTCAGTCTCATGAAACTCATCCCCAGCTTTCAAGCATAGACTTGTTATAAAACTAGGAAAATATAACCGCACATTTTGAGTGAATAATGCAAAATGTATCTGTGAGGCTATAATCCTACCAATATCAACAGACATGCATGACAAAACAACATAAAGTAATACAACTTTATCAGGATTTATAGTAGTCACATGACTACTAGGTGTCAAATTTGCGCATAGAAAGTTCAACCAAATTCTTTTCTCTCGAGTTAAAAAATTAAAGAGAAAACCTATTGTAACTATCCCATTAAAAGTCCATTGAATCCCAGCTGGAGTCAAAGCAGAAAAAATGTTATCCTAGGTACGCTCCTCCCATAAATTATTTTTCAAGTCTTGGTAATCATCATTATCTCATGTGGGCAACCTAAAGAAATCATTAATTGTCATCCTATCAAAACAAATAGTTTTTCCCCTAACTGTAGCTTCCCAAGTAAAATCATGGTCAATGGTATTTGCATAAAATTCTATCACAATTGGTATCACAGCAGAAATAGGTGGGGACCAAAAATATTTCCAGTGATGAGTGTTAATGACATTGACATACTCTTCAGGGACAGTAAACTCTCCCCAGCATTGGTTGCAAACCCCCTCTCCTGAATCATATTCCTAGACCTTTTGATTCTATACCAAGACTTAGCACTGTCAGAAGTAAATCTAGGATCAGTAGACTTATTCAACTCAATGTCAAGATCTTGGGTTTCATGCACTTGTTCTTGTACTTTATTTCTTTTTCTAGAGGGGGCCATCTTACAAAATTAAGCTAACAATTCAATGAAACATAAAGAAAACACTCAAAAATAATATACAAGTACCCAATCAAATTTAAATGATATCAATGAACACATCTACACACTAGAAAATGAACAAATAAACGCAGAATCAAAAAGCGCCAATGTGAGGACCTTATATGTCAAATTACTCAATTATGCAAGAAATGACCAAATTGAATCAATACCCAAGAAAAATCAAGTATGATATAACCAATAATGTCCCAATGGAACCTCAATTTAAGCTCTAATGCATCAATTCTTCACATTAAATAACACCCCCAATTCATGCCCTAGAAATTTCAAACTGCAAGATTTCCTTGATTTACAATGAGATTCAACAAAATAAATGATAGAAATCCACAAACACCACAATAATTTCATCAAGTTTAATCCAATTCATCGAAGCATGAAATTTTTTTAAACCCCCAATTTCTAGGTCAAAATTCCCCCCCCCCCCCCCCCCAAACTTGTTTAATGCTCAATCCTTAAACAATTTATCGAGAAATCTCAATACCCATGAACAATCAAGTATATAGTCATCAATGAACAATATTAATCCAAAAAGCAAACAATATTATCATCATAAATCATTAAAATATTTAGATTTCACCATAAAACTGAAAGAAAACATGAAATAGATAGAAAACATGTGAAAGAAATACTTACAATGTACAAGAAAGAACACCAAATTGTGACCTTAATGAAGAGTTAGAAGAGAACTCTTACCAATTTGTTGCAAAAGCTCAGAACCAGGAAGAGAGAAGAGTTAGGCTGGGAGGAATAAAAAAAAATGGGAGAATGGCTGATAAATCATGTTTTGGAGGGTTTTAAAACTCTCAAATCTCATGAGCGCGCTCGCGCTACTTAATGTTGTTCGAACGGCGTCTGGCGTGATCACGCCCCTCCTGGACCGATTGCGCTGCTTGGCTAGATTGGCTTGGGTCTCTGTGGACGCTGCTGCAATAAGCTAAACTTTTGGAGCTTTTTTTTTCATTTTTTTCACGATTTTCATGATTCAAAGACTACAAAACACAATCCCAAAACAAAATAAATAAACAATAAAATCTATGAAACAAAATTAAAAATAATTTTTCAATGAAATTCAAAATTACAAGCTAAAAAAAATGAACAAATGAATGGGATGACTCCTAATGGTGTTGTCATTAACTTCAATTAGCCAGATGCTGACCTCTTTCTTAAAATCAACTTGGATCCAAACCACATCTCAAGTCATTGAGAGCCATAGTGTCATAAGTGGATGCTTGTCTCTTGTTATTGCATATTTTTTGGACTTTCCATCGCTCATTTAGCAATCAAGCTTTCTCATTAAAAGTCATTTTCACTCTATGATG
Source organism: Humulus lupulus (assembly GCF_963169125.1). Lineage (NCBI taxonomy): Eukaryota > Viridiplantae > Streptophyta > Magnoliopsida > Rosales > Cannabaceae > Humulus > Humulus lupulus. Next base: position 52,348,888 of record NC_084797.1, read on the forward strand.
ATTTGTTCGTATACCACCTTGAACCATGGACTTCTTCTTAGTAACTTCCAGCTTATCACCCCCATTTTTAACCATATCGACTCTACAACAAGTTAGAAATTTCATTTCTACAAAAACATTAAATGTTACCTCCTCTTTTTGCATTCGCAGCTTCAACTCACCCTTTAGTACAACAATTAATGCCCTACCAGTAGCTAAAACTGGCATTCCCAGAATAATAAGAATATCTTCATCTTCCTCCATATTAAGAATAATGAAGTTGGTAGGAAAGATGAATCTGTCCACTTTCACCAATACATCATCAATCATTAAACGAAGATGTCTAATTGAGCGATCCGTCATTTTTAAGGACGCAGTAGTAGGTCAAGCTTCTCCCAATTTCAACTTAAAAAATATTGATAGGCATTAGATTTATACTAGCCCTAAAATCACATAAAGCCTTTGTCACCACTGAGCCCTCTATAGAGCATGGGATATTGAAAATACTAGGATGTTTAAGCTTGGGAGGTAGCTTCTTTTAAAGTATCGCACTGCACTCCTTAGTAAGTGTCACTGTCTCATAGTCCTTCAGTTTCAAGTGCTTCGGGGAAAGGAATATTAATGTGAAGCTTTTGAAAAACATCTAAAAACTTATAAAATTGCTTGTTGAGCATCTTCTTTTGACGCCTATGAGGATATGGGATCTTAATATGATACTCAATACTTATTTCTAGTTGCTTTATCTCAAGGTTCTCATTAACCTTTTCTTCTACTTTTCCATTCTTCTCATCAACTATTGTTGGTAACAAAATAAGCTTCTTAATTGGCTCTTCTAACTCCTCACCACTCCTCAAGGAAATTGCATTGCACTGCTCTTTTGGGTTTACCTCAGTAGTGCTTGGTAATTTCCCTTGAGCATGATTTGTCATTAAGTTATCCAACTGAACAATTTGAGTCTCCAAAATTTGAATAGACACCCTTGTCTCAGTCATAAATTGGTTCAGAACATTAGACTCGGCATCAGGTTGCTTCATTGGAGGAGGAGGTTGTGGTCTAATTTGAGGTTGATAATATGCTACAGGAGGTAGCTGAAATGATTGTTGTTTCTACTGAAAAGACTTTTGAACACTCTTATTATTTTTCCAAGAAACGCTAAGGTGATTTTGCCACCCTTGGTTATAGGACATGGAATAAGGGTTATTGGGTGGCCTTTGGAAGTTTCCTATGGGTTGGACATGTTCGATAGGAAATTTTTTTAAATCTACTGCAGGGTACTGGTTGGATGGATGAGTCATTTTGCACAATTCACACAAACCTTGCAATTGCATGACTTGAGTGGTGAGGATATTTTGTTGTAACTATTTCGTCAAGAATGCCATTTGAGTTGTAAGCATTGAGATGACTTCTAATTCAATCATTACAGCCACCTTTTTTGTGTTTCCCTTTCAGTAGGCCACTAGTAATTATTCATCGCCATTTCTTCTAATAGATCATAAGATCCATTGGCACTCTTGCTCATAAAATGCCCCTCTTGCTGCTGCATCAATAATAGTGTGAGTAGTATCGCCTAAACTATTGTAAAAATTATGGACTGACATCCATTTTTTTATCCCGTGATGAAGGTACTTTCTTAAAAACTCTTTAAATCTCTCACATGCATCATACAATTATTCTCTCTTCATTTGTAAGGAAAATTTCAAACCGTGCAGCCTTGGATGGGGAAAATTTTTGTAAGGAACTTTTGAGCGAGCTCCTCTCATGGGGTAATAGAGCTAGCCTGTAGGGAAATTAACCAACTCTTTGCTCGGTCCCTTAGTGAAAATGGAAACAACTTTAACCTTCTTGTGTCATCACTCACCCCATTCATCTTAAATGTCGAACAAAGCTCCAAGAAATTAGCTATGTGCAAGTTAGGGTCCTCTGTTGGCAAGCCTTTGAACTGGACAGTAGATTGGACCATTTGCAAAATTGCTAGCTTAATCTCAAAGTTATTCGCAACAATTGTTGGAGGTCTGATGCAAGAATACACTCCCGTGACAGTGGGAAGTATATAATCTCTTAAGGTCCTTTGTCCTTGTTCCACAAGAACCTTTGCAACAACTGGGATCTCTACAACAATTGCTGCCCTTTGAACATTATTAGCAGCATTGTTCGCTGCATTCTTATGATTCTCTACCACAGTACTTTCCAATCTCTTCTTCTTTTTGTTCTGTCTCTAGGTTCTCTCTATCTCATGATTCACTAGTATGATCTCATATGACTTTCCACATTGCATAATAAATTATTGTTAGGAACGAGTTTCATAATACGCAGTGGAATAGTGATGGGTTGGCCTAGTATACAACAAAAATTTTGTAACATATTTAAGCTACTTTTAAATATGCGGATCCATTAATATACATACATTGATCATAAACAAGAATAGAATATAGAACATACCTCTTGATGCCTATCAAGTGTCCTTGTTATCTTTTCGTAAAATAAATGATCTTCCTATCCAAACTGCTCCCAGGTATTCACACCAAGATCTTTCTCAGCGTTCTCTACACCTCAAGAAGAGTGTGGGCACTTAGAGAATAAATGATGGTATATTTATGATTCAACTTGATGTACTCAACACATGCGATCAAGAGACTAAGCCTAAGATTAGTTCTGTATCTTTTTTTCAGGGAGAGATAGAAAATTATCATTCTTTTCGTAGAGCGAATAATTGAGTATATTGTTATTTTCTGATAAGTCTAACTTATATAGAAAATATTTAAATTTAAAAATTAAATATGTAACAAATTACAATTTATCTTATAATTAATTAATTATCTTATTAATGAAAATATCAAAACTAGCCTTTTGAATTTTTCATTAATTAATTAATTAAATAAATAAAAGTGAAAAAACCATTCCCTGATAACTATAGATGTACGCCACACATAGTCTAGGGACTGCGTGTAACGTGCAGTACCCCATAAAATTAAGGGATGTGATTTTTTCATAATTATTTAATTATTTATTCAAACTACCTTATCAGATAAAATCCAACAACTTAATAATTAATTAAAATTTGAATCTATTATCTTTTTAACTAATTAATTATTTGAATAAATATTAATCTATTTAAATTCAAATCCAATTTGAACTTATCAAATTATTATCTCCCACTCAAATAAAGATATTCAATTAATTATACTAACTAATTAAAACCAATTTTAATTAAATATTAATTTCAAAATTTTAATATTCATTTTATTATAATTTAAAAAATTATAATAAATTAATTATTTATATAATTTCAAAATTTATACAATAATTAATTATTAATTGATTTTGATAATTACAATTAAATTGTAATTAATTAATTAATCACTATTATCACATAATTACATATTTGGTCCAAAGAACAAAATTCTTCTTAAATATGTATTTTTACTATTTTACCCATTATATCAACTTTTGCCTTGAATAGTGTTGATCGAGCCGCTGTGGGAACCTATGGACCTTTAATTACAAGCTCCAATAAATTTGTGATTATTAATTAAACTCTTTAATTAAATAATCTTAATTTATTAATCTCATGATTACTCCACTATAAATATGAGACTGAACTCTTGTAATTATAAACATTTCATTTACTTAGTATTTTATAACAATAAAGAGTCCATTGATATAATCATTACATACAAATTAACCCTCTAATAATGGTTCATAATTAACCAGGAATAAAATTACCGTTTTACCCTTTTAATTATATCTTGTTTTCTTAAGTATCATTGACTTTACTAGTGAAGGTTAATTCATAACTAAATTATAAATTTGAGCTCAATAACCTTTCAGTCCTAAAAGTCAACTCTTAAGAGAACCATTATTCAATCTCTTGCGAGAAGGTATAGATTACTCATCTGATGTCCCCAGCCATTTACATTAATGAGTTCCCAAAACAAAAGTTTCTAGCATGATCATTATGACAGACCCTAACGAGTGAAGCAAAGAACTCATATAACAAAAATAGGAGTTCATAGTATCTTCAGGATTAAGATCTATTTGTATATGATCATCAATTGATATATTTAATTAATACTTTGAAACGATATTTAACTAAGTATTAATAAACATATCTGGTCCAGTTCTATATATTCTCTAATACATTAAGTACCTTCACTAAAGTTTCCTACTAGACTAGTAATCCAGATCTAGATCACATGTATTCATAATACTAATGGACCATACTTGCAGTAATTAATCTAAAGATTCCATAACTTTATTTTACTACGAACTATTCAAGTTCATTTATCTCAAACACAATCCTTCGGTACCAATACGTGGTTGAGATCACATATATTAACTTAGGAATTTTTTTGATATTTCCTTAATATTATCACAGAATAATATAGTCCATAAAATATATGCATAACAAATTTAATTTAATTATTTCTTTAAACAATGTCTACTACATATGTTTTCAGGGCACAATTCCCAACAATTATTTCCTGAAATCATAAACTTCAGACACAAACTAGATTAGAAGAACAAGGAAAAACAACCAAATTAGAGTAAAAATTAATTAAATTGATATTAGTAATTTTCAATGCCCGACAACGGCGCCAAAAACTTGTTGTGAAAATTATGTACACAAGTATACGAATCATAAACAAGTGATAAAGTGATAACTAGAGTGTTGTTCTCACGAAAATTGAATTACTAATTACCAGTACGTAACTCCTAATCTCTATTTGGTTAATCAAATAGTTGTTGATAAAAGAAAACTAAAACATAAAAATAAAAAAAACTAGAAATTATAAACTCTAAACAAATAACGATGAAGACAATTAAATAATAGATAAAAATATAGGGTTATTAATTTCAACTATCCACCTATGCTTCTCTAATTCAATTCTTAGAAATCCTATCTCTATTGTGATAGCGAATTACAACTGTAAATTATATTCTTGCTAAGACTTATACCTCTCTAGAATAAGTAAATCTCCTACATCTCTATGCTAAATTAACATATCACTGGCATTAAACACGTCATCCCTAAGCTACACAAATCATATAGGTACTCTTGTCCAATATAAATCTATGAGTATTTGACTATAGAATATTTATCCTTCACTTCTCATATCTCAAGTTAAAATCACATAGATCATGAAATTAGAGGCCAATTAATCTTAACCATTAAACACAAGTCAAATAATTCTCAATATTGATAGGAAATTCATAAAAAATGTATTAGATAATCATAAAGTTTCAAGAAGAATCCATTGGGTGGTTATACATGAACGAGACATGATTTGTTATTAATACTTAATAATGTTGTTTACTTTACAAGTATTAATTAAACATATCAGTTAGATGATCATATCAAATTTATCTTAATCCTGAGGTTATTACGAACTCCTGTTTATGTTATATGAGTTCTTTGATTCACTCGTTATGGTTTGTCAAAATGATTAAGTTGAAAACTTTTGTTTTGGAACTCATTAATGTAAATGTTTGGTGACATAATTTACAGATATGAAATCTATATCTTTCCGAGAGGAATTGAATAAAAGTTCTCCTAAGGGTTGACTTTTGGAACTGAAAGGTTATTGAGCTCAAATTTATAAATTAGTTTATGGATTAACCTTCACTAGTAAAGTTAATGCTAGTAAAGGAAACAAGATATAATTAAAGATGTGAAACGGTAATTAATTCACACTTTATATATGAACCATTAATAGAGGATTAAATTTTATGTAGTGATTAAATCGATATATACTTTTATGTTTAAAAGTACTCAATAAATATATGTCTATAATTACAAAAGTTTAGTCTCATATTTTTAGTGGTATAATACCAAGATTAATAAATTAAGGTTATTATATTAAAGAGTTTTATTTAATAATCCAAATTTATTTGAACTTGAAGTTATAGGTCGATAGGTCACCGAGATGACTTTATCAACATTATTCAAGATATTGCTTGTTCTTTATGGTCAAATATGTAATTGAGACAAATTATTTAATTGATGTGGCAATTTTCGAATTTGACATTTTAATTAAAACAATTTTCGAAATTAATTTTTTTAAATAAAATGGAAATTTCAAAATTGGTATTTAAATGATTAGAATAATTAATTGATTTTATTTATTTAAATAAATGTGAAATAGATATTTCTCATAATTCAAATTAGTCTTGAATTTAAATTAATATTTATTCTTTAATTTATCTAATAAGATAAGTTATCAAGTTTAGATATTTTTTAATAAATAAATTATTAAATATATTTAAAAGAAAATTAGTTGTGACACATCCCTAAATATAGGGATGTTACATGCCAACTACATTCTATGTAACAGATCAATAATTGATCTTGGTATTTTTCTTTTACTTAATTAATAGTAAAAGATTTATAGTCTTAATTTTAAAATTTTAATTAATAGTAATAGATTTATAGTCTTAATTCTTTGTATAAATCTATGAGGAATATAGTTTTCACAATATATACGTGACATTCATAATATTTTACCGAGAGAAAAATATATCGTATTATTTTTATCTATCCCTAAAAATTGCCTCAGACCTAATATTTTAAGATCTCATGAGTTGAGTACATCTTGTGAATAAGATATTTTCCCACTGTTATTCTATGTGCCCACACACGTCTTGACATGTAGAGATACGTATTGGAAGATCTTAGTCTGAGTACTCAAAAGACTGCTTTGAATTGGATGTTCATTGGAGTTACTAAAAGATAGCAACGATTCTTGATTGTTCTACAACTAGTAAATCCTTATCTTTTTCTTTCTCTTTGAAAAATGTTTTGCATATTAATGAATCTGTTATTTAAAGATTGTTTTTTTTTTAAATCTCTAGGCTTACCACCCCGTGTTTTCTGCTGTAGACATGGAAAACCAATTACCGACATCCTACGCCTGAGAGATAATACAATTTGATAGTGATTTTGTAAGTAAAGTGCGCATGAGAGCTAATGACTGTGAGAGATCTCTATTTTATAGAGTCTCATAGTTGGTCATGGGTCTTACAAGCATGAAATATAGGCCCTACATGCATAATATGGGCTTGTTACAACTAAATATATAATAAAATAATATAAAAAATACATTCAAATATTGATTTCATAAATATCTTATAAGATTGGGGTCATTGTGGTTGAATAAAGCGCCCTTTGAGCAGGTAATCCTTTCAACACATAAAGGTAATTAAAGTTTTTCATATTATCTATTAGTTAATACTTGAATCATCCAAATCTTAAAGTGTGTATATATATAGTGATTGTTTTTAATTGCCATCTATATGTACTTTTACATTTTTACATGAATAACTTGTAATTAGAAATAATGATTAAAATAATTTGTTGCACGTACAATCTATTTAGATCATAAATTCGATATTCTAAATTATTTAAAATTTCTTAAAAATTTGTGAGATATATTTTGTAACTATATTATACATCATTGTATAAAAAAATAGAGTTATTGTAACAAAAATAATAAAAGTACCTATAAATAGAAATGAAAAACAATCTAACCCCAACCATTTTTCATAAATACTAGATACTAGCAATGTGCAATATGCACGTTTGCTTAGTTTTATTTATATAATTTATTAATTATTTTTATTAAATTTATATTAATGTCATATAAATTTCAAATAAATATCCTATTTTAATTAAATAATTTATTTATTTTTATTTAAGTTTATGTTTGTTTTAATTTTTGAATTTGGAGTGACAATAAGAGATTATATATTACATGTTTAATGTAATATTAAATATTATATTTGAATTTTAAATTTAAGTTTCTTGCTAATTTTTTTAAAAAACAATTTGTTTCTAATTCACAGTAGATTATATTATATGTGTAATATGATTATTCTAATAAGTGAGTTTAAGTTTAATTAAATTCTATTTAAGTTATTAAACGTAAGATTTTATTATTTTTAAATAATTATCATTGTAAAATATCTCAAAAATATCACATTTTAAATTGTTTAATTATTTATTATTTTTAAATAATTATCATTATAAAATATATTTAAAATATCCTATTTTAATTTAATTTTGTTTTATTTAAGTTGAAGTATTTACGAACTACCGTTAAATATAAGAATATTCCGTTAAAGTTAACATTAAAAAAATAAAAAACTGTTAAAACTAAAAAATTTCGTTATCTATACACTTATTATATAGACTAGATACAAACAACGTGCAATATGCACGTTTGATTAGTTTTATTTGTAGAATTTATTAATTATTTTTATTAAATTTATATTAATGTCATATAAATTTTGAAATAAATATCATATTTTAATTAAATAATTTATTTATTTTTGTTTAAGTTTATGTTGATTCTAGTTTTTGAATTTGGAGTGACAATAAGAGATTATATATTATATATTTAATGTAATAGTAAATATTATACGTGAATTTTAAATTTAAGTTTCTTACTAGTTTTAAAAAAAAAAGTAATTTGTTGCTAATTCACAACAGATTATATTATATGTTTAATATGATATTATTATAAGGGAAATTTGCAGCATAAATACCCATTTTGTTGCTAATAAGTACCCAATTTTTAAAAATTGCGGCATAAATACCCATTTTGTTTATTTTGTTGCTAATAAGTACCCAATTTTTAAAAATTACAGCATAAATACCCATTTTGTTCATTTTGTTGCTAATAAGTACCCAATTTTTAAAAATTGCTGCATTAATACTCAAAATTCCACTTTTTAGACTCTGCCGTTGGTACCCACTTAACAGAGTTACTATTAAGGACACGTGTACTGTCTTGATAATTCTTTTTTTTTTCACCTAATTAATTAAGAAAATACATAAAACTAATTAAAATAAAAATTAGTACTCTAAAGTCTTACAGACAGATGACATCTGATAGTAAGTACTCTAAAGTTTCCTCTTGGACTTTTTATCTGGCTAAAAATAAAGCTAGACACATTATTGATGGTACTTATTGTATTTTCTTAATTAATTAGGTGAAAAAAAAAGAAGAATTATCATGGCAGTACACGTGTCCTTAATAGTAACTCTGTTAGTGGGTACCAACGGCAGAGTCTAAAAAGTGGAATTTTGAGTATTAATGCAGCAATTTTTAAAAATTGGGTACTTATTAGCAACAAAATGAACAAAATTGGCATTTATGCCGCAATTTTTAAAAATTGGGTACTTATTAGCAACAAAATGAACAAAATGGGTATTTATGCCGCAAGTTTCCCTCATTATAATAAGTGAGTTTAAGTTTAATTAAAGTTTATTTAAGTTAAAAAAAATATGATTTTATTATTTAAAAATAATTATCATTGTAAAATATCTCAAAAATATCATATTTTAATTTATTTAATTATTTATTATTTTAAAATAATTATCATTGTAAAATATCTGAAAAATATCCTATTTTAATTTAATTTTTTTAATTATTTATTATTTTTAAATAATTATCATTGTAAAATATCTCAAAAATATTTTATTAAATTTTTTTAATTAATTATTTTATTTTATTTAAGTTTTAGTATTTACAAATTACGGTTAGATATAAGAATATTCTATTAAAAATAAGAATATTCCGTTAAAGTTAACATTACAAAAATAAAAAACCGTTAAACCAAAAATTACCGTTATCTACACACTTATTATATAGAAGATATATATATATATATATAATATATGGTTTTATGTTTAATTTGTGGAAATGAAAAATCCATCTTATTGCCTTTCCCAAAAGAGGCACAACATTATTTTTTTCCTTTCCTTTTGCTGGCTTCCAAATTAAATAGGACTGCGGTTTCTTTTTAGTAGAGTAAATTACTCTTTGGACTAATATTTAATTACATTTAATATTAATAATGGTGGCGTGAATCAAATTTTATAATCGAAAATTAATTATTAGTGCATAAATTGAAAAGTTTCAAAGTAGTAGCAAGCATAATAATCATTGAGCAGGACCAACACAAATAACTAAATTAAAGAAAGTACAGCTATATTTCTATGTATAAATATACCATACGATGTATAAGTTACAGCTATCTATAACTAGCTAGCTCTCGTGAACGAATTAACCATGCATGAACTTTCTCGGGGATCGATCAGTCATTATGGAAAAGGATCTTTATGAAATTAGCAGAAAACTCTAGTACTGCTTTATGCTGACACAATCAACGTCGTCCTTTTGAATATAAATTTATACATATATATAATACGGTACGTATATCGAATTTTCATTTTTTCGGTTAAAAAGACATATATATATGATCCTATCACTACATCTCGTGATTTATATTATGCATGTACATGAATATCTTTCTCTGACTTTCGCGTGCAATATATAAGGCTGCAAACCTAATCGAAACGGACCATCATATCACTATACACAATTTTTTTTTGGGTATAATATAGATACATGTAACGTATACGTATATATACAGTGCCGGAAAAGAAACAAATGTTTACAAACTTCTAAATGTACATTTAAATGTTATTTTTAAATGTATTATTCATAAACAAAAAATTTCATCACAAAAAAGTACACGGCAACAAAACAAAAATCTTGAGGTGTACAAAAAGATAGGGAAGGTCTATGGTATAGGTTGTCCTTTCTTTGAAGATGCGACTTGACTCTAATATTTTTCATTTTTTTTGTTGACTGTCTTTTTTTGCAATCAATCTTAAGAAGATATATTAAATAAATAAACGAATAGAACACAATGATTTTTACGTGGTTCAGGTTATAAAAGAACTCTAGTCTACGAGTCCCTAGTATTAAGAGGATTGGAAGCTTGTGAGGCCCGACTTCAATGGATTATTCTCAGGTAGTATTTAGATTACTTTAAGTAGAAGGTTTTTTCTCTCTAAAAAATCGATCTCTTTACAATGAGACTCCCAGTCCTATTTATAGAGGTTGGGGTTATTAATACTAATCACAAGTAATTATTAATACACATTCTTCCCATTATTGGGGGATTAATACCATCTCAATGCATAGGGTTGCATTGAACAGAGACCACGACCTGAGTGAGATTTGTGGGGCCCACTGCAGAAAGGTACCTACTTTATAGGCAACATACCTTATGTACTGTTTGGGCATGCTGCAAGTACCCCATGTCTAACATCATAGTGGGTGTGCGAATTGTCGAGTTGTACACTCGACAACACTATTGACAGATCACCCATAAAAGGTTGTCAAGTCTTCCTCTGATGTTGCTAACCTGCATTAGCTGACACCTAGCTTATCCTTTAGATCCCGAGGACAAGGTCCTCGGCCTGGAATATAATTGATGGCAAGAAACAACCCGTGGACAGCCAAACACCCTCAGGACGCAACCTCAGGAAGATGTTCGTAGCTCTCGGGACATGGCCTTGGGAGTTGTCGAAGTCTTCCCTCTATCCGAGGGGTATGATCTCCAACTGTAGAGCCGAACTCTCAAGGACTCATCCTCGGAGGGCAGCCTCGTCGAAAGAAGCACATGTTCTACTCAGGTTGCCACATGCCCTACTCAGACGATAATGTGTCATTGGGAGAAAATACAGACAACATTTGCCCCTCAAGTCTCTACTCATCGTGAGATAGTGGAGACTTAAAATTGAGGAAGACTTCAAAAATACCTCGAAGAGGAAACGTTTGGACTTCTGCTGATGTCACTACGAGATTTCTTGCCACGTGGTGGAACCCCATTGTTGGACCCATCAATCCGTGACATTAATGAAAGGTCAATTCCGCAGAGCGAAACGCCTTTTTCGTACCCTAGGCGTCCTTTCATTTTATACTCAAGATTTCATTTTCCAATGCCAATGATCACGATCCACACCTCTCTGATCTTAGGCCCTTGGATCGTTCTCAAGTAACCATGTCCTAGATAATCTGAAGATTGGGGTGAACTTACTTCGCCCCCAAGCACTAGGTCTATAAAAGGCCGAGAGTCAAATCCCCAACGTAAGTTTAGCCCATTTCAACTTTCTCGTGCCTTCAAACTCTCTAAACCTCTCAAACCACTTTTCGACATTGCCTCCTCTCTAGCCCCTTTATCACTCTGGACGAATGGCGCAAAGCTTTGTTCTTCTGTGTGAATGAAAAACTTTTCTTCAAAGTTCCCACTCAGTTCAGCACAATCCGACGCTAAATTTCGAGTAAGTATCCCTAAACTGTGATTTTATGTTTTCATGCGTATTTGAGAGTCTAAGATGCATGCTTAGGAGTTGTTTTTCGAGCCTTTCAAAGGCTTTGTTTTTTCCTTATTTGCAGTCATAACGGGCCAAAATGGCTCATTTAAATGTTCTGGGGTATTTTTCAGTAATCAGTGTCTTCGCCCAAAATCTCCAAAATTTCCAGATTTCGGCGATGTTCATAATCTCTGATGGTGTTCATCTTTTCCGGTGTTTTCTCTGGTGTCAAGTACTTGGCTCCGAGGACACCCCAGATCCATTAGTCTATTTCTTTCTCCTTCCTCGAGAAGTTGTCTTAAGGGCTCTTGTTTTGGCCCAACTTCCTTCGGGTTAAGGCGCTAACTGCTTGGTATTTTTTTTCAGATGTCCGAGGAGCTTCATCAGATCCACCAACAAGGGTTCTATGCCTTCGACAAAGAAATCCCCTAGATGGCCCGAGAGGCAGATTAACGCCTAGAGAAGGGGAAACAAGTGGTTGGCAGCAGCAAGTCTCTTACCGTAGGGGAGAGCTCGAAGCCGGCAATGGTGAGGTCTCGCAGAGTTGGCCTCTCAGAGGAAGAGGACAATGCTAGTCCGATGTTGTCAGATACTACCCCGTATCCTGCCGTAGGATTCGAGGCAGAAGACATTCCGAGTAAACTACGACATCTTGGTGCCTTGACTAAAATACTCACTAACTATGGTGTAGAAAGCAACGAGATATTAGTGCGCCTGGCTTGGGAGGATGAGAGGGCGCACGAAAGTATTATCGGGTTCGGACCTTGGAGCGCTTCACATCTTCATGCGGGTTTAACCATCAAATTCGTCAGCATAGCCCCATTTCAACTATCTCCGAACGACTATCGGGTACTAGCCAGACTCTACATCCTCTATAAGATCAAAAATTGGCCCACTCTGTCCCCTGCCAAAAAATTGTATATCTACAGTTTTCGGCAATGCTCGAAGAAGGGGGATAATATACCCTGAAGAAACACACAAGTCCGGGGACATGCTATAAAGCTCCGTGCAGCAACGAGAACAACACTCAAGCTTATAAAGATAAATTATTTTTGGCAAACAGTTTCCCAACGAGGACTAATCCCACCTTACTCCTGGACGTCACCACCATTGATAAGTATCGAACTCGTGTAAGTTAGCCCAATGGTACTTAGCTCGTTACTTATCTCTATTCATATTGTCCTAATTAGGTCCGTATATTCGTACCACTTTCATTGATTCCTTCGATGAGAGGCTTCGGGCGATAGGCTCTCTCCACAACGAGGAACTAGAGCTCTCCCTCCTCATCACCGATGCCCGTCTTCGACAGTATGGGTTGCTGCAAGCGGAGCAAAGCGTAAATCCGGTGGTCCTCACCCAGTTTCTAGACTAAAAAAGATATCGTATGGAAGCGAAGCTACACACAGATTTCATGGCAGCCAAGGCCCTCTAACAATACCACCAGTGTCTTTGCGAAGAGCACGCGAAGAATGTTTTTACTATCAAAACCGTCGCAGAGGCAAAAGAAGACGAAGAGCTTGAGGCGGAGCTAGAAGCGGGGATCAAATCGTCCTCCATCTGTCAAGGTAAATCTCCAATCATTTTTCACTATGCTAGGCATGCAGGGGAGGGAACTAGTCCCGACTATATCTTGTTTTCACCCTCCTTTCTTGAATGTAGCCATGTTTCAGAGTGTTGTTGGTCTGCGAAATAGTACCAAGATTACTAGCATCTCATTGACGCATTCCTCCACAACCCGAAGAGAAAAAGGCACCCTTACGGCTTCGTGCCTCTTGACGAGTCCACGACCATGCATGCCTCTTGGCTTTGTTAGTATGAAACCAATTTAACAGAGGAGATGGGTCATCTCGTACGCCAATTTGCTAGTACTGTCCTCCATTCTGGGGAGCCTGATTGTGGTGGTGCTCCCGAGGTATTTTATGGTTTTCCTTTAATTTATTAGAACTAATTAAGGTGTTTCCTTTGTGCAGACAACATGGGCCTTTTAGACATGGTGCGCTCGAAACGTCAAAGGGTGTCGGGACCTTTTGAGATCGACCTCCCGACAGCCCCGACAACAGTACCCATGCCCCATTCGTCTGTTCCAGCACCCTCAGCCGCTCCTCCAATGGCCCTTACCTCGATCGCAGCAGTGGCCAGCGAGGTCATAGACCATGAGGCCTCCTCTCCTGAGATGAGGGATTCTCTGGGAAAGGCAAAGAAATTCCTCCTAATCCCCCTAAAGCCAAGGATCCCCAGTTGGTAATCTTTCCAGAGTATTACAATGGCGATGGCTCGGGTCTACGTAGGGAGGTCACCGAGTACTACAATGCTCACATCAACGAAGGCAACGAGAGTGTCCGACTATTCACCGAGTTTCTGCGCGAGGACTGCTCGAAGGAACCTTTCTCTGGTCCTCGCCGCGAAGAACTTGAACCTCTCCTCGCAGGGAGAATATGAGAGAGGGCCATACCACTCAGCATGGAATAATGATATCCTTGTACGAGATGACCGCAGGCAGCTTCGCCCATTACGGTGGTGAAAACAAGGTGGCACTGGTGGCAACCAATCATCACGTTGCCACTAGGGCAAGTCTTAATTTCTGTTTAAGTCTTGGTGTATATCTTGTTTTCTTGACTGATTTTACATTCTGAATTTACAGGTTGCAACCTTAAATCGATGACTTGAGGACCTAGTGTTGATGCAGTCCCTTGAGCTGAAGAAAGCTCGAGAGGAGCTGGCTCGAATTTAGGTGGAGCTTGCTCAAACCAAAGGGACTGCAACCCCCCTAGAGGAACATTTGTAGGTTCATAAGAGGTGGAGGACACCAGGGGCCGTGTCCGAGAGGTGGAGGACCAACTGGTCATAGAGAGGTTGAAGTTGTCTGCCTTGGAGGGAACATCAACCAAGTTATTGGAAGATGCCGCAGTCTGCACATGAATCGTGGATGAGGAATTGGCCCAAGTCTGCGAGGAGTGTTGGTTGAGTTTAGTGGAACTTGAAACTCGTTTTGGTGAGTTGGACAAAACCAACGGGGAGCTAGCCAAAGACCTTGATGTGATGGCTGAGGACATGCTCTTCATTGTGTGGCAGAGCAACAAGGACATGGACCTCTCTTTCACTGAGGATCCGTACATGAGGACCAAAATTGAGGCACATCTCGAGGCGAATTTGGTTCTCTGAATTCAACGTAACTTAATGACCACGAGAGTAAGCACTCAAACCATCTTAGGCAATTAGTTCTATAAATTCAACGTAACATGAATGTCATGAGAACAAGAACTCCAAATGTTTTGACCAGTTGGTTATGTAAATTAAACGTAACACGAATGTCATAAGAACAAGAACTCAAAATGTTTTAACTAGTTGGTTCTGTGAATTCAACATAACATGAATGTCACGAGAACAAGAACTCAAACCGTTTTATACACTTGGTCCCTTGTGGGCTCACAGTTCTATAGGTAACTTTGACTCAAAATTTACCATTGGTCAATACTCGGCGCCCTATGCCCCTGCAATCCAAAGATTCGGGCTATCGGGGGTCGCTGGACGTGAAACTGTCTACCCCCCGAGTACACACTACTCGGGAGGTCGGCCGAGGGTTTCAATATCGCTCTCCGAGTGCATATCTCGGTACTTTCATATCATCTCACATCTCCTCGGGAGGTGATGTTAATGAGGAGCCCAAGCATAAATGGCTCTGACATCTGCCCGTATCTCGCATATTAGGATTTGGCTATTAATCTCTAGGCGTGCACTGTCCTCGAGAGGTAACCTGAATTCTTAAGCATGCATTATACTGGGTTTTCTAGTTATGGGATATAGTGAAATTAGGGGTGCTTCCCTCGTCAACTAGCCAAGCTCCCCATGCCATGAATTTCCTGAGGCCAAGTATGGGATACTCAGCCTTCCGTTCGCATCTTGAGACCAAGAGACTTGGTCATAGCTCCTCGAGCTCGGTTTCAACAGTAGGTGACAATAGTCTATTCTCGCGCTACTTGGGTTATCTAGCTCCTAGGTGCTAAGCTTAGTTCTGCCTAGAACAAGCTTCCTTCTAGGGTAGACCTAACTAGTTTCTTAGGATTTTTTATTCTAGGGATGACAACGCTAGGCTTACTCTTGACAATAGACAAGTTAGTTTCCTAGGTCATTCCATGTGAGGCATAGTGCTGCCCTAACTCCATGCCCCCAAGTGATAAGAGACTAGTCTGTGGTCACTTGTCCAGGCGAGCGGGTGCTCGTACACAACATTAATAGAATATAAAGGAAACCAAAGAATATAAGCAGACAATACATTTCTTACAGTGTTTCATATACACGGTTTCCATTACATGTGCCCGAAGGCTACAGGGGGTATTATAGAAATACACAATGTTTGCTGCCCATATTACTGGTAATACCGGCAAAGATGCTAGACATTCCAGGTGTGAGGAATTAACTCCCCACTAAGTTGGGTTAATTTGTATGTTCTCGGACATACAATACTCTCGACTTGGTATGGGATCTCCCAGTTGGGTCCCAGCACTCCTGCACCAGGGTCTTGGGTGGCTAAGAAGACTCTTTGCAACACCAGATCTCCGACCCAAAATTTTATATCTTTCACTTTGGAGTTAAAATATCTAGCCATCTTTTGTTGTTAGGATGCTACTCGAAGCTGAGAAGCTTCGCGTAGCTCCTCCACGAGGTCCAGGGACTCCTGGAGTAGAGCATGGTTTGTGGTCGTAGCATACGTATCCCGTCGGTGTGTGGAGATTGCTTCTTCAACTAGGAGCATAATCTCATACCCGTAGGCCATCGAGAAGGAAGAGTGGCAGATGGAGGTCTGGGCAGTGGTGCAGTAGCTCCACAATGCCCTAGGCAGCTCCTCGGGCCAAGTTCCTTTTGTCTGCTCCAACCTCTTCTTCAAAGTGGACTTGAGTGTCTTGTTAACTGGTTCGACTTGGCCATTGGCCTGCAGATGGGCCACGGAAGAGAAGCTCTTGATGAAACCATGTCATTGACAGATGTCCGTGAACACTTCACTGTCAAACTATAATCCATTGTTGGAGACTATCTTCCTCGGAATCCCATACTAGTAAACGATGTTTTTGATGAAAAAATCCATAACCTTTTTGGAGGTGATTGTAGTAAACGATGACCACTATGGCATATTCCCCCCCTCCCTTCCTTATAGGCAGGGACCCAATAAGATTGATGCCCCAGACAGCAAAAGGCCATGGGCTGGTCATCTGCGTATGCTCATTTGGAGGCGCTCGAGAGATATTGGCGAAGCGCTAGCACTTATCGCATTTCTTGACATAATCCATTTATGGTGGGCCAAAAATACCCTTGCCTTAAGATATTATTGGAGAGGCTCTGCCCCGCATCGTGTTCTCTACAGAAACCATCGTGTAGCTCTTGTAGTATTAAACCAGCTTCTTGCTTGGACACGCACTGATGCAAGGGAAAATAATAACCTCACCTGTAAAGCCTATTATCCATGATTATGTACCTCAGTACTTGATACAACAACTTTCGATCTATCTTCTTCTCTTGGGGCAACTCCCCAGAGACAAGGTATTTAACTATTGGCTCCATCCACCCATCTTTGGGTTGTATAGATTCCACCACGTCTGGAGCCGAGATACTTGGAGACTCCAAGTAATCAATGGGAACCACAATGATTAACTTAACATCTTTGGTCATGGCCAGCTTGGCCAGGGCGTCAGCATTGGAATTTTGCTCTCGCGGTACCTGCCTAATAGTGAATCCTTGAAAGTTATGCAGCATTTCTTAGACCTTTGCCAAGTACGCTGTCATCTTTGTTCCTCAGGCCTGGTACCATCCGAGAACTTGGTTCACCACGAGTTGGGAGTCGCTAAAGATCTCGAGTCCTTCGGCATTGAGCTCCAACGCCACTTAGAGCCTAGCGATTAAGGCTTCATATTCTGCTTCATTATTAGAGGCAATAAACCCAAAACGGAGGGTACTATGTACCCTATGCCCCTCAGGGGAATTGGAGGATTTTCCATGTGCGCCTTGAGTTGTTGGAATGCCTATTCGTACTCTTCTGTCCATTCAAAGCTCTGACTTCCTCAAAGAACATTAAAGAAAGGGATGCACTTGTCCATTTCCTTGGAGACAAAATAGCTCAAAGTTGTGATCCTCCCTGTCAGACTTTGAACATCTTTATATTTTCAGGGAGATGACATCTCGACTAGGGGATTGGTCTTCTCAAGGTTTGCCTCAATTCCCCGAGCACTAACGATGAAGCCTAATGATGCAAGCCCAAATGTGCTCTTTTGGGGTTTTAGCTTCATCTCGAACCGGTGAAGCACCGTGAAGACCATAGTAAGGTCACCCACATGGTTAGGGGCGATCCTAGACTTGGCCAACATATCATCCACATAGACCACCATGTTTAGACCCAATTGGGTTTTGACCATCTTGGGAACCAACCTCTGGTAGGTGGCGCCAGCATTTTTCAGCGCAACAGGCATCACAATGTAATAATAGATACCCTTGTCAGTTCGAAAGCTAGTGTGCTCCTGATCAGTGGTGTGCACATATATCTGGTTATATCTTGAGTATGTGTCCATGAACGACAGCAACTCGTAACCAGAGGTGACATCGACCATCTAGTCTATCTTAGGGAGCGGAAAGCAGTCCTTTGGACAGGCCTTGTTAAGGTCCAAGAAATCCATGCATGTCCTCCAAGTGCCATTCAACTTTAGCACGAGGACAAGATTGATAACCACCTAAGATATTGGGCTTCTCGGATAAACCCATTGGAGAGGAGCTTGTCCACTTCAGCCTTGAGAGCCTCTTTATGAGTTTAATAAAATGTCCGCTGCTTCTGCTGGATGGGTACAAAGCTAGGATTGATGTCCAAGGCATGGCATATGATATTTTGATCAATACTAGTCATGTCAGAATGTGACGATGAGCACACGTCTTGGTTTCCTCCGAGGAAGCCCACCATTGTCTATCAGACTTCCATTTTTAAGTTTCCCCTAACTTTTACTTTTCTGTCAGGGGTGGAGGTATCAAGAACTACCTCCTCCACCTCCCCTATTGGTTTAATGGACCTCTCCTCTTGAACCCTTGGTTCTAACTCGTCTAACCCTGACTCTTCGATAACTTGTACCTTCGAGGCCTCGGATTTCTCGGAACCTTCCTCCCTTACCATCATCACTAGAGCCTTGAGGGAGACATTGTAACACTATCTTGCCTCTTTCTGGTCACCACGAACTGTGCCAATACATGCACAGATGACGGATGGAGGTGACGACTCCAAACACCACCAGTGAAGGTCGTCTCAGGATGGCGTTGTACGCTGAGGAACAATCCACCACCACAAAAGTGCAGTATATGAAGGCTTCGCGAGGCACCTCTCCACGCATCACAGGGAGCTTTATCTGTCCCATTAGGATGAGGGCCTCCCCCAAGAATCCATAGAGTGTCGAGGTGAATGGGGACAAGTCTGCCATTGTTAGCCCTATCTCCTCGAAGATTGACTTAAGCAGGATGTTCACCGAACTCCCATTGTCTACAAAAATCTATGTCACCATTTTGTTGGAGATTTGGCTCTCAATCACCAACGGGTTGTGGTGTGGCAAATGTACCCTCAGAGCATCTGTAATGACCCACTAATCTAGACTTTTGGACCATTAACGAAACTATACATTAAATCCTTAATAGAACATACATTTGCGAAAATACCATAATTTTATTAAGTAACTTGTAAAAATAATAGTTACTTACATAAATACCAAAAAGGATATGGGATCCCATTGTCTTTAAAAAAAACAAAACATGATTTAAAGTAAAAAGACATTACATATATCATGCGGAAAATACATGTAAAAAAAAAACATAAAACAGAAACTACATCCTCGAATCGAATAACGCTCGGCTCCTTGACTCCATTAACCATCGATACACATCCTCTAAGCGTCCACGAATCTTACTGCCTCTTAAAGCTATTTTCCTGCACATAAAACAAAAAGGAATGAGCCTAATGCCCAGCAAGGAAAATCTAACACATAGTCATAAACATAATTTCATAAGAAGCATAAAGACTTAACATAATACATATAACATACACTTATTATAATGGCCATTATTACTTGGGGTCCCATAGACTAAACAAGCATATGCCCATGGGATTAGTGGGGTCCTACTAGCTAAGTAGGTCATATGCCCATAACCCATTTGGGGTCTTGTTAGTCATATGGGTCATATGCCCAAGCCTACAAACATACATGCATACATATCATAACACAATTAATTACATAAAACATAAGATAACATAAGCATATAACATATTGATTCTAGCCTATTTTCCTTACCAAAGTTACCGGGATATGTGGACTGAGTTGGGACTTTTGGAACACTCCTAAAACCATATATAAAGAGTGAGTCTAAAGAAGAAAAGAGATGAAAAGGAAATGGGAAGACTAAACCATTGAAAGTGACACTTACCAAAACTTATGTGTTCAAGAGCTTAGATTTCCTAACCAAAATAAGAATGAGGTTAGGAAACTGAGTAGAAGGCTATGAGAAAGAAAATAACATAAAACAATGAGCTAGAGTTTTGGTTTACCTCAAAGACTTGAAAGACCAATCTACACCACAACCGAAATACTATAGAACCTCACTTCCCAAAGTGTTTGATAAGCTTATGATTTTCCCAAACCAGGTGTTTACACTCTCACACTCACTTAACACTAGCAGCTTCTGAACTTAGAGCAAAAGGTGAATAATGGCTGGGTACTAGGTCCTATTTATAGAGTTTGGGAATGAAAGTATCTTGATTTTACTTGAATAAAAATAATGGCTTTTTAGGTGAAAATAATTTGAATAATCGTTCAGCAGAGGCTGAAGACTTGTTCAAAAGATGCTGGACTTATGAAGGAGTTTGAATGGCTGAAAGGAAAAGAATTCAAAAATGTTTGAAAACATGCTGGAGGAGGCGATATATCGCCCCCTGTAGGCGATATATCGCCTGGGCCAGTATGCCTGAGGCGACCGTGCATCGTCTCGTGTTTTCCGTATCTACGTGCTGCGATATATCGCCCCCTATAGCTACGATATATCGGCACACGCTGAATATTTAAACACGAAATTACACATTTTTAGCTAAGTTTGAATGGAGTAAACAGCCTTGACTAAGCCCTCAACGTATTCAAAGCTGCTGACTGGCCTTAAAGCATTCAATTTTACCCTTATTTAATTTAATCCTCAAAAATACTTAATCCTTAATTACCCATTCATAACATGTGCTTAAAATCCTATTGGTTGATATCTAAACCTTATAATATAACAAATATTATCCTTAATATCAGTCATATAATCAAACCTTAGGTTATACTTAATATTCTTAAACTATAGGTTAAACTTAGAAAATCTATAAGTACTACTATGAGTGTCCAAATAATTCCCGGTCTGAACCAAAAATCCACAGTTACAAAGATAATACATACTATAATACTACTAAATAATTAGCTAAGTAAAGTTCTTGGACTCTACAGCATCATCTTTGGAGAATGTTATGACTTGGTCAGCCATTTGTGGCCTTTAGGAAGGTAGCTAGGCCAAACCCATGACCTCATCATTGTGATTCAAAGCATGCACATATCTGTTTTGCGAGCTTCATGAAGTCCCCACCCCTCCCCCCCAAGTGAGGCCTCCTAAGATGGTTCCTACCCGCCCATTTACCGGAGGAGGACCTTAGGCCAATGGATGTTAGGGAGCTACTAGAGCTGCTGCTGGGACTTGTGGTGCAACAGGTGGTACCACCGTTCCTGCCACGAGAGGCTGTGTTGGACGTGCTCCACCTTGGCTTATTGGTGGAGGTGTCCCAACTTGATGTGATTCTCAATATCATCGTTGAGTTGACGACACTCATTGGTGTGGTGCCCTATGCCGTTGTGGAAATTATAAAATTTTCCATGGTCCCGCCTATCCCTGTCTCTTCGGATGGGCTGCGACTTACTGTAATGAACGTGTTGTGTTGTGGCCATAAAGATATTCTCTCAACAGTCTACCAAGACAGTGTACTCAGAACACTGCGAGACGTACTTCTCGCTTATGTGACTCCCTGCTCGGGCAGTGTGGTTCCGCATCCCCTGGGCTTACGGCCTTTACCCTTCCCTCCGCACCTAGTGCCGTTGGGAGCTCTGCTAGATTCAGCAGGCCGAGAGGGGGCAACAACTAACACTAACGCAAGTTGAAAAGTGCTATATCCAGTGGACGCTGCCCTGAACCCTGTTGAAGCCATATCAAATCTAGGAGCGCACATGCCGCTGTAACCGGAAGGTAGGGCGTTCTGGCTGGGTTGGATTCCCCTCGAGCTTTGCTGGACGAGAACATAGGGGGAATATTGGATCCCCGAGGCCATGGGACCAGGCATGGCTGATGTAGGAAAGATGGCAGGCGCTCTGAATGCCTCGACCCAATTGATGTACTCTTGTGCTCGACGAATGAAGTCGTCTACATCCCCTTTGTTGGAGATCATCCCAAAGCAGGGACGCTATGCAGATACCAGCTTGTAATACCATAAACTATTGGCCATCATCGACCCTTTTAGTTTTCATTGCTTCCTCCTCCGGACAGAACCTCGGACAATGACTCCTATGGGGATGGTTAGTTCCCAAGGGGACACCAGCTTAAGGTCTAGCGCGGTCTGTAAGGGTGCGTCGGGGTGGGATGCCCCGTGCTCCACGACCATTGACTTCCTGGCAGTGTCCTCGGGGCCCTGAGTCATTACCCCTGCCAGCTTGCTAAGGAACCTGGTGGCCTCCGGGTTCTTGACGTGCCCTCTTCTGCTTTGGAGCAGGATTACCATCAACCTTTCCCTTGCCATGGTCTTGCTATGGCATCGGGGTTCCAAATCATGCTGGGTGCCAGGTGGGCACCTCAGCTGGTAGATCTGGAGCCTTTGCAACTGGGTGCTCGAGAGGCACTCTAGCGGCATTAACAGGTGGCACTCCAATGGGGTGCGTAGGTGGCATGCCAGTAGGGTTCCCCACAGGTACGTTGCCATTGGAGTCCACTCGAAACCCCAGGGCTGCCAGAACCTTCATGGCAAGTACCATCTCTTGTAGGGCGGTGATATTACCCTCTTGAGCATCGATCTTTTATTTCTTGGTGGCCACCTGCTCACGGAGCACCACCACCTCCAGGGTCTTTTCCGCGTCCATGGGTTGGGGGTATTCTTCCTCATAATACCCCTAGTTGACATTATTATCTTTGCCGTCATAATCGGCGTATTCATCGTAGTCCTCCATCATCTCAGGCACGTCCTGAGGTGGTTGCCGACTGGGTTCTCCTCCTTCAACTTCGGTAGAAGGGAGCACGTCATCTGTAACATTTCTTCGTGTAGTTACCATGGTTGTGAGTGTTTCAAATGCTTTTTTCAAGCTCTCAATGAAAGCACCAAAATGTTGACTGCCTTTTTCGCAATCAACCTTAACAAGAGAGATTAAAGGAATTTTACATAGTTCAGGTAATAAAAGAACCCTAGTCCATGAGTCCCTGGTATTAAGAGGATTGGGAGCTTGAAAGCGTAGGCTTTAATGGAGTATTCTCATGCAGTGTTTAGATTGCTCTGAGTACAAGGTGCTTTCTCTCTAAAAAGTTGAACCCTTTACAATGAGACTCCCAACCCTATTTATAGAGGCTGAGATCATTAATACTAATGATAAGTAATTAATACACATTCTTCTGATTATTGGGGGATTAATACTACCTCAATGCATTGGGCTGAATTGAACAGAGACCACGACCCAAGCGATATTTGCGGGGCCCACTGCCAAAAAGTACCGACTTTATAGGGAACATGCCCAGGGTACTGTCAGGGCATGTTGCAAGTACCTCCATGTCAGACGACGTAGTGAGCGTGCAAATTTTCGAGTTGTACACTCACCTATAAAGGTTTGCCAAGTCTTCCTCTGATGCTGCTAACCCGCATTAGCTGACCCCATGTTTATCCTCTAGATCCTGAGGACAAGGTCCTCGCCCTGGAATATAACTGATGGGAAGAAACAACCCATGGACTGCCAAGAACCCATGGGACACATCCTTAGGAAGACGTTCGCAGCTCTCGGGACATGGCCCTGGGGAGGTGTCGAAGTCCTCCCTCTATCCGAGGGGAATGAGCTACGACTGTAGAACCGACCTCTTGAGGACTCATCCTTAGGGAGCGGCCTCATCGAAAGAAGCACATGTCCTAGTCGGGTGGCCACATGTCCTACTCAGACAATCATGTGTCCTTTGATGAAAATACAGAAAACACTTTTCATTGTACTTATAACGAACCTCCTACAAGTTTTCGTGAAATTCTGAAAAATTTACAGTGTTGAAGCAGAGTTCAAACAAATACTTTTACATGGGTATAAAAAAAAGAATAAATAATATTTGTTCCCCCCAAACTATGACCATCATATGATCGTGCCCCGAACTATATACGTTACTGAAATATGAGACTTCTGTTAAATTTGGTTCTAGGTGGCTAATAGATTGATGATGTGACATTTTGTCTGTTGATGTAGCATCGCCATGTGTTGAATAATTAGCAAGTTTGCTCCCCGAACTTTGACTACTACCAAATTGTGCCATTTCTATTAAAACTAATTTTTTTTTTAAGAAAAACTCTATTTAAAAAAATAATTTTAAATGATTAAGAAAATAAACAATACTAAAAGTTTCAAATTAATTAAATAAAGTTTTAAATATTCAAAAATTAAAATTATAGTTAAAAACAAATAACTTTGTTTTTTACTTTTTCTTTTCTTTTACAATATAAAATAAATATATTTTAAAATAAAAATTAAAAAATAAATCCTGAAATAAACCTTTTTCCTATTCGTACTCCTTCTGAATTAATTTTTTATTTATTTATTTAAGCCCTTCATCCTCCTCTGTCTATAATTAATTTTTTTTTCTTTGTTTTAGTATTTATTTTAAATTTTCATTCTAGAATATATTTATTTTCTATTGTTAAAGAAAAGAAAGAGAAAAAGGTAAAAAAAAGTTTTTTGTTTGTAATTAGATTTTTAATTTTTTAAGGATTTAAGTAATATTTTTAAGAAAAAAAATTAATTTTTTAATAAAAAAGGCACAATATGGTACTGGTCAAAGTTCGGAGGGCAAATTTCTAATTATTCTACACATGGCACTACAACATCAACAGAAAAAATGTCACATCATCAATCTTTTAGCCACCTAGGACAAAACATAAATCCCTTAAGGTGTTAGAAAATAATTATTATTCCATCTTATTTATTAGCGCCCCATGCGACGATTACGAACTGGACTCTAGTCCTCAACGGTGGACTCGTCCCCTGAACTATAATAAAAAATGTTCTCCGGGATGTGGAAATAGCTGGGAGCGCTCGCCATAATCTCCATCCTCGCGGTCAGACGCAACATGGCTCAGATTACTTCTTCAACTGCCAACTCTCCTTCCTCGTCAAGCACCGTCTCTAAATGCTCCTCCAGTTCCCCGTCATCCGTCTTTACTAGCACCAACTCCAGACGACGAAACTTGTAGTAACCCAGAAATTTGCGAATTGTGTAATCCATGGTGCTAAAATCCAGGTCTTGTTGTTCAACAAGGTTCCATGATTGATCCCACTGAAGAAAGGCCTCCGAGTATATCGACAATGCTTCCCTCATGACCCAATGTTGCTCAATGGGCCATAGTAAGGCTCCCCTTTTATTCATCATCCCTTGGATGCGATCACAGACCTCCTTTGTCATTTTCAAGACTGCTATGCGCCAATCGTAAGGGTCCTCGTCAAGCTGGACTTTAGGAATCGTGAGGATCTCCTTAAGCAATTGTTTCTTAGTCGTTTTCAATACAGGAGGCATCTTACTAGTGCAGTTACGAACTAAAAAAATTAAATAAAACAAAAACAAGTAATAGCACATAAGCAAATACTTACGACGCGGTGAGGTGAGATTTTGCCGTCTTTAGCGTGTATGGGGGGGGGGGGTCGTTGGAAACATGGACGACCGGCTTTGATACCATTTGTAAAAAAACGCTCTTAATTAATACTTAATAAAACATTCACATTTTCAATGGTTTATAATAGAAAGCCACTTATTATAAAGGTTTCAGTGGGGTCTCGCTTAAAACATGCAAGTTGGGCCCAACAGTTTAAAAAGAAAATATCTGTTTTATGGAAAGTTCTAAAACAAACAAAAGTTTAAGTCCCACTGAAAATTTTAAGAAAATCCCAATAAACATAACATTATTAAAAATTTGCGTTTAAAGTTGATCGTTTCTCGTCCATAGGATGCCCCACGCCATACACACCAGGACGACAGAACTCCCTAGATCACCACGCGTGCCACAGAGAAACCTATTTGCTACCTGGAAGGGAAAGTAAGGGGGTGAGCAAAAAGCCCAATAAGGAAGTACAAACAACGAGCAAGTAAGATATAGAAAATTACAAACACTATCATTCGTCTTTATACATCATAACATCATCATAAAATTTGGATCAATATCATAAACATAAACATATCCATGTCAACATAATGCAACCATCATATCATAAACATCATAACAAAATCATAAGCATCACCAAACATCATAACATAATCATAAACAATTCCTTGTGAACATGGCCCGCTAACTTGTCCATGCCACCCTTTGAGGTAAACAAGAGTCTCTGGTCCTTGAATAACCTCGGCGCGTCCGCCCATGGAGTTATGTCTTCATATCCTTAGTAACTCGGGTTATGTCTTCTTTATCCTTAGCAACCCATTTTGATGTGTCCCGTTCATCACGCTAACATCCATTCATATCATACAATATTCATACAAGCCAACATATCATCACATTATGGCATTCATAATTCATAACATTTCATTCACACAACAGTCTTACCATTCATAATATAACATTCATAAATTCTATTTAACTTCCTTACCTCAGGTCCAAGCTAAGTAAAACCACAACTTCTCAACGAGCCTATACCATAATCAAAACGACATTCCTTAGCTTCACATAATTACTAGTTTGCCCTTTCATACAACTCATGTGTGCATGCGCCATGCACACATGGTGAGAGTTACACACACATACAATATGCTTGGTTACACATAAGGTCATAAAAAGATTAATGCTCATTCTACCTATATTGCATGCATGATCTTTCTATAAAAACTACATGGTTGCATAATAGACATTATTTTGGACGTAAAAGTGAATTTGCATATAACATGCATACGTGGGAATGTTGCGTAAATGTGGCATTTAAAACGATAATTTTATGCGTCTTACTTTTATCGTTTTAAAATAATAGACTTGTAGAATGTTTTGTTTACCATTGTTTATCTTCTTTAAATTACTAGGTTGATTAAATCTCCCAAAACATTCTTTTTATTTCATATAAACAATTTTATTTAGCCATTAAGAATATATAAAAGACCCATTTATTATTTTTAAATTATAAAGAAATGCAAAGGCATTGGAAATTATTTTAAAAAGAAAATACCTATGATTATCATGTCTCCTTATAAAATAATAATTTAATTTAAGTTAATAGAATTTCATAATTTGATGTAAGAAAAATAATAATTTTAAGTGTGGGAAAAATATATTTTGTGTGAATTATTTTTAATACTAAATTTTTATGTAACACAAATTCATATGTGAAAATTAAATAACTATTTAAACTTTTTAAACTAAACTTTCAGCCATTATTTAAAAAAAATCACAAGTGAATAAAAATCCAACATTTTTCTTAATCCAATTAAAGAAAATTATAACTTGTAAAATAACCACTCATATTATATTAAAAATACCACTTTTAAATTTTACCATAGTTTAGGTTATTAATTTATTTCAAAATACCAATCAAATTCCTTTTATTGAAACACACTTTACATTTTTAAACAAAAATGTCTGCAATCCTTATTTTTAAAACTCATATTTTCTAAAAAATATAAAAAAAATCTGTAGGTAATTATTTGTGCAAATACATCATTTTAATTGTGAATTAAAATACCATTTTATTTTCACAAACACCACATTTCATTAGAGCCATTCTTATGCATACATATCTTTATTTCATCAATCTTTTCACCATTTAATCACCAAATCAGCAAGCATAAATCACCATGAATTTATCTTTTACCTCATGCCTCATAAAATTCATACAAGATCATTCATGTTTCATAAACACAATAATTCACAAATCCTAACATGCTCTTATTATACAAATAATTCAAAGAATATAACTAACACATATTCATATACAACCTTATAAAACCTTATTCTTTTTTGTAATGAGTTCATGCATGCAACCCAACAAAATAATAATACAACATGCATGAATAACATGACACAAATCCTCATATATGCCTTTATATTAAACCTAACATGTTCCTATAATTTTTTTATGCATACCATAATTTATTGATACATGATCTCATATACACCCTATCATGTTTCTAGATTCACAATTGATTTTAAAACATACAAGAAAAAAAATCATGCTTGAACATCACCCCTAGGCCGAAACACTTAGGATACCCAACAAGAATTTACACAAAATCCTCATCTATATACACATGAAACCTAGCATGTTTCTAACATGTGTGAAACACAAGAAAATCAAACAATCAATTATGCCCAAACCACATAGGCCGAAACCCTAAAAAACAACCTTCCCTTTCAAACTCATCACCATGAACATAAGAACATTATCATTCCAAAATTTCACACAAAAACATAACCATGCCTAGATCAAATCTCCCATTCATATAAACTATCAACACATAAACCAAAAAATCCAGGGGTTCATTACCTTTCTTGATTGATAGAATCAAGAACACAAGGTGACCAATACCAAATTTTACCACCCTTTGTTCAAACCTAGGGATTTCAAAATCCACCATGAGAAGAAGAAAGATCCAACCACACACAACAATAAAAACAAAGTCAATGTCATAATAATCAAGAGAAGAGAATAGACAAACAAAATCACAAAGAAAACATACTCTAGACTTGGTTTCTCTTCTCCTTCTTCTTCTTTCTTTCCTCCTTCTCTCTAGAAAATGGCAGCCCCTTCCCCTTTCTCTCTCTAGCTCACCACTCTCTCTCTCTCTTCCTCTCTTCAACACACGACAGCCCCAAGAGAATAATGCTCTTCGAATATTTCCATTCCCTCTTTAACCTAATTCTCTCATAATGATCCAATAAAAGAAAAAGGCAAGTTTCCTTTCTCTTTTTATTTTCTTTTGATTTCTAATTATTTTCTTTTATCACAATTGATATAGGAGATAAAATGGTGATCACATTCCTATCCCAAAATAGCATTATCACCTTATTTTTAATTTATTTGAATAATAAAATTTATAGAAATATCCCTCTTTCTTTCCCACTCTAAGCCACATGTCCACTATGGTTTCCCTTTCCTATTATTTTTTTTATCAATTAAATCAAATAAAATCTAATATAAGGAAATATAAAGTGTGTAGAAAATCTACACATGTGTACCATGCTACCATGCACTAGCACATACTAAATCACTAGGGGTACACCACTATCTACCATGCACCTTAGTGCATTCAACCAAATCTCTCATAATCACATTTTTAAAATAAAAATAAATAAATATCATTTAACAAATAATTTCACAAAAATTCTACAAACAATTCTAACAATTAAATAAAATAACAAACAATTAAATAAAACAAACAACAACTAAATAAAATAAACAACATTTAAATAAAACTATTCACCACAATTAACACTATAATAAAATAAAACACAAAAATTTTAATAAACTAAAAAAAAATTTGGTGCACTACAATATACCCTCTTTAAAAGGAATTTCGCCCCGAAATTATTTCTTACCAAATAATTCAGGGTATCTTTTTCTCATGTCTTCCTCCAACTCCCATGTTGCTTCTCGTTTCGTACTATTCTTCCACAGGACCTTAACTAGTGGAATCCTTTTGGATCTCAATTCCTTGATTCCCTTTTCAATAATGCGCTCAGGCTGTGCATCATAACTCATGTCCTGCTTCAGCTGTAACGACTCATAACACAACACATGAGAGGGGTCTAACACATACTTACGCAACATCGAGATGTGAAAGAAGTTATGCGTTTCAGCTAATACTGGGGGCAGTGCCAAACAGTATGCAACTTGCCCTACTCTGTCCAATATCTAAAATGGACCGATATATCTAGGGCTGAACTTCCCTTTCTTTCAAAAATGCATAACACCCTTCATTGGCGAGACCTTTAGGAAAATAAACTCGCCCACTGAAAACTCGATGTCTCTTCTCTTGAGGTCAGCGTAGCTCTTTTGCCTACTCTGCGTGGTAAGCATCCTTTGGCGAATCTTCTCAATCGCCTCACTGGCTTCGCTAGCTGATTCAAGGCCTAAAATATGTTTCTCCCCAACTTCGTCCCAGTGCAAAGGAGATCTACACTTATGCCCATATAACATCTCATAGGGAGCCATCCCCATAGTAGATTGGTAACTGTTATTATACGAGAACTCCATTAGGGGTAGATATCGGTTCCAAGACTCTGAAAAGTACAATCACCTCAACATGTCTTCTAAAATCTGAATGGTCCTCTCAGACTGGCCATCGGCCTGAGGATGAAATGCGGTGCTACACTTTAGTCTTGATCCCATAGCTCTCTGTATCCCTTTCCAAAAGTTCGATGTGAAAACTGACCCACAATAAGAAATTATCGACTTTGTCACCCCATGAAGTCTCACTATCTCACTAATATACAAGTCAACATATTGATCCGCCGAGTATGTGGTCTTGACTGGCAGAAAATGGGCAGACTTAGTGAGTCTATCTACTATCACCCACACTGAGTCGTGGTGCTTGATGGTTCTAGGCAACCATACCACAAAATCCATTGTGATATCCTCCCATTTTCATTCAGGAATGTAGAGCGGTTGAAGCAACCCTGCTGGCCTCTGGTGTTCCGCTTTGACTTGCTAGCATGTCAAACATCTAGCAACCAACTCAGCAATAACCCTCTTCATTCCATGCCACAAATATAACGCCTTAAGGTCTTGGTACATTTTCGTGGACCCTGGGTGCAAGGAATAAGGCATTGTGTGTTCTTCTTTCATAATACTTTCATTAATTTCAGCATTGTCAGGCACGCAAATCCTATCCTTGTATCTCAGCAATCCACCATTAGACATTGTGAAATCGCTGCTGCCACCTTCTTGTACCAAAGCCTCTTGTTTCACTAAGGCTTCATCCAATTTCTATCCTTCTCGAATTTGTTCCAATAGGGAGGATTGCAATGTGAGGTTCGCCAAACTTCCCGTCACAATTTCTATGCCGACATTTATGATCTCTTTCTGAAGAGGCATCTCTATTGTATGTAGTGCTGAGACACTCCCATGTCCCTGCTTGCTCAATGCATCTGCAACCATGTTGGCCTTGCTTGGGTGGTATAGAATCTCAAAGTCGTTGTCCTTTACTAATTCCAACCACCTTCGCTGCCTCATGTTCAGTTCCTCTTGTGTGAAAAAGGTATTTCAGACTTTTGTGGTAGGTGTATATCTCACACTTGACTCCGTACAGGTGATGACTTCATTTCTTTAGTGTGAACACTACTACTGCCAATTCAAGGTCATGAGTGGGATACCATTGCTCGTAATCCTTGAGTTGTCTGGAAGCATAAGCTACCACCTTCCCTTCTTGCATCAACACGCATCCCAAGCCATTCTTTGATGCATCACAGTACACCACAAAAATTCTACAAACAATTCTAACAATTCAATAAACTAAAAAAAAAATTGGTGCACTACAATTTACCCTACTTAAAAGGAATTTCGTCCCGAAATTATTTCTTACCAAATAATTCAGGGTATCTTTCTCTCATGTCTTCCTCCAACTCCCATGTTGCTTCTCATTTCGTACTATTCTTCCACAGGACCTTAACTAGTGGAATCCTTTTGGATCTCAATTCCTTGATTCCTTTTTCAATAATTCGCTCAGGTTGTTCATCATAACTCAGGTCCTGCTTCAGCTGTAACGGCTCGTAACTCAACACATGAGAGGGGTCTAACACATACTTACACAACATCGAGATGTGAAAGACATTATGCGTTTCAGCTAATACTGGGGGCAGTGCCAAACGGTACGCAACTTGCCCTACTCTGTCCAATATCTCAAATGGACCAATATATCTAGGGCTTAACTTCCCTTTCTTTCCAAAACGCATAACACCCTTCATTGGCGAGACCTTTAGGAAAACAAACTCGCCCACTGAAAACTCGATGTCTCTTCTCTTGAGGTCAGCGTAGTTCTTTTGTCTACTCTGCGCGGTAAGCATCCTTTGGCGAATCTTCTCAATCGCCTCACTGGCTTCCCTAACTGCTTCAAGGCCTAAAATCTGTTTCTCCCCAACTTCATCCCAGTACAAAGGAGATCTACACTTACACCCACATAACATCTCATAGGGAGCCATCCCCATAGTAGATTGGTAACTGTTATTATACAAGAACTCCATCAGGGGTAGATATCGGTTCCAAGACTCTGAAAAGTACAAAGCACAGCACCTCAACATGTCTTCTAAAATCTGAATGATCCTCTCAGACTGGCCATCGGTCTGAGGATGAAATGCAGTGCTAAACTTTAGTCTTGATCCCATAGCTCTCTGTAGCCCTTTCCAAAAGTTCGATGTGAAAACTGACCCCTGATCAGAAATTATCGACTTTGGCACCCCATGAAGTCTCACTATCTCACTAATATACAAGTCAACATATTGATCCCTCGAGTATGTGGTCTTGACTGGCAGAAAATGGGCAAACTTAGTTAGTCTATCTACTATCACCCACATTGAGTCATGGTGCTTGGTGGTTCTAGGCAACCCTACCACAAAATCCATATCGATATCCTCCCATTTTCATTCAGGAATGTAGAGCGGTTGAAGCAACCCTGCTGGCCTCTGGTGTTCCGCTTTGACTTGCTTGCATGTCAAACATCAAGCAACAAACTCAGCAATAACACTCTTCGTTCCATGCCACCAATATAACGCCTTAAGGTCTTGGTACATTTTCGTGGACCCTGGGTGCAAGGAATAAGACGTTGTGTGTGCTTCTTTCATAATACTTTCATTAATTTCAGCATTGTCAGGCACGCAAATCCTATCCTTGTATCTCAGCAATCCACCATTAGACATTGTGAAATCGCTGCTGCCACCTTCTCGTACCAAAGCCTCTTGTTTCACTAAGGCTTCATCTAATTTCTGTCCTTCTCGAATTTGTTCCAATAGGGAAGATTGCAATGTTAGGTTCACCAAAAATTCCCGTCACAATTTCGATGCCGACATTTATGATCTCTTTCTGAAGAGGCATCTCTATTCTATGTAGCTGAGACACTCCCATGTTCCCGCATGCTCAAAGCATCTGCAACCATGTTGGCCTTGCCTGGGTGGTATAGAATTTTACAGTCGTAGCCCTTTACTAATTCCAACCACCTTCGCTGCCTCATGTTCAGTTCCTTCTGTGTGAAAAAGTATTTCAGACTTTTGTGGTCGGTGTATATCTCACACTTGTCTCCGTATAGATGATGTATCCATATATTTAGTGCGAACACTACTGCTGCCAATTCAAGGTCATGAGTAGGATACCATTGCTCATAATCCTTGAGTTGTTTGGAAGCATAAGCTACCACCTTCCCTTCTTGCATCAA
Source organism: Humulus lupulus (assembly GCF_963169125.1). Classification (NCBI taxonomy): domain Eukaryota; kingdom Viridiplantae; phylum Streptophyta; class Magnoliopsida; order Rosales; family Cannabaceae; genus Humulus; species Humulus lupulus. The sequence goes on from NC_084797.1 coordinate 52,382,693, forward strand.
CACGTATCCTAAGCCGTTCTTTGATGCATCATAGTACACCACAAAAATTCTACAAATAATTCTAACAATTAAATAAAATAACAAACAATTAAATAAAACAAAAAACAACTAAATAAAATAAACAACATTTAAATAAAACAATTCACCACACTTAACACTATAATAAAATAAAACACAAAAATTTTAATAAACTAAAAAAAAATAATTTGGTGCACTACAAAGAGCCCAAGGCTCTCCTCTAATTTGACACGCACCGCGGTGTGCCCTTACTTGCACCACGACTCAAATGGAGGTTTGTCACCTCCTTCTTCTTCCTGTTCATGAGAGCCATGATGCCCCAAGAATAGGTCAGCAACTTGCCATCAAAAATCATAAATTTTACCATTTTCTTCAAGACAAAACCCACCAAATCCTATAACATAGCTAAATCTCTAAGCTAAAGTTTCCAATCAACTCAGCACCTCAAAACACACAAAACCCAAGCCTTAACTTGGTCAAAATCTCCTTAAATCACAAAATTTTGAACTGAGTTTCTAAACTCCAAAACTTAACTAAAACCTAAGAAGCAGAGATATTCAAGGCTGAAAATTGTTACCTCAAATGCCCCAAGTGATGCTAAGCTCCTTCCTAAGAAACCCCGAGCCTAGGCTAGCCTCGATTCCTTGTAAATTGCAAGAATTCCCAAGGAATTTGAGTGCCTGTGTGAACGAGAGAGAGAGAGTGCTGAATGATTTTCCTTCTGTTTTTGTTGTTTGTGAGGATTACTTAGACTATAAGTAACCTTAAGAAAATCCCGAGGCTTGGGGTACAAAAAAGTCCCCGAGGGAGAAATGGTCAAAACTTCTGGAATTCCCTTCTAATCTCACTAAAAGCGAATATATGCTCAAATATTCATCCCCGTTACCCGATAACCCGATAATGTAGTATATACCCAAGATACCACTTGATTCACCCTGATTCGGGTAGTAAGTCCCATTGTGACTTTCCCGCTAACTTGCTCCGTAGGATTGTCCTGTGCCAAGCAACCCAAATATATCCACATAATAATGTGGTCTCATACATATATTACATATACGCACATATATACCCGTAATGGGAAAAATTACGAAAATTTTCCTTCTGATAAGAAATGGGCCCACATGCATATTTAATACACCTAAACATGCATATATAGTCATATTATAATATAACTCATATAATCATATACTAACACACATATACATCGCATAAACATAGAATTTTCCATAAACTGCCATCCTGGCCCTCTAATGAAGGCCCTAAGCCTTATTAGGTAATTTGGGACGTTTCAAGGGGCATATTTGTAATTTTGACCCGTTGAGGGTCTAATTGTAATTGTATAATATTATGTTATTTAGATCACATTATTATGTGGATATATTTGAGATATTCGGTTGGAGTCGGTCCTTTCGAACAAGCTAGCGGTTGAGTCAAAACAGGGGATTTATACCTAGCTTGGGGTGAGCTAAGGGGTATTTCGGTAATTTAGTGAGTTACCGGGGATCACTAGAGTATGAGTCGTATTTTGAGAAAAATAGTGATATTCCAAGTTTAACGATATTAACTGGAAATTTTAAGTGTATTGTGAGACGGGAGGGTAAAATGACAATTTTTCCCTTGAGAGGCTTTGGGAGGATTTTAGGGAGTGAGGGCATTATGGTCATTTTGACAATGGGCTGCCTTAAGTTAGCTGAAGCTTATCAGCTCACGTTAGAAAACAAACAAAACAGTCTCACACTTTCTCTTCACGTCCTTTCTCTCTCACTAGGTTGGTTTGAGTTTTTTGATAAATTTTGCTAATTAGACTTAATGCCTTGATTAGTGTGTCGGGAGGGCATAATTGGATTTAAATGTGGATTATGTGAATTTAATTGAATATATGTGTTATTATGTGAATTCTATGAGTTATATTATGATATGACTACTTATGCATGTGTTAAGTGTACTAAATATGCTTTTACGTCTAATTTTGTTAAAAAATGCATTTTTGTAATTTTGACCCACTGAGGGGATAATTGTAATTATATGTGTTATGTGAGTGAGACCATATTATTATATGGTTATATTTGTGATATATGGCTTAAGTCAAGCCTTATGAGAAATTTAGCGGGAACGTCACAATGAGGTCAAATACCCGGCATAGGGTGAGCCTATGGGTATTTTGGTAATTTAGTACATTATCAGAGTTTTTCAGGTAATGGGAATTTATTTGGTGATTATTTGGGATATTAGATTAATTGAGATTTTATAGTGTTATTTGAGGTTCAGTGGAATTAGTGGTAAAATGACCGATTTTCCCTTGGAGGTTACCTTGAAGGTTAAGAGTGGGTAGGGGTAATATGGTCATTTGACAACATTAGCTAGTAAAGTGGTCAACAACCTTGGGGAAGTGGAACTCACATTCAAAATCTCTCTTTCCTTCCTCTATGGTGTACTCTTAAAAGCTTACTTAAAAACGTGGGATTTTGGAGCTCAATTTGTGAGACTTGTTGGAATTTTTGGAAGAAGAGAGGGATTAACTGGACTTGGGCACAACTTTGAGATTATCCTAGGTCTAGAGCCACAAATTTTGCACCTAAGGTATGGATTCCTTCCTCTGAATCTTTGTTCTTGGTGTTCTTAAGCTTGAATAAGTTTGGGATTTTAAATTCGTCAATTCTGTTTTTGGGATGGTTTAGAGGTCGAATTGATGGTGGAAGTTATTCCTTCCTATGAATCTTTGTTCTTGGTGTTCTTAAGCTTGAATGGGCTTGGGATTTTAAATTCGTCAATTCTATTTTTGGGATGATTTAGAGGTCGAATTGATGGTGGGAGTTAGTTTAAAAATAAATTTAGAAGCTTGTGATGGTGAGAAACGTGATTTGGAACCTTTGATATCTTGTTTTGAGGAGAAGTGGGTTCTTGGGGCTCAAATGGTTATTTTGGGTTTTGGTGTTGTTTTAGTGGGTTTTGAAGGTTTTTTATTGTGTATCTGAATTATTGGGACCATTTTGGTAGTGAATTATAATTAAATTCATGTTTTAGGGAAATTTTGGGAGGCTTGCGATTTCTGAATATCACAGGTTTTCTGGGTTCGTGGGTTTGCCACGCGGTACTGTTCTTGGAGCGTCATGACCCACATGAACTCAGGGGTTAGGGCAGTTTCCTGAATTTCCTTAGGGCTACGACACAAGGTGGGCGGCACCGCGACACGTGTCCACGGAAATCAGGTTCATGGCTCTCTGTTTTGGAGCGTGTTGCGGCCCTTCAAGGGTACGACGCAACTATAATTGGGGAAAAAGGCCAAATAAAGTTTGGAGTTGCGGGGACTCAAACCTAAGGGATTGGGAAGGATTCTACTACCTGGTTTAGCAGAATTCTAGGTAGTGGAGGCTAGGACAAAATCTTGAAGCTTCTAATTGGTTTAGTTCATGATTGATATCCGTTAGTATGTTGTGACTAGGGTTACCGCAATGCTCGAGAGGAAATGATCGTGATTGTTGTTGCTTTAGAAGGATAGGAGCATGAGAATGTGCATTAATTACCGAGAACTTAATAAGGTCACCATTAAGAACAAATATCCTTTGCCTAGGATATAGATGACCTTTTTAATTAACTGCAAGGGGCAGCAGTATTCTCGATGGTTGATCTGCGATCCGGGTACCATCAGTTGGAAGTGAAAGAGGGAGACATTCCGAAAACGACTTTTAGAACTCGCTACGGGCACTATGAGTTCCTAGTGATGTCTCTTGGACTCACTAATGCCCCAACAACATTCATGGACATGATGAATAGGGTATTTAACGACTATTTGGACAAGTTTGTGGTAGTGTTCATAGATGATATCATTATTTACTCGAAGACCAAGGAAGAGCATGAGGAGTGTTTGAGGTTGACCCTAAATATATTGCGAGAACATCATCTATATGCTAAGTTCTCTAAGTGTAAGCTTTGGCTGGAACAAGTAACTTTCCTAGGGCATATAGTGTCCAAGAATGGAATAGCATTAGATACATCAAAGATCGAGGCCATTAGAGACTGGCCCCAGTTGAAGAATGCCTCAGAAGTTCGAAGCTTCTTAGGATTGGTGGGTTACTATAGGAAGCTTGTTGAGGGTTTCTCGAAGATCGCAATACTCTTGACCAACATAACTCGCAAACATCAAAAGTTTGCATGGACTGATAAATGTGAAAAAAGCTTTCTGACCATGAATGATAAGTTGATTTCTGCGCCTATTCTTTGTGTTCCCATAGAGGGTGGGAAATTTATGGCATATTGTGATGCATCAAAGAACGCCTTAAGGTGTGTGTTAATGCAAGATGGGAAGGTAGTAGCTTATGCTTCCAGAAAACTCAAAGACTATGAACAATGATATTCCACTCATGATCTTATGTTGACAGCAGTGGTGTTTGCACTAAAGATATGGAGACATCACCTATATGGGGACAAGTGCGAAATCTACACTAACCACAAAAGTCTGAAATAATTCTTCACGCAAAAGGAATTGAATATGAGGTAGTGAAGGTGGTTGGCATTAGTGAAGGACTATGATTGTGAGATTCTATACCACCCAGGTAAGGCCAATGTGGTTGTAGATGCATTGAGTAGGCGGGGACATGGGAGTGTCTTAGCACTACATACAATTGAGATGCCTCTTCAGAAGGAGATTATAAATTCCGGTATCGAACTTGTGAAAGGAAGCCTAGCAAAACTCACATTACAATCCTCCCTACCGGAACGAATTCGAGAGGGGCAAAAAAGGGATGAAGTCCTAATGAAGCAAGAGGCTTTGGTACAAGAAAGTGGTAGTAGTGACTACACGATGTCCAGTGGTGGATTGCTGCGATACAAGGATAGGATTTGTGTGCCTGAGAACGTTGAGATTAAGGAAAGTATTATGAAAGAGGCGCATACAACCCCAAATTCCTTACACCCAGGGTCCACAAAGATGTACCAAGACCTTAAAGCGCTATATTGGTGGCATGGAATGAAAAGGGATATTGCTGAGTTTGTTGCTAGATGTTTGACCTGCCAGCTAGTCAAAGTAGAACACCAAAGGCCAGCAGGGTTACTTCAACCGCTCTACGAACCTGAATGGAAATGGGAGGATATAGCAATGGATTTTGTGGTAGGGTTACCCAGAACCACCAAGCAGCATGATTCTGTGTGGGTAATAGTGGATATGCTCACTAAGTCCGCCCATTTCTTGCTAGTTAAGACCACATACATGGCGGATCAATATGTAGAATTGTATGTACGTGAAATAGTGAGACTTCATGGGGTGCCAAAGTCGATAATTTTTGTTCGAGGGTCAGTATTCACATCGAAATTTTGGAAGGGACTACAAAGATCTATGGGATCAAGGATAAAGTTTAGCACTGCGTTTCATCCTCAGACCGATGAGCGGTCGAAGAGAACTATACAAATTCTGATACCATTTGTAAAAATTCCCTACTGTAATACTTTGTATAATATTTGCATGCTCATAAGTTTATAGAAGAAAAATCCACCTATTATAGAAATCCCATTGGGGCCTTGCTAAAACATGCAAGTTGGGCCGAATAGTTTAAAAGGAAAATAATAGTATTCATGCAACGTTGTAAAAATAACTAAAGTTCAAGTCCCCTTGATAAGTTCTGAAAGTTAAAAATAAACGTAACATAATTCTTTAGAAAATGACGTTTTAAACTGATCGTTTCTCTTCCATAGGATGCCCCCATGCCATACACACCCTGACGATAGAACTCCCCACATCACCACGCGTGCCAAAGAGAAATCCTATTTGCTACTTGGAAGGGAAAGTAAGGGGGTGAGCTAAAAGCCCAGTAAGAAAGTACAATTAACACACAAGCAAAACACAACAAAACATATTCATATTCAAACATTGTCATACGTCATAAGCGTCATTATCGTAACCATCATCATCATACACATAAACATAAACATCATATACATAGTAATCATAAACAAAACATCATAACATAAACATCATATACATAGTCATCATAAACATAACATCATATCTTTGTGAACATGACCCACTAACTTGTCCATGTCACATCTTGAGGTAAACAGGATCTTTGGTCCTTGAATAACCTTGGCGTGTCCGCACTATGAGTTACATCTCCATATCCTTAGTAACTCAGATTACATCTTCACATCTTTAGTAAGCCCTTTTTCTTGTGTCGCGTTCATCATGCTAACAACCATTACGTAACATACAAAATTTATACAATCCAGTCATATTAACACAAAATAACATCTCATAATTTATATTGCAAAAGGTATCACCATACATACACATTCTTATTCATACATGCCAACCATACCATTCACAACATAATTAACCAAAATTCTATCTAACTTCCTTACCACAGGTCCAAGCAAAGCAAAACTGACAAACTTCACAAGGAGCCTATATCATAATCAGATAACATCCTTTAGTATCACATAAGACTTGCTTGTGCCCAACTCATATGTCCCATGTGTGCATGGCCATGCACACATGGCAAATCTACTCATAATTTCCAAATAGGTATAATTACACATAAAATAACCAAAAGATTGATGCAAGTTATACCTATGTTACATGCATGGTTCTTAAATAAAAATCCTATGGTGGAATATTAGACACATTTTTTAACGTAAAAGTGAAATTGCATGCAACATGCATATGTGGGAACGTTGTTAAAAAGTGAAGTAAAAAACGATAATTTCTATGCGCTTATTTCTATCATTTTAAAAATAATGAGTTAGCAACATACTTTTGTTACCATTATTTTTCTTTTTAAAATTACTAAGTTGATCAAATCTCTAAAACATTATTTTATTTCATAAAAATAATTTATTTAGCCATTTAAAAGTATAATAATTCCATTTATTATTGTTAAATCACATAGAAATAATAAATGCTAGAAATTATGTAAAGTACTTATAGTTAGCATGTTTCCTTAGAAAATAACAATTTAATGAAATGACAAACTTGGTGTGAGAAAAAAAATAAATTTTTTTTAGTTGTGAGAAAAATACATTTTTATTTGTATTATTTTAAGACATAATTTTAAGTAAAATAATTTCATTAGTGATAATCCAATAATTATTTTTGAATTATTTAACCAAACTTTCAGCCACTATTTCATTTATTTAAAAATCACAAGTGAATCAATCTCAACATTTTTCTTAATTAAAAAGAAGAAAAATGATATCTATTAAAATGAACACTCATGGTTATATTCAAAATTATCATTTTTAATATTTACATAAATTAGGGTTATATGATTTCATAACCCCACAAATTTTTCTTTCCTTTAAAAATAAACTTCCCAATATTTTACCGAAAATTCCAGCAACCATATACACTCTAAAAAATCACCATATTGAATTTAAAACCTCATATTTTCTCTAAAAATATATAAAAATCTGTAGGCATTTATTTGAGCAAAAATATCTTTTCAAGGCATATTAAAGTCCCATTTAATTTCTTGAAAACATTATAACACTTACAAAATTATTTATGCATGCAAAACATTATTTTCATCATATTCTAAATCATTTAAACACCAAAATCAGCAAACATAATAAAACAAAAATCCATCTTTTACATCATTACCATACATGTTTAAATCAACACAAATCTAACACAAACCCAAGCATGTTTCTACACCTCTTTTAATTATTTTAATTGTTACCATTAGTATACAATAATTCATCAAGCCACCTTAAAACATACTCACAAATCATAAAAAAATAATAATCATCATTAACCTTGTATTGAATATAACTCTTAACATATTTCTATCATGCAAGAATTCCAAGGGAGAACAAAACTAACATATACCCATTTAAAATCTTACAATCAACCTATCATGTTTCTAAGATTTTTAATTGGCATAAAAAAATAAAAACAAACAATTATGCTTTGAACATCACCCGTAGGCCGAAATTCCCATAGCCCAAAATAATCAAATCCTTTCATGTTTTTTAAAAAAAATATTCATCATCATTTTTTTGTAGATCACAATTTAAAACCCTTGCCAACCATTTTATACATGATCATTCTTTAACAAATAATAATAATCATACAAACAATACAACATAAAACATTTAGCCACCAAACAAACCTACAAGATCAACAAGGATACAATAACATTATCAAAACCATATACCAATCAAGACAACAACCCCCATCATCAACCTATATTGACCACAAACCAAAACACCATGAAAACGCCTAGGTCAATTTTCTCATGCATCAACATAAAAAAATATACATCCATCCATGTAACCCAATAAAACATAAAAACATTAGGACTAAAGATCCATGACCTCTCTTGATTGTAAAATCAAGAACACAAATTGATCAACACCCAAATGGCAATCACTCTTGAATACCCTAGGTTTTTTTTTTTTGAAACCCATGAAGAAGAACAACACAAAAACTTAGGATGGTGGGGAAGAGAAACCTTAGACTTAAAATTAATAAAAGAATCATCAATATAAAAACCATACCTATGACCTCCCAAGACCTTCTTCTTTCTTCCTCCTTTCTTTTTTTCCTTTCTCTCCTTCTCTTTCTAGGACACGCCTCTCTCTCTCTCTCTCTGTCTCTCCTTCTCTCTAGGGTGACAGCACCAATGGAGCATAATGATCTTCTTTCCTTTTCCTTCCCTCTTTATTCTAATCTACCCATAATAGCCTAAGGAAAATAATTGGTAAGTTTCCCCTTTTTGATTATTTTCTTTTAATTTTATTTTAATTGGTAGTAAATAAAGATAACAACACCTCTTCCATTTTTAACTAAAAAATCACCAAAATAAAATAGGAATGTAATCCCCCTTTCCCACTATGCACACACGTCCAAGCCAATCCCTTTCCCTTTTTTTTTAATATTTTTTCAATTTAAATAATTAAATAAATCTAAATAAAAGGAAACTATAAAATGTGTAGAAAATTCTACACAAGTGCACCATGCAACCTTGCACATGCATACACTCAATAACTAGGTTGCATCACTACCTACCATGCACCTTAGTGCATTCAACCAAAACTCAATTACTCACATTTTAAAATAAATAAAACAAATAACAATTGACAATTAATCTCACAAAATTCTACCAAACAATTCTTACAATCAATTTAAACAAATAAATAAAATTTGAATAAATAAAAAAAAAATTGGTGCGCTACATACAGGGCATGGGAATGACCGTGTCATGAATCATTTATAGTTGATTGTTTGCTTTGTATGAATCTATGCTGTTATTTTTGTTTGTAATGATCTTTCGGTCGGGAGGCCATTATCAGCATTACATGCGTAATGTATGCCGTAGTGGCAGGGCCATAACGCGAACACAAAATTTGTTATAGTGGCGGGGCCATTGTAAAGATGTAACATCCATATACTTGGCATGAGTCGTACATTGTTTGGAAAGAATCTATGTGAATCAGTTGTGGTTTTAGACCATGCAATACATGTTAATGTTTATCTGTTTATTTGCTTGATTGTTTGGGTTTTCTTGCTGAGCCTTGGCTCACGGATGCTTTGTGGTGCAGGTAAGGGAAAAGGAATGTTGGACCAACCATGAGTTGGAGAGCATTAGGGGCGGCGTAAACATACTCAGCTTGTTCGCTCGCCACGTTCGAGACATTTTGTGGAACATGAGTCTTCAGTTGAAAATTTGCCGCTTAGGTCGGCTAAGTATATAATTTGGATAAACTTGTGCCCTATTGGAATCTTTTGAGATCCCTTCTAATTATTCAATCTTTTTAATGAAAATTTCAACTTTTTGACAATTTTTTTTAATTCCAAATTGTTGTTTCACCTTAGTTACACTTTTAAATCCAAATGACTCGGTTAACGTGTTAAGCACTATTTTTAACACACGGTGTAACGGTCTTGACTAGTCAGGGCGTTACAAATTTTTGATACTTAAGGTTTTGAGGAAAGATTTTTGTGGAATTGGAAGCTATTTAAGCTTAGGATCCATCTGGGAATCGAACTCCATCCGAGGTGATTCAACTGTTTGAGTTCTTGGTTTGTTTTCTTTAAAAATTTTGATGTATATGGAATTTTATTGTTGAATTGAGTTTTAAGATTGGTTGTTGTATTTCTGAGCTACTGGGACCATTATTATGATCGAAACAAGTGAAAATAATGTTTTGGGATGTTTTTTTCGAAAGTTAGCAATTCATAAAAATCATTGGTTTTCTGAGTTCATAGTGTCACATCGCGGTGCTGTTCTTGGAGCACGGCGACCTTCATGAACTAAAAGAATAGGGGAGGTTCCTCGAAATGCCTTGGCGTTGCAGCGCTAGGTGGGTTGCGCTGCGGTGTGTGTCTAGTAATTTTGGGGCATGGGCTCTCTGACTTGTTGAGAGTCGCGGTCCTTACTGGGGGGCGTCGCAGCTCTAATTGGGGAAACGAGAAAAATTAGGTTCTGGGAGTTGGGAACCCAAACCTTAGGGATCGGGAATTGTTCAACTACCCGGATTAGTAGAATGCAAGGTCCAGGAGGCTAGGACTTTGTCTGAAAGCCTTTATTAGTTTATTTCTTGATAGTTATTCATTGTTATTGTTGTGACTAGGGTAAACCGTTAGGCTCAGGAGGAAAGGACTGTACTCAGGGGTTGTCAGATTCTATTTACTTAGGACATTGAGGTAAGAAAATTGCACCTGGTCTGTGTTTAGGGCTTGGCTCGGTTATATCACATGGTTATAACCATGTTCTGAATGTTTTATTAAACATGTTAGTTGCGCTATGCTTACCCGTGTTAAGTAATAACTGCTTATCTGTATATTTGATTGAAAGGCTCGACTTATAAGTCGAGGGTTATCTATTATATTTGATTGAAAGGCTCAGCTTATAAGTCAAGAGTTGATCAACTATCTTCGACTGGCAAGCTCGACTCATAAGTCGGGGACCTATATAATGTAACTGCCTAAGAGCTCGTCTTATAAGTCAAGGATCTACCTATAGTATCTGATTAGAAGCTTGACTTATTAATCGAGGATATATCTTGTTAAAAGGCTCGACTTATAAGCTGAGGGTTTAAAGACTCGACTTATGAGTCGAGGGCGGCAATAACATACTGAACGTCGGCCGCTGTGGTTAAGCTAATCATCACAAATCTGTCTGGATAAGTCTGGAACATTTTGTTAATTAAACTCATAAAAGCCTGTATGGAAACTCGTCTTCTACATGCCTTCTTTTTCTTCTTTGATCCCCTAGCTGGTAATGACCACATCGAAGATCAATCTTCAAAACTCTTGTTTTGCCTCTCAATTGATCAGATAAATCATTAGTCCTTGATAGCAATTACTCATGCCTAACAACCAACATGCTCAATTATTTGTGTTCAACACACATCGTCAATGTCTCAACTTCTTTCTTTATCAAATAAAACAGCGTATCCCATGGTGAGAAGCTAGATTTGGTAAACCCCAAATTAATAGTTCTAATAACTATACTCCCAATTCTATCGATTCTACTGGAGCCATCCTGTATGATACCTCAGACACTAGTTTTATCCGTGTGTTAGTCTCATGATAGACTCAGTCTCCTTACATGATAACAATCCCTGTTACTCTTCAAAAAACCCATCTAAAACCTCACTGGCCAATCTAGTATATAATTAGTGTCATCTCAAAGTCTTTAATAATAAACTCTTATCAATTCCACTGATGAATCTTTACCATGATAATCTGACCCATCTCTTAAGTAGTTATTCGTTCCCGAGTAGGCGATAGGGCTCTAAATACTCACCACAACATAATCATATAATCTATACAATATTGTAATGACCCAACTAATTCTAAGTCTTTGGACAATTAAAAATACTATACATAAACACTATTTTTAAGAAAACATACATAAGAAACATTCACAAACTTTATGAATACATAAATTCAGGGTATGGGATCCCATTGTTTAAAAATAAAACATAACTTTAAACATAATAAATTATTTACAAACTAAGTGCGAAGAATACATAGAATATAATAAAAAGACTAAAAATAACTTTGTCCTCGACTCATTTACGCAGTCCACTGAAAATCCATTCTTCCCCAATACATAAGCAAAGCATCTACGAATCCTTCTATCGCGAAATATATTTTCCTTCATACATAAAAAAATAAAGGAAGGAGCCTAATGCCCAACAAGGAAAATCTACTAATAACATAAATCATATACACTAACTCTATCATAAACATATACTACAAACTTATGTCATACGATACTACAATGGCCATCATACCTCTTGGGGCTTGTTAACTAGGCAAGTCATATGCCTAATAGATTTGAGGGGCTTGCTAGCTAGGCAAGTCATATGCCCATAAATCATTTGGGCTTGCTAGCTAGACAAGTCATATGCCCAAGGCTATAAACATACTATACATATAACATTACATAACATTACATAACATAACATAACATAAGACAACATAATATATAACATATCATTTAAACATATAAAATTCTATCCTATTTTCCTTACCAAAACTGGGATGTGAGAACAAGGACGGGATTTGGAATACTCCTAAAACCAACAATAAGAAGGTGAGTATTTCTAAAGAAACAGATGATAAAGAAATGAACTAAACCACCGAGAAGAAGAGCTTACCAAAAAGAAACCTTAAATTCAAAGAACTTAAATACCTAACCAAGAATGGAAAAACAGCAAGTTAGGATCTGAATGAAAACTAAAGAAAACTAAAGAATTAAACTGAAATGAACTTAAGATTAGGAATACCTTTGAATGTACTAGAACCGGAATACACCTTGATATATAACAACACACTATTTATCTTACTTCCTAAGTGTTTATTAAGTTTAAAATGATAAAGCTTATAACTCAACCCAAGTGTTTATCACTCTAAAGTAAACATAGCAGTGTGAAGGATCTGAACACAGCTTGAAGAATGAGAGAAATGGTTGGGTACTAGGTCCTATTTATAGAGTTCAAGGAGTGAAAAGTTCTTCTTTTAGCTTGAATAAAAATAATGAATATTACTTGAAAAACATTTGAATATTCGTTTAGCAGAGGCTTAAGACTCGGTCAAATCGTTTAGAGGCTGGTCAAGAGGTTAAGTGTTGAATTGATCTCGGTTTCAAAAACATTTGAAAGCATAGCCCTAGGGTCGATATCGCCCATTGTAGGCGATATATCGCCTGGGCTTATGCCCCAAGTGTTCGTTGATGCGTTTGGGCGAAGTTCCTGTGTTTTTCGTATTCCCCATGTTGTGAAATATCGCCCCTATAGCTGCCATATATCGGCATACGCTGAAATATTATACACGTAATTGCACTTTTTCAGCTTTAACTGAGTCATAATACGTTTTAAAGTTGCTGGCAGGTCCTAGGGTTTATAAATATTTCTCTGATAAAACTAGTCATAAAAAAATGCTTAATTCCTTAATAAACATGCACACGAAAAATGTCATGATCTTATTAGTTCTATCTAAACCTTATAGTATAATAAATGACATCATTATAATCAGCTATATTAATCAAACCTTATGTTATAATTAATATTCTTAAACTATATGTTAAACTTATAAAATCTATAACTGTTGCTACGAGTGTTCAACTATGTCCCGGCTTGAATCAAAATCCATAGTAATAAACATACTATAACTACTACTACCTATTGCTACTACTACTATCTAACTAGCTAAGTAAAATTCTGGGACTCTACTATTCTCCCCTACTAAAAAGAATTTCGTCCCCAAAATTTACTTACTAAACAATTTTGGATACCAGGCTTGCATGTCCTCCTCCATCTCCCGCATTGCCTCTCGTTCAGAACTATTACTCCATAGAACTTTGACTATCGGAATACTCTTGGACCATAACTGCTTCATCCCTCTATCTAGGATGATAACTAGTCATTCCTCGTAACTCAAGTCTTTCTAGAGTGCTATCGTATCGTACTTGAGGACGTTAGATGAGTCTAATACATACTTACACAACATTGAGATGTGGAACACATTGTGGTTATCTGCTAAGTCTGGCGGTAGGGCTAATCTATATGCAAATGCTCCCACTTTCTCCAATATCTCAAAAGGACCTATAAACCGGGGACTTAGCTTGCCTTTCTTCCCAAACCGCTTCACACCATTCATAGGAGATATCTTTAGGAAGACTTGATCTCTGACTTTGAATTCCACATCGCGCCGCTTGGCATCCGCACAGTTTTTCTGACGGCTTTGAGCAGCGAGCATACGTTTTGTAATCAATGCTACTACTTCCTGAGCTAGTCTAACAGCTTCGGGACCAAGAAGCTGCCTTTCTCCTACCTCGTCCCAATGTAACGGCGATCGACACCTTCTTCCATAAAGTAACTCATAAGGTGCCATCCCGATCGTTGACTCGTAGTTATTGTTGTAGGAGAATTCTATCAGCGGCAAGTACTTACTCCATGATCCTCCGAAATCAAGTACACAGACGCGCAACATATCTTCTAGAATCTGTATGGTACTCTCAGACTGACCATTTGTCTGAGGATGAAATGCCTTACTAAGATTTAAGTTAGTACCCATGGCTTGCTGTAAGCTTCCCCAAAATATCGATGTAAACACTGATCCTCTATCGAACACTATTGTCTTGGGGATTCTATGCAACCGTACTATTTCTTGGACATAGATGTCTGCGTATTGATCCACTGTGTATGAAGTCTTAACAGGCAGGAAATGAGCTGACTTGGTTAGTCTATCTATTACTACCCAAGCTGAATCATGCTGCTTATTTGTTCGTGGCAAACCCATCATGAAATCCATGGATATATCATCCCATTTCCATTCTGGTATGCTAAGTGGTTGCAATAAGCCCACAGGCCGCAGATGTTCCACTTTCACTTGCTGGCATACCAAACATTTAGACACAAATTCCGCTATATCCTTCTTAATTCCTGGCCACCAATATATTGCCTTGATGTCGTGAGTCATTTTGGTTGACCCTGGGTGAACTGAGTATGGGGTACTGTGTGATTCTTCTAAGATCTTCATCTTAACCCCTTGATCATTCGGCATGCATACCCGATCCTTATATCTCAATAACCCTTGACCTGAAATTGAAAAATTTGTGGCCTTACCTTCTCTAACTACATCCATATGTGCTAATAAAGTGTCATCATGCCCTTGCCCAATCCGTATTTCTTCTAACAGACTAGACTGGATAGACAAGTTAGCCAGCTTACCGATGACTACTTCTATTCCGGCATTGATCAGCTCCTACTGTAGCGACTTTTCTGTTCTAGGTAGTGCTGCTATACTTCCATAGCTCTTCCTACTTAGCACATCAGCAACTACGTTTGCCTTTCCCGGGTGGTATAGGATTTCACAGTCATAGTCCTTCACTAGTTCTAACCACCTGCGCTGCCTCATGTTGAGCTCCTTTTGAGTGAAGAAGTACTACAAGCTTTTGTGGTCCGTATAAATCTCACACTGTTATCCATAAAGATAATGGCGCCAGATTTTTAATGCAAATACCACCGCTGCAAACTCCATATCGTGAGTTGGATAACGTTGCTCGTACTCCTTCAGCTGCCTTGAGGCGTAGGCTATCACCTTGTCATTCTGCATCAGTACACAACCCAACCCTTGCTTTGATGCATCACAGTAGACTATAAACTTGTCATTGGGTGTCGGTACACAGAGTACTAGTGCTGAGCACAACTAATCCTTAAGCAACTGCAAGCTCTCTTCACACTTATCAGTCTAGTTGAACCTCTGCTGCTTCCGGGTCAGGTTGGTGAGCGGAGTGGCTATCTTAGAAAAGACTTCTACAAGCCTCCAATAATAACCTGCTAATCCCAGAAAGCTTCTTACCTCTGATGCATTCTTTGGTCTTGGCCAATCCTTTACAGCCTCTACCTTAGATGGGTCTACTACAACTCCGTCCTTGGATACAATGTGTCAGAGGAATGCTACTTGCGAAAGCCAAAACTCACACTTGTTAAACTTGGCGTAAAGTTGATGCTCCTTTAGTCGTAATAAGATCAACCTCAAATGTTCCTCGTGCTCGACTTTGTCCTTTGACTATACTAAGATGTCGTCGATGAACACCACGACGAATTTATCCAAGTAGTCTTTAAAAACCATATTCATTAAATCCATAAACGCGGCTGGAGTGTTGGTAAGACCAAATGACATAACTAAGAACTCGTAATGCCCACAACAAGTTCTAAAAGTTGTCTTAGGAATATCTTCTCCCCGTACCTTGAGCTGATGGTACCCGGACAGTAAATCAATCTTTGAAAACACAGTCGCACCTCAAAGTTGATCAAACAAGTCATCAATCTGGGGTAGCGGGTACTTATTCTTAATTGTTACATTATTTAACTCACAGTAATCTATGCACATCCGCATTCTTCCGTCCTTTTTCTTCACAAATAGCACCAGTGCTCCACATGGCGAATGGCTTGGTCTAATGAAACCCAAGTCTAGGAGTTCTTGTACCTATTTATTTAACTCCTTGAGTTCGATAGGTGCCATTCGGTATGGTGCCTTGGAGATAGGCTTAGTGCCCGGTACTAATTCGATTGTGAAGTCAATTTCCCAAGTCTGGGAATTCTCTTATAATGCGTACGTCTTCAACTTTTAGTGGTGTTTCCTTTACCACATCCATGACGCTGGCTAAGTATGCTTGACATACTTTTTATATCATTCTTTGAGCTTTGAGAGAAGATATAAGTGGTGTGCATAGTCCTTAAACTTGTCCCATGAAGCATAGTCTCTGGCCGTCAGGAGTCTCGAACGTCACTTTCTTGCGTTTGCAGTCGATGGTTGCGCCATGCCTTGCTAGCCAGTCCATGCCTAGTATCATGTCAAATTCTTTGATCTCTAGTTCTATCAGGTCTCCTTCTAATTCTATGTCCTCATTCTTGATCGGTACGCCTCGTACTATCCGTGATGATAGAACTAATTTGCCCGAAGGAAACTCTGTTACAAACCTAGTTCTAAATCATTCACAAGGTTTGTCTAGTTTTTCTATCATTCCTAACGAGATATTCAAATGAGTGGCTTCTGAATCAAATAATAAAGAACATACATTATTGAGGATAGAAACCTGACCCGTGACCACTTTATTGCTAGCATCAGCTTCTCCTTGGGTTAAGGCAAATACCCTGGTAGGAACCATCTTGTCTTCCTTCTTCCCCTCTGGCTTGAGCTGGGGACAGTCTTTCTTCTGGTGTCCTTCCTGACCGCATTTTTAGGATCCCTTGGTGTTTGCCCAGCATTCACTAGGATGTGTCTTCTGGCACTTAGCACATTGCAGGTATTCTACATAACCCGGCCTATTACTTCCATTATTCATCCGTACCCTTTTATCGCTATCGGACTGCTTATTGTCAGTATGCCTTCTTTTTTTACCGTTATTGTTGTTGGACTGATTGCTATTGTTGTTTTGGTTGTTCCGACCATTCTGAGGTTGACTTGGCTGTTTAGGCTCAGGCTTACTGGCGTCCTTTTTACTAACATTTGCCTGAAGCCTTTCTACTTCTATTGTCGTTTCTAGAACATTGCCATAGGTAGTATTTCCCTGGATTGCTAGCTTAACCCCTAGCTCAATCTTCAGTCGAAGTCCTCTAACAAACTTGGTCACCTTCAGAAAGTTAGTTGGAACCATTTCTGGTGCCAACTTGGCTAATTGGTCGAACTGCCGAGCATATTCTGCCACTGATAAACTCCCTTGCTTCAGACCAGCGAACTCCTTGACTCTTGAAGCGATGAATGCCGAATTATAATAATTTTTGTGGAACAGCTCCACAAATCTAGTCCAAGTCATGGTGGCGACATCGTGAGTCTGCTGAACTAGGTCCCACCATATTCTAGCATCTTTCTTGAGCAAAGACGAAACACAGGATATGCGGTCCGTGTTGTCGAGATTCATGTGCGTCAAGATTGGCTCCACATTTCTGAGCTATTCTTCCACCTCAAAGGGATCTGTTGTCCCTTCATAGTTCGGAGCGTGTTAATTATGAAACTGCTCATAAATTGACTCCATGTGCTGAGCTGGGTATGGTGCATAGTTCTCCACTGGCCATCCCCCATATGGACCAACTTGATGGGGTGCTTGAGCCATTTGCTGAGGTTGTGGTGGAGGCGGAGGCTGAGTCTGAGGCTGAGCATGATGTCACTGTTGCTGCAATAATTCATCAACTTGCTGTCGCAGTCTGGAAATTTTCGCAGTGTTGTCAATCGGCGGCGGCGGCGCATTCCGATTAGTAGCATGCACTCCCCTTATGCAAACTGGAGGGGCTTCATTGCCTTCGGGGCAGCGTTGGAGACATTAGCATTGTTGCGAGAGGACCTTCTGAGCGACATCTTCAGCATAGTTCTAACAGTTCAGAAAAACATGTTAGAACTTTTACCCTAATAGGCTTTAAGGCAAAAGCTTAATCTAAGCAAACATAACTCAGACCTATTAATTATGATTTCTTATGAAAATTATATAAGTTTTCTTTATCATTAGAGTGGGTTGTTATACTTAGAAAAATATGCCATCTTTATTATTTTCTAAGTCTGTTTCTAATCATCCTATATGACTTAATTCTCAGGCTCGAAACTCATCGTTGTTCCAAAGTTAACCATATTGAGGGAGGGCTAGGATCAATAAAATTGTTCCCACTACTATGGCCCCCTAACTCTCAATATGGAACCCGATCCATTGATTTGTATCCACCCTCACCGATCTTAGTCATTATTTATTATGATTGCAAAAGAAAAAAATCAAACTCATACATGTCATCAAAATAACAATGATATTTATTTGGAAAAAAAAGTTTTCACTATTTACAATCACAAATGCAAATAAACAAAATAAATAAGAAACTAATATATTCTAAAAATCAGGATCTTCTACATCTGATCCTTCATCTAACATATCGTCATCTATCTCCTCATAGTCATCATTATCTTGAGCCTCAAAATGCCCTCGAGAAAGATTCATAAAAATTCTATGTTTTTTCTCATTGGTGAATTGAAATTCCATTTTAGAAGTGGACATAAGTATGAGAAAATAATATCTCATACCTACCGGTAATTCATCTTCATCATCTATCGTCTCCTATATATCTTCTAAGGCAGGGATTACAGTTGGATAATCTCTAAAAAGTCTAATTACTAAAACATATTGCTCTGTTGCTCTCATCTTGATTTGCTTAGTTTCTTGGAGGAGACCTATCTCCCTGTGGAATAAGAGTAGTCTTCGAGTGATTCTTTCTAGCACTCCTACGGTGTTTCTTGGTTCTCTAATTCTTTTAAAGGACATAATGGCTCGGATATCCTCATAAGTTAATGCTCCATTCATTCTTAACTGAAAACATAAAGGCTAAAACGATAGCTATACATAAAAACATAATAACTATAACATAAATACTTACTTGGCAGTTAGATTCAGAGCTTGAGCGTGTGTATCAAGGAGAACTTCCTGCGAATGAATCGTTGCTCTGATACCAACTGTAATGACCCAACTACTTCTAAGACTTTGGACCATTAAAACTACTATACATAGATACTATTTCTAAGAAAACATACATAAGAAACATTCACAAACTTTATTAAAAACTCTAAGTGAATGTTGAAATACATAAATTCAGGGTATGAGATCCCATTGTTTAAAAATAAAACAAAACTTTAAACTTAAATAAAATGTTTAAATAAAATGTTTACAAACTAAGTGCGGAAAATACATAGAAACATAATAAAAAGACTGAAAATAACTTCGTCCTCGAATCGTTTACGCAGTCCACCAAAAATCCATTCTTCCTCAATACACAAGCCAAGCTTCTACAAATCCTTCCGCCGCCAAATCTATTTTCCTACATACATAAAAAAAATAAAGGAATGAGCCTAATGCCCAGGAAGGAAAATCTACTAATAACATAAATCACATACAAAAACTA
Organism: Humulus lupulus; assembly: GCF_963169125.1. NCBI lineage: Eukaryota > Viridiplantae > Streptophyta > Magnoliopsida > Rosales > Cannabaceae > Humulus > Humulus lupulus. The sequence continues at coordinate 52,402,595 of NC_084797.1, forward strand.
TATCATAAACATATACTACAAACATATGTAATACAATACTACAATGGCCATCATACCTCTTGGGGCTTGTTAACTAGGCAAGTCATATGCCCAAGGCTATAAACATACTATACATATAACATATCATATAAACATATAAAATTCTATCCTATTTTCCTTACAAAAATTGGGATGTGAGAACAAGGACGAGATTTGGAACACTCCTAAAACCAACAATAAGAAGGTGAGTATTTCTAAAGAAAGAGATGATAAAGAAATGAAATAAACCACCGAGAAGAAGAGCTTACCAAAAAGAAACCTTAAATTCAAAGAACTTAAATACCTAACCAAGAATGAAAAAACAACGAGTTAGGATATGAATGAAAACTAAAGAAAACTAAAGAATTAAACTGAAATGAACTTACGATTAGGAATACCTTTGAATGTACTAGAACCGAGCTACACCTTGATATAGAAAAACACACTATTTATCTTACTTCCCAAGTGTTTATAAAGCTTAAAATGATAAATCTTATAACCCAACCCAAGTGTTTATCACTCTAAAGTAAACCTAGCAGCTTGAAGGCTCTAAAAACATCTTGAAGAATGAAAGAAATGGCTAGGTACTAGGTCCTATTTATAGAGTTCAAGGAGTGAAAAGATCTTCTTTTAGCTTGAATAAAAATAATGAATATTACTTGAAAAAAAATTGAATATTCGTTTAGCAGAGGCTTAAGAATTGGTCAAATCGTTCAGAGGCTGGTCAAGAGGTTTAGTGTTGAATTGAACTCGGTTTCAAAAACATTTGAAAACATAGCCCTAGGGCCGATATATCACCCATTGTAGGCAATATATCACCTGTGCTTATGCCCTGAGTGTTCGTCGATGCGTTTGTGTGACGTTCACGTGTTTTTTGTATTCCCCGTGTGGCGATATATCGCCCCTATAGCTGCGATATATCGACATATGCTGAAATATTATGCACGTAATTGCACTTTTTTAGCTGAATTTGAATTGGGTAAACAGCTTTGACTAAGTCATAATACGTTTTTAAAGCTGTTGGTGGGTCCTAGGGTTTTTAAATATTTCTCTTATAAAACTATTCATAAAAAATGCTCAATTCCTTAATAAACATGCACACAACAAGTGTCATGATCTTATTAGTTCTATAATAAATGACATCATTATAATCAGCTATATTAATCAAACCTTATGTTATAATTAATATTCTTAAACTATATGTTAAACTTATAAAATCTATAAGTGTTGCTACGAGTGTTGAACTTAGTCCCGACTTGAACCAAAATCCATAGTAATAAACATACTATACCTACTGCTACCTATTGCTACTACTACTATCTAACTAGCTAAGTAAAATTCTGGGACTCTACAAATATATCTATGCTTCTGCTAGATGCAAAAAAAAAAAAAAGACAAAGGTACATGGCACCAAAACCAATCAACATAGTATAAAAGAATAAGAACTACGGAGCTGACCTATCACTACTGAGGGACTAGCCCAGCCTCTCATTGCATCAGAGCGAACACTCGATCTGAAGTCAAGCTATCCGCCCCCTTTGGTTTTTTTTCCTCAGCCTTGGCAATTCCTCCTGAGGTGTCCAGCCATCCCACATAAGAAACATGCCCTCTCTCGGCATAATCCCAGATGGCACCTCCTACATAGACCACACTCCGAATAAATTTTCCAATCCTTGCCCTCGCCTTGATGTCATATCTGAGTGTCTCGGAACCCTTTTCCCAGTCTTGGGGTACTAAATATGTCTATAACCTTTCCAATCTAAACACTGGGCCTCTGCCCCTGTCTGACCCAATAAACGGAGGTATCACCATCTGAGCTTCGCGCCCTCCGACGCTCTCCCTCCATACCTTGTTTCATGTGCCCTCAATAACAAGGGTTCTCCCTACCACCCGAAGATAGATAGATATCTCATGTATTTGGGTGGCCTTGACACCTTGAGCTATCCTGAAATTAAATCCTCGAATAAATCGCTCTTTCCTAGCCATGTCTGTTGGAACCATATCAAAGGAAAATTTAACTCATCAAATTTATTAACATACTATGTCACCATCATATTCCCCTAAACCAGATTCATAAATTCATTCATCTTTCCAGTCTTAACTGCGTTACTGTAGTACCTCTCATTAAACAACTACCTGAATTCTTCCCATATCATTGTAGCCAAGCATTCTCCTGTACAACATACGTAGCACATATCACTCTATTGTTGCCTACCATCCTGCCTATCCATTGTTCAGGTCTGAATGGATCTAAGCCTCCCTCAAAATCTGGAGGGTAATGTTTATGAAATCTCTCACATAGAAATTCCCACCTGTTTTCAACCTTGGGCTGAGCCAAAACTGGTGCCACTCCTGACTTAACAAAGGAAGAAGTGTTCTCTGACAAAACCTGCTGTCTCAACTTCCTGATCTCTTAATCTTGCCTCTACAATCTTTCTTGCATATTTGTAAACACATGTTGCCAATTCTGAGGGGCAAGCGAAGGGCTCTAGCCCTACCTATAATTTCTGGCCTCAACATAAACACTACTGGGTCCCATTGATTGCCTTAGGTACATAACATTTGAGTTCGTCTACAGTCAATGACTTGACCTGTCAGGCATGATGACTACATCCAGAAGCCTTCCCACTGAAAAACCAAACAACACCACATTCACATGCATCAATAGTACTAAAATGCATGCCCATAAAATTCATGCATCAATTAATAAGACATGCTCTTAACAATATAAATATCATGATATCTACCCTAGCATGCACATAAAGCATTTATTAATCAACTAAGCAGGCAAGCACATAACCATATCAATAATTACAAAACCCTGATTTGAGCTTCTCTTTAGTGGAAAGTGTACATGCCTAGCCAGTCTTCAAGATCCATTAACCTTGGCACGCTCTGATACAAAGTTGTAACGCTCTGGATAACCAAGAGCATTACACTGTGTGTTTTAAACAGTATTAGACTCTCTAAATGAGTCGCTTGGCCATAAAAGTGTAACTAATTTTGATTAATGGTTTAGGGTTAAAAATTTTGCTAAAAAAGGAATAACCATTCCATTAAAAATATTTACATTCATACATGGGATTCTAATATAATGTTTAAATGTTAATTACAATTCAAAAGTTACAACCAGCCGACCTAAGCGAGAAAATAACGCTCGACCCTAGTTCCTCTTAGAAACCTCGGCCGTGGTGGTCGAGCAGTCGCATATGTACACGTCGCCACCGAAGCTCTCTGACTCATGGCTGGTCTAGCTTCCCCTTTCCCTTACCTTCACCACATAGCATCTGTGAGCCATGGCTGAACAAGAAAACTTAAACATCTCATAAGCAGTTAATAACATATTAGAAAATCATAATAAGCATTCCTTGTAGTAATAACCCTACTCATGCATGTATTCTATTCAGATAATAACCCATTGCCCTAAATAAATGATAAATAAGTCATACCAGGGCCCAGTGCCCTAGGATATGGGACTATGTAGTCACCCCGGGGTCCATTTCCTTATCCTCTATACAACTAGCCTTGGAGCAGGCCAAGTGTACCTAGCGCTTTAGTTTCCCAACAACCATTGGGTCGGAGAAGCGTATGCCACACTCTTAATTAGGCCTAACCATATCGACCAGTGCTCAGTGTGCTATCACCGCCCTTGACTTATAAGTTAATTTTTTTTAACCAAATAATGCAATAGGCATACATCATTTATCAATTGTCCAGGTACAAAGCATTCAAGCAAGCTTAATCAAACAATCGAAGGCATAATCATAATCATGCACATTAGCAGGGGCCCAAACCCTACATAATACTATATTTAACAATTGGGCCAAGCCCTAATCAAATAGATCACGTATTGGGTGCAATTTTCTTACCTTTGGTCCAAGTGCAAGCAAGCAAGCACGATTCCCAAGAACGATCCTCTCCCGAGCCATAGCATTAACATAGTCAAAACCCACAAATAACATTCTCACTACACGAGGTGGTGAAATCATCCCTCGACCCTGGGACTAGTCCCATGCTCTCGGGACCTCCAGTTCCCCCACACGAGGTGGTGAAATCGTCCCTTGACCCTTTGGGCCTATGCCCTAAAACTACAAAACTAAGGCCTTTGAAAAATGGCCAGGTGCTGTAGCATAGCCTTACAGGCCCGTGACAACCAGCCAAAGCCTCCTACTTTGGACCACCCCAGTGCCGCGGCTTTGAAGAACACCGTCGTGGCAACCTTGCGCGAACCCAGAAAATTTGGGTTTTCCACCATTTTCTCTGAACCCAAAACCCTGCAAACTCACCACAACTCCATACCAAGAACAGAACTATACCCCACAAACATTTACAACCATCACTAACAAATTATACACCCCAAAAACTAAGCCAAAAATCTTCAACCCAAATCAAAACCCAACCATAAGTTTAAAAGTTAACCAAAACATAAACCACTACAAAAACCCACCCAAAAGCCAAAATAAAACCTTACCTCAATGAATACTCACAAACCTAAGGTGCCTCCTAGTCCAATCCTACCTTCAATCTTCCATTTCCAAGCTTTTTCCTCTTCAAAATAATCAAAATCCACCAAGAGCTTTAAGAGAATGGATAAGAACGAGAGAGAGAGAGAGAGAGAGAGTGAGAGAGAGAGAGAGAGAGAGTGAGAGAGAGAGAAAGAGAGAGAAGACTTAGTGAGCTGAGAGTGTTTTTGTTTCTCTATGGTTCTATTAGGTTTTGAGTTGGCTGAGTATATCTCTCCCTAGGTAAGTAAATGATTAAATACCCCTCGCCCATTAGCTTACTCTCTAATGCCCTCAAGGGCAAAACTGTCATTGCCACCTTTCTCACTAATCCCAATTAACGCCTCATAATTCCTGTTACTTCCAATATCCTCGAATAATAACCAAATAATTCCTCATTACCCAATCAATCCTGGTAATGTACTAAATTACCAAAATACCCCTAGGCTGACCTCTAGTCGGATATTTAACCCCATTATGAATAAACCGCTAACTTGCTCCCTAGGATCGCCTCATGCCAAATAACCCAAGCATATCCACATAATAATGTGGTCTCAATCATATAACACACACATGTACATATATATATATATTCAAATACAACCTAAACGGGCCAAAATTACAAAAATGTCCTAATAAGAAACGGGCCCACATGCATGCTTAATACACCTAAACATGCAAATACAATCATATTATAATGTTACTCACATAATAATGCGATTAAATCAATTATTTCCCTTTGGGCCTCCCTAATCAATTCACTACGCCTCATTAGGGAAATTGGGATGTCACATGGCTGATATTGATTGTTTAAGTGTATTAAATATGCTTATAGGCTCGTTTTTGTTTTTAAAAAAAAAAGCATTTTCATAATTTTTAGCCACTGTGGGCATATCTATAAGTATTTGTGTTATATGTTTGAGCCCACATGGTTATGTGTTTATATTTGAGATAATTGGCAAGAGTTAGTCCTTTTGAGCAAGATAGCAGTTTAGTCACAACGTGGATTTATACCCGGCTCGGGGTGAGCGAAGGGGTATTTTGGTAATTCAGTGAGTTGTGGGGACTCATTGGAGTATGAGTCAAATTTTGGAAAAATAGTGATATTTTTGGTTGGCGTAATTAATTGGGAACTATAAGTGTAATGTGAGACGGGAGGGTAAAATGATATTTTTACCCTTAGTGTGCTTTGAGAGGGAAGTATTGCCTTAGGGGTATTTTTGTCTTTTAGACAATTAGTTGCACAAGACATGGCTGAGTTGATAAACTCAGAAGCAGATATCTCTCATTCTCCCTCTCTCTCATTTACTCCCTCTCTCCTTTTAGTCATTACACTTTAAAGAGAATTTAGAAATTATTGATCCTAAAGCTTGGAAGCAAGCTTTCTAAGGATTTGAAGTGGATCTAAGCAGAGTTGGGAACCTTGTGAGCTTAGTAATCAACTGGGAAAACGTTTTTAGCTGAGGGTGAACTATTAGGCTCGGGAGGAAAGGACTGTAGTCTGGGTCGTCAAACATGTTGATTATTTTCTGCATACCCATGTTAAATGATGACTGTTCATCTAATATACCATATTAAAAATCTCGACTTATAAGTCAAGGACGACAATAGCATGCTGCATGTCGGTCGATGTCGTTATCTGTCATATCTGACTGAAAGGCTCGACCTATATGTTAAGGGTGAAACTAGCATGTCGAACGCAGACCAATGTGGTTACGCCAACCTAGAAGCGTGATATACGCTTGAATGACCCTATGGTTGCCTAAAAAATAAAGCACATGGTGTGCTAGGCTATCTCTATGGCTGGTTAGATGGGAATAGGGCAGCAGGCCCCAGTGTGACTCTATAGTCACTTATATGGATTGGGAAGCTTGACGTATATGTCAGAATGACAATATCATGCTGAATGCAGGCCGAACTGGCAAGGCCAATAGAGAAGCTCAGTTTATAAGTTTAGGAAGGCAATAATGTGTTGAACGCTGGACGAACTGGTAGGGCCAATAGAGAAGATCAATTTATAAGTCGAGGACAGAATAGCGTGTTGAATGCAGGCCGGACTGGCAGGGCCAAAAGAGAAGCTCGACTTATAAGTCGAGGACAGCAATAGCATGCTGAACGCATGTCGAGCTGGCAAGGCCAAAAGTTAAGCCCGACTTATAAGTCGAGGACGGAAATAGCATGCTGAACGCTTGCCAAATGGACAGGGCCAATAGAGAAGCTCCGCTCATAAGTAGAGGTTGACAATAACGTGCAGAACGCATGTCGTAATGGCAGGGTGAACATAGAAGCTCGTCTTATAAGCTATGGATGGCACTAGCATATGAAATACAGGTCGTTATAGCTGGGCCAACCTAGAAGCATGATATACACTTGCATGACTCTATATCTGCTCAGATTATGGAGCGTGGTAAACGCTTGATCGACTCCAAACCCGTTTCCAAGGGGAAATGGTGTGATGGGTATCTGTACGACTCAATGCAAACTTAGATGGATTGAATGCATGTTTGAGTATCGATTATAATTGCTAAGCATGCTAATGATGATTAGTAATATGTTATATAACGGTTTATGAATATAATTATGTTTTCTTGCTGAACCTTGGCTCATGGGTGCTAGTGGTGCAGGTAAGGGCAAGGAAAAGATGGACCAGCAATGAGTTAGAGGGCTTCATGTAACGACCCAAATTCACTAATAAGGCTCAAGGGCCTTGATTAGTGTCCGTGGAGGGCATATTGGGAATTATGTGTGGTTTTAATTATTAAGATGCATGATTATGAGTTAAAGCATGTTATATGACTATTTGAGTATTTGAGATGCATGACTATGTGTATTAGTATGCATGTAGGCCTTGACTAGGTTAGAAGGGCATAATCGTAATTTTGTCCGTTATGGGCATAACTGCTTTGATATAAGTGATAATTGTCGAGACCACATTATTATGTGGATATATCTGTGATTTGTGACTCGAGACGATCCTAGTGAGCAAAGTAGCAAAAATTCATGGAGGCGATTTATACCTGGCTCGGGGTGAGCTTAGGGGTATAAATGGGAATTTAGCGAATATACTTGAATCTATTTTGACATTGAGGAATATTATTTGTGGTTAATTAGGTATCGGGAAGAAAAAGGAAGGAAAAGAAAGAGAGAAAACAGAGGGAGTTGTCTGAGTCGGTTCAAGCTTCCTTCACCAATTGCTTGAGGATTTCTGGAGTGAAACTCAGAGGGAAGCAAGTCTAATTAAGCCACAAGGTTACTGAGTTAAGATTGAGGACTTGACAAGGGTTTAGCAAGGTTAGGCCATCACTTGAGGTAAGGTTTTGTAATCTCTTTAGTTGCTGGTTTGGTTTCTGAATTATGGTGTATAAGCTGAGTTTGATGGGGAACTTTGGGGAAATTCAGGGCAAAGGTTAAGGAGAAGCAAGCCAAGGAGGTCTAGAGACAGCTTGTGTTCGAAATCCTATCAAAGGTACAAAGTCTAAACTCTAACTTTGTTATTCAGTTGGTTTTTACTGTGTTTTAGAGCTTAGGAGTGGCGATGGTGAATTCTAAGTTTGTTGATGCATGTGCTTGAGTTCTAGGTATTTGGGATGCTTGGGATGAGTGGAGTATGGTCATAAGGTTGCTTTTGAGTTTAGGAAGGAGTTGGAAGAGGTTTGGCTTAGGTTGGTTCGAGAAAATCGTAGAAGAGGAAAATTAGAGTTGGTCTGCCTGTGACTAGCGCTATAGCGCTAGCCTTTGGGCGCTGTAGCGCTAGACCATGGTGCTGAGGGGGTTTTGGCTTCTGTCTCTAGCGCTGTAGCACCCTTCCTTGAGCGCTGTAGCGCTACCCTGCTTCCTGAAGGGGATTTTAGGGTTATTTGCAAGGGTTTTTGACCTAAAGTTTGGGGTTTGTTTCCACCACCTTGTTTGGTGGAACTAGGACTTCCTGGGGGCTCGGGATTGACCCCGAGGCTAGGTTTTGGACTTATAGAAGTTGACATCAATTTGATGAACATACAAGTTGTGTATAGAAGCTAAAGTTAACAAAATTCTTATAGAAGTTGTTCTTGCAACGGGGGCATAGGTATCGAAATAATCGATACCCTCTTTTTACCTAAACCCTTTAGCTACTAATCTAGCTTTAAATGTTTGGATAGTGCCGTCAGTGTGGTATTTTCTCCTAAATACCCACTTACACCCAATTGGCTTAGACCCCGGTGGGAGGTCTACCAATTCCCAAGTGTTATTGGAAAGAATGGAATCCATCTCATCATTGATGGCTTCTTTCCAAAATGCACTATCTCTCGATTGCATAGCTTCTCTATAAGTCTTAGGATCATCCTCAACGAGAAGTACAATAGGAATTTTCCTAATGACTTCCTCTCTATTTCCTTCTACCATGTAGAATGAAATTCGTTGAGAATCTATCTCATCCACTACAAGACTTTTATGATTTTTAAGCCTTTGACTTCTTCTAGGTTCAAAGGGTTGCTTTACATCCTTTTGAGAATTCTCCTCTTGAGAATCAACTTTGGATGTAGAAGCTTGAGAATTGTTCTCATATAACATATTCTCCTTTAGAGATGTTGAAGCTTGAGAATTGTTGTCACTTAACATGTTCTCAAAGAATTCAACTTCTCTAGATTCAATCACAATATTAGACTCTAAGTCTAATAGCCTATAAGATTTACTATTGTTGGCATTACCAACAAAAGCACACTTTATGGCTCTTGAACCTAACTTTGTTCTATTAGGTTCATTTTTCTTGCAATATGCAAGACACCCCCACACTTTGAAGTACCCTATGTTGGGTTTTCTTCCTTTCCATAACTCATATGGAGATATCTCATTTTTCTTCATCGGTATTCGATTAAGAATGTGACAAGCGATTAAAAGCGCTTCACCCCACAAGTTGAAGTTCAACTTAGAAAACACCAACATAGAATTTATCATCTCTAGATAAGTCCTATTTTTCCTTTCGGCAACACCATTGTGTTGTGGTGTATAAGGTGCAGTGCACTCATGAATTATACCATTTTCCTCACAAAATGTATTGAATTCATTAGAGAAGTACTCTCCTCCTCTATCACTTCTTAGCACCTTAATCTTTTTATTTAGTTGATTTTCAACTTCTAATGTATACAATTTAAAAGCATCGAAAGTCTCATCTTTATGCTTTAAAAGAAACACATAGGTATATCTACTAAAATCATCTATAAAAGTAAGAAAATACCTTTTACCACCTCTAGTTAAAACACCATTTAATTCACAAAGATCACTATGGATTAAATCTAGTAAATTAGATGATCTTTCTACACTAGGAAATGGTTTCTTAATCATTTTCGCCTTAACACATGTTTCACATTTACCATAGTTTTTAATATTGCATGCAATCATACCACATTTTACTACTCTTTTCATGGTTGAAAAACCTATATGCGATAGTCTAAGATGCCACAAAAATAAAGAATCATACTCAACAATATAGGCTGAATTAGCATTTTTATTGATAACATTGAAAGTTACATCATTGGTGCATAATTTAACCATACCCTCACAAGAGTACCCCTTTCCCAAAAATACATTTGATTTGGTAAGTATAAGTTTACCGGACTCAAAAACGGCTTTAATGCCGGGCTTGCCAAGCAAATCACCACTTACCGAGTTTCTACTCATTTCGGGAACATAAAGTACATTCACTAATGTAACTTTCTTGCCGGAGGTGAAAAAGACTTCAATGGTACCTTTGCCAAGTACCTTGGATTTGCCCTCATTGCCCATTTGTATCTCATGGTTGCCCTTTGACTCTTCAAAGGTCTTGAACAATGATTTGTCATAGGTGACATGGACGGTGGCACATGTGTCATACCACCACCCTTTCACCTTGCCTTGGACCGCATTCACCTCACTAAGGGTAGCAACTATGTTTTCCTCTTGAGTTGCGTTCACTTTAGGTCCTTGTTGGTCTTTTCTATGTCTACACTCTCTAGCATAGTGACCCTTTTTCCCACACACAAAGCAAGGACCTTTCTCGCCCTTAAACTCGTTTGGGTTGGTTTTTGGACCCAAAGGTTTCTCATTACCCTTTTTCCCTTTGTTTTTGGGATGTTTTGGTTGTGACACCGCATTTGCTTTGGAAGTCTCTCCATTAGACCCCTCCACAAGTTTATCTCTACTTATCGATTCCTCTTCGATTCGAATATGCTTTTGGAACTCCTCCAAAGAATAATCCTCATTTTTATGAAGGATTCTTTTCCTATAGCTCTTCCAAGTAGGTGGTAATTTAGCCACTATAGCACCAACTTGAAAGGCCTCGGGAAGCTCAATCTTTAACACTTTCAATTTATTAACAATAATTTGAAATTCATGAATTTGAGGAAGAATAGGTTTATCACCAAAAAATTTGAAATCGAAGTATTGAGATATCAAAAACTTTTTGGTACCTTCCTCTTCCGCCTTAAATTTTTTCTCAAGTGCATCCCATATCTCCTTGGCCGATTTGGTCTCGGTGTAGAGGTCATAGAACCTATCAGATAGGGCGTTGAGGATATGACCCCTACAAAGAAGATTGTCCTCGTCCCTCTTCCTTCTCTTCTCCACCTCTTCGGGAGTGTCTTTGTTGGATGGCTCGGCTAGAGGTGCCAAGGAAGACTCAAGGATGTAGGCGATTTTGAGAGTGGTTAAAAGAAACCTCACCTTGTCTTGCCACCTAGTAAAATTGGATCCATCAAACCTATCCAACCTTACTAGGTCTTGGTTCATGATCTTGATGGTTTCCCCTTCCATTGAAACAAAAAAGGAATAAGCTTTTGAATGTTAGGAAAATATTGTTTGCCTCAATGGAAATGGTAAGAAAATATTACAACTCTATGCAAAATATTACAATAGACAAGGATTGATTAAATAAAGTGTTACAACTCTATAATTGAAAATACAAATAAAAGGAGAAGGAGATGTAAGATGATAGAAATAGAGAGTACAACTCTATTACAAAAGGATACAAGTAAACTAGAAGTGTTTGAACAAAGGAAATAAAAGGATTACAACTTTTAAACAAAAGTACAAGTAAATAGAATAAGAAGAAAAGAAGAAAGAGCAATAGAAGAAAATAAGAACAAGAAAATAAGCACTAGAACCAAAACAATAAACTCTCACTCACACAACCAAAGTGAAGAGTGTTGGGGATCACCAACTTGAACAAGGTTTGAAACCTTTGTCCAAAAGCTTATTTCCCCCTAACTTAAGCACTAAGGGATCTGTCACAGATTTTGGAAATGCTTTCTGGAATAATCAAGCCTCAAGGTGTTTCTAGCCAAGTGCTCTAATGGATAGAAATGGTGTGTCTTACAAGTGAGCATTAGGCTCCTATTTATAGAGTTTAGAGACACCCTTTGAATTTCAAATTCCACCAACCCCCATGGCTGTTACCAATGATTAATTGGGTGTTATATGGAATTAAAATAGAGATTTGGGAGTTACTTGGCTGTTGGAAACGTTCAAAATTGGATAAAAACCGAATTAGTATGAATCTGTCAGCCACTAGCGCCGCGGCCCTTGGTCAGTTTTAGCAACTAATTTTTTAAGTTTTTCCAAAACGTTCCAATTTATTCCCACTTGATTTTGTAACTTCCATACACAATATGGGAGTTAAAATCACATCTCTATCAGCCATTTCTCATATGGCTTTAAGACATTCATCTCAATATTGTGTAACAAAAAATCTACACAATAATGGGTGATATTTAGGAGTTACAAATTTGTGATGAATTTGTAACACCAAATATGTTACATGTTTGGATATTTCACATATATCCAAATAATGTAACTCTCTATTATATGTTACAATATGTGACACTCTATGTCACATTTATTTAATCTAAAACATTATATTATAAAATAATATAATATTACATTATATTATAAAATAATATAACATTTAAACCATAGTTCCTTTACAGTCTCAGTAACACGATTTTGTTTAACTGACTTGATTAGCAAGTCTGGCACTTTATAAACACACAGTGTAACGATCTTGGCTATCCAAGGCGTTACAACTTGGTATCAGAGCGTCCTAGGTTTATGGGTCCTGAAGACTGGCTGGATATGTACATTCGCCGCATGAGATAAGCTCAACTCAGGGTTTGGTAATTGTGTATAAATGATTATGTGCCTAAATGATTTGAGTGAGATATGATTGTTGATATCTGTTTGTTGAATAGGGAGCATGAGATACTGATAGGGCCTGACATGATGTTATTGAGGCGTGCTTATTAGCACTGCTGTGTATGTGAATGGATATCTGGATGACTTGTTATAAATTGATTGCTTGTGAATGATTGGAGCTCCAGTAATGGATTATGAAAGGATTATTACCCTGTCATCATAGCCTAATTGCCGAGTCGTTGATTGCAGATTGACTTGAATAGTTATGCGTTCAAGAAATCCACATGACTAGCCGGCAGGTCTGGGGCTAGAGATGATGACCGGGGCCCGACCCCTCCGCCAGTCCCTGAGAACTGGCAGCAGTTAATGGCCGGCATGCAGGCCCGGCTTCAAAGCCAAGATGAACAGATTCGAATTCTGCAGCAGGCTCCACCTGGGAGTGTTGCCCCTGCTGTGCCACTGGAGATGGTACTTGTGGTACAGCCAGTTGACGTTGGGAACAAGTGGGAACCGTTGTATGAGCGGTTCAGAAAGCAACAGCCCCGGATCTTTGAGGGTGGACCAGATCCACTGAAGGCTGAGCAGTGGATGACTATGATCACTACTATACTTGATTTTATGAGAGTGGAAGGATATGACAGGGTGGCTTGTGCCACTTATATGTTGAGGGAGGATGCCCGAATCTGGTGGGAGGTGGCATCATAGACTAGGGATGTTGTTGCAATGACTTGGGAAGGGTTTAAAGACCTGTTTAATCAGAATTATTATAATGTTGCCATTTGGGCAGCGAAAGTGAATGAGTTCGTGGGGCTGGTTCAGGGCAGTATGATAGTTACAGAATATGCCCTGAAGTTCGACAGACTTGCGAAGTTCACACCAGATCTTGTGCCTACTGATGCAGCTAGGCAGGATAGATTTACTAGAGGGCTGAATGCTATGATAGCCCGAGATGTAAGGATTGCCACCGTTCCTGGAGGGACTACTTATGCCCAGGCTGTGGAGAAGGATCTTACCGCTGAGGAAGCAAAGAATAAGATTTGGAGGGAGAGTGCTGTGAGAAGGGAGGGTCACAGGGCGGTGCCTCCATATTCTGGTTCTGGTAGGGGCGGAGGCCCCAGTGATTTCAAGAGGAAGACTCCTGATGCTTCGATCGCTCCTGGTCCTGATAGGAGGGGTCGGGGTACTCATGGTGGCCGTCAGGGAGGCGGTGATTCATGGAGGACTTATCCAGAGTGCACGAGGTGCAAGAGACGCCATCCGGGCGAGTGTCAGGCTAAGGCCTGCTATGTGTGTGGGGTGGTGGGATACCTCAGGAAGGATTGCCCGACAGTGAAGAAGGGAGAGACAGGGATGGTGGACAGTTTGACTCCAGCTCGAGTGTTCACCCTGACGCAGGCGGAGGCCGAGGCTAGTCCCTCGGTAGTGACAGGTCAACTTTCTAGTGCTGGCATTCCTTTTACTGTGTTGATTGATTCCGGTGCTACGCATTCATTTGTATCTGATAAGGAGATTGATAGAATGTGTAGACCTAGTGAGTATAGTGCTTCAGGGTTTGGGACCATATTGCCTACAGGAGAACTGGTAGTATCTAGGAGGTGGATTAGAGCACTGCCAGTGATAGTTGATGGTAGGGAGTTTTCAGTAGACTTGATTGAGTTGAGTATGGATGATTTTGATATGATTTTAGGTATGGACTGGCTGGTTAGATACGGAGCTACCATTGACTGTAGGAAGAAGATGGTAACTTTTGAGCCAGAGGGCAAAGAACCCTTTGTCTTTGTAGGAGCGGTGCATGGACCCCGCGTACCCAGGATATCTGCATTGAGAGCTAGGGACTTGTTACAGGGTGGTTGTATAGGCTTTCTGGCTAGTGTGGTGGATACCACCAGAGTTTCATCAGTAGGACCGGAGGACACCAGACTGGTTTGCGAGTTCTTGGATGTGTTCCTTGAGGATTTGCCGGGGTTGCTGCCGCGTAGTGAGATTCAGTTTGTTATTGAGTTGGCACCAGGGACAGAGCCAGTATCGAGGGCACCATATATGATGGCACCGGCGGAATTGAAAGAATTAAAGATACAACTGTAGGAGCTTCAGGATTTAGGGTTCATCAGACCTAGCTACTCGCCATGGGGTGCTCCAGTTCTATTTGTTAAGAAGAAGGATGGGACTTTGAGGATGTGTATTGATTATCGGGAATTGAATAAGTTAACTATCAAGAATAAGTACCCCCTACCAAGGATTGATGATTTGTTTGATCAGCTGCAGGGTAAGACGGTGTTCTCAAAGATTGATCTTCGATCTGGTTATCACCAGCTAAGGATCAAGGATGAGGACATACCTAAGATGGCCTTCTGGACGTGGTATGGGCACTATGAGTTTTTGGTCATGTCTTTTGGTTTGACCAATGCCCCGGCAGCCTTTATGGATCTAATGAATAGGGTGTTCAAGGATTTTCTGGATCAGTTCGTTATAGTCTTCATTGATGACATCTTGGTGTATTCCAGTTCAGAGGCAGAGCACGAGTTTCATCTTCGACAGGTTCTTCAGAGGCTGATGGAGCATCAGTTGTACGCTAAGTTTAAGAAGTGTGAGTTCTGGTTACCTAAAGTGACATTCCTTGGACACATTGTTGGCGCAGATGGGATTAAGGTGGATCCATCTAAGATAGAGGCAGTTAGGGATTGGCCGAGGCCAAGGAATGCCTCGGAGGTGCGGAGTTTTCTGAGGTTAGCAGGTTACTTCAGACTGTTTGTAGAGGGCTTTTCGAAGATAGCAGCACCGACGGCAGAATTGATAAGAAAGAATTTGAAGTTTATCTGGTCAGACAAGTGTGAAGACAGTTTCCATGAGTTGAAGCGACGACTTATTACAGCGCCAGTGTTGATTCTTCCTTCGGGGGAAGGGAAGTTTGTTGTTTACTGCGATGCGTCGAGGTTTGGCTTAGGCTGTGTGTTGATGTAGAATGAGAAGGTTATAGCTTATGCATCACGATAGCTGAAGGAGTATGAGCAGCGGTATCCTACTCATGACTTGGAACTGGTAGCAGTGGTTTTTGCACTGAAGATTTGGCGGCATTATCTATATGGGGAGAAGTGCGAGGTGTACACTGACCATAAGAGCCTGAACTATTTCTTTACACAGAAGGACTTGAATATGAGATAGAGGCGTTGGCTAGAGTTGGTAAAGGATTATGATTGTGATATTCTTTATCATCCAGGGAAAGCCAATGTGGCGGCGGATGCATTGAGCCGCAGAGGTCTAGGTCAGTTGTATAGTTCTGTTCAGATCTCAAGGGAGTTAGCTAATGAGATGGTTAGAGCGGGGATAGAGTTGGTGGTAGGCCGGTTGGCTAATATTACTCTGCAGTCGACCCTGCTAGAGCGGATCAGAGAGGGGCAGTTGACAGACGCTCAGTTACAGAGGGTTAGAGAGGATGTCTTAGCGGGAGTAGATAAGGACTATTCTATTTCTGAGGTTGGTTTACTTCGGTATCAGGGACGGATTTGTGTTCCAGCTGATGAGGGGATCAGACGAGAGATACTAGATGAGTCTCATACGACGCCGTACTCACTTCATTCGGGTACCACGAAGATGTATCAAGATTTGCAGACTTTATATTGGTGGCCCGGGATGAAGAGGGATGTGGTTGAGTACGTTTCCAGATGCTTAACCTGTCAGCAAGTAAAAGTTGAGCATCAGCGACCAGCAGGGTTGCTTCAGCGTTTGGTTATTCCTCAATGGAAATGGGAAGACATTAGTATGGATTTTGTGGGAGGTTTGCCCAGGACAGTAGGACTTCATGACTCGGTGTGGGTAATAGTAGATAGATACACCAAGTCAGCCCATTTCCTTCCAGTGAGGTCAACATGTACTGTGGATCAGTATGCTGAGTTGTATGTGAGGGAGATTGTACATCTCCATGGGGTTCCTCAGTTTATAGTGTCAGACCGGGAGCCTATTTTCACTTTCAAGTTCTGGGGTGGTTTGTAGAAAGCTCTGGGGACTCAGTTGAAGTTCAGTACAGCCTTTCATCCTTAGACTGATGGACAGTCTGAGAGGACGATCCAGGTATTGGAGGATATGCTCAGAGCATGTGTGATTGATTTTGAAGGTTCATGGAGTAGGTATCTTCCATTGATTGAGTTCTCGTATAACAATAGTTATCAGTCAACGATTGGAGTGGCTCCTTACGAGATGTTATATGGGAGGAAGTGTAGATCACTTATTCATTGGGATGAGATGGGTGAGAGGAGATATTTGGGGCCAGATATGGTTCAGAGGACAAGTGAGGCAATATAGAAGATCCGGGTTAGGATGCTCGCATCTCAGAGTAGACAGAAAAGCTACGCTGATCCTAAGCGTAGAAATGTGGAGTTCCAAGTTAGGGACCACGTCTTTCTCCGAGTTTCACCATTGCGAGGGGTAAGGAGGTTTGGCAAGAAGGGTAAGTTAAGCCCTAGATTCATTGGGCCATTTGAGATCCTGGAAAGGGTTGGTCAGGTGGCTTACAGGTTAGCTCTGCCGCCATCGTTGTTTGGAGTTCATGATGTATTCCATGTCTCCATGCTTCGAAAGTATGTCTCAGATGTGACTCATGTGTTGAGGCATGAAGATTTGGAGTTACAAGTAGATTTGGCTTACGGGGAGCAACCAGTTCAGATCTTGGACCGAAAAGATAAAGTGTTGCGGAATAAGAAGATTCCTCTAGTTAAAGTGCTGTGGAGGAATAGTAAGGTCGAAGAGGCGACCTGTGAGCTTGAGGCGGCGATGCGGGATCAGTATCCCTAGTTGTTCAGGTAAATTTCGAGGACGAAATTCTCATTAGGAGGGGATAGTTGTAACGACCCAAATTCACTAATAAGGCTTAAGGGCCTTGATTAGTGTGCATGGAGGGCATATTGGGAATTATGTGTGGTTTTAATTATTAAGATGCATGATTATGAGTTAAAGCATGTTATATGACTATTTGAGTATTTGAGATGCATGAATATGTGTATTAGTATGCATGTAGGCCCTGACTAGGTTAGAAGGGCATAATCGTAATTTTGGCCATTATGGGCATAGCTGCTTTGATATATGTGATAATTGTCGAGACCACATTATTATGTGGATATATCTGTGATCTGTGACTCGAGACGATCCTAGTGAGCAAAGTAGCGAAAAGTCATGGCGGCGATTTATACCTGGCTCGGGGTGAGCTTAGAGGTATAAATGGGAATTTAGCGAATATACTGGAATCTATTTTGACATTGAGGAATATTATTTGTGGTTAATTAGGTATCGGGAATTAAGTGGGAAATATTAGAGACACTCGAGGAGATAGCGGGAATTGGGTAAACTGACTAAAATGCCCTTAAGTGGACTAAAGGATTAGAATTAATAGGGCGGGCATTAAGGTCATTTGGCTTTTAAAGATGGGTATTACTGAGGTTTTATGTTAGTGGGTTTTGTAGAATATTATAGAAGTCTGAAAAAGAAGAAAAAGGAAGGAAATGAAAGAGAGAAAACAGAGGGAGTTTTCTGAGTCGGTTCAAGCTTCCTTCACCAATTTCTTGAGGATTTCTGGAGTAAAACTCAGAGGGGAGCTAGTCCAATTAAGCCACAAGGTTACTGAGTTAAGATTGAGGACTTGACAAGGGTTTAGCAAAGTTAGGCCATCACTTGAGGTAAGGTTTTGTAATCTCTTTAGTTGCTGGTTTGGTTTCTGAATTATGGTGATAAGCTAAGTTTGATGGGGAACTTTCAGGAAATTCAAGGAAAAGGTTAAGGAGAAGCAAGCCAAGGAGGTCTAGAGACAGCTTGTGGTCGAAATCCTGTCAAAGGTATAAAGTCTAAACTCTAACTTTGTTGTTCATCTGGTATTTACTGAGTTTTAGAGCTTAGGAGTGGCTATGGTGAATTCTGAGTTTGTGGATGCATGTGCTTGAGTTCTAGGTATTTGGGATGCTTGGGATGAGTGGAGTATGGTCATAAGGTTGTTTTTGAGTTTAGGAAGGAGTTGGAAGAGGTTTGGTTGAGGTTGGTTTGAGAAAATCGCAGAAGAGGAAAATTGGAGCTGGTCTGCCTGTGACTAGCCCTACAGAGCTAGTCTTTGGGCGCTGTAGCACTAGGCCATGGTGTTGAGGGGGTTTTGGCTTCTGTCTCTAGCGCTGTACCGCCCTTCCTTGAGCGCTGTAGCACTACCCTGCTTCCTGAAGGGGATTTTAGGGTTATTTACAAGGGTTTTTGACCTAAGGTTTGGGATTTGTTTCCACCACCGTGTTTGGTGGAACTAGGACTTCCCGGGGGCTCGGGATTGACCCCGAGGCTAGGTTTTGGACTTGAGGTTCGATAATGACTTTGGCCATGATTGTGTTTAGGTGAGCGCTAGGGCTCGAGGGGGATCGTGCTCAAGGAGTCGAGGGATCAAAGCTAGAGAATTGGAAGGTAAGAAAACTGCACCCGATTATGTGTTTGTGATGGGACTAAGTGCTCCCAAGAATTGTATCGTGTCAATGATGGTATCACGCCATGGGACATGTAAAAGCGGCCTAAGAGTGCCGTACATAGTATTTGCGCATAGGGCGCGGCTTGGCCACTGGTAGCCGAGAATATTCACTGAGCTCGGCTTAAGCGGGTCGGAGCCAGTGGGATAACGGAGGGAGCAGCCTGAGAGCGCTAGCCCTGGTTATCAATTGTGCAGTGATATGTGATATGAATTGATATGCTTAGTATGTTGAATACTTGATCATGCTGAATGGTTACATGTTTGAGAACTTGTGATGCAATGTAAGATATCGACCTGTCTGTTGATTGCTTATGCTCTGTTGTTATGTTTTCTTGCTGGCCTTGGCTCACGGGTGCTACGTGGTGCAGGTAAAGGCAAAGGCAAGCTGGACCAAGCCTAAGATGGAGAGCTCCGAGGTGGAATGTACATAGCCAGCCATTCAATCATCATGGTCGAGGAGTGGATCAGGACAGGGATTGCCTAACTGTCTGTTTTGCCATAGTATGGCTTGATATTGTATATAAACCTTGTGTCTTTTGTAAACAGTCTTAAACTTGATAGTTTTGGGATCCCGTGTAAACAAATAATGTTTCTTAATGAAAATGTGGCTTTCAAGACCAAACCATTTTAAACCCTAGTTCCTTTATAGTCTCATTGACACAATATTGTTTAACTGACTTGATTAGCAAGTCTGGCACTTTATAAACACACAGTGTAATGGTCTTTGCTATCCAGGGCGTTACACTTCAGGGGAGGAGTGTACATTTGCGGCCTGCTCAACCGTGATGGTCAGGATTACTTGCTAGAACTAGGGTTTAACTCTGATTTTGCCGCCTAGGTCAGTCTTTTGTGTATATGTTCTTTATGTATCAGTTAATAAACTCATTTTGGTACCCATGTTTAGAGTAAACCATTTTAATGATTACTATGTGACGAAAATTTTTAATACCTAATCCTTGGGTTGGTTTTAATACCTAATCCAAATGACTCATTTAGAGAGTTAAGCACTATTTAAAATACATGGTGTAACGGTCTTCGATTAGTAGGGAGTTACACTATTACTGGTATGAATATTGAAGAAATTCTTATTTGCCCTCCTCTATGAATATGAATACTAAAAATGTGCTTATTAGCACCTTGATTGAGCATGAATATGACCGGACTTGATTATTAGCATGATTATTGTATGGGAAAGCTATTGAACCGCTTATTAGCACTTTTATTGCATGTGTATGCTTAATTGTTCAGTCTTGGACCGTGGGGTAGTGCTAGGCACGGTTATTGTTGCCTGATGTTCTAAGTCATTGATTGTAGATAGACTTGGAAGTATGCTTGTAGGGTAATCAAATGAACCAACCAGCGCTAGAAGTCAGGTTAGAGATAACAACCAGGGTCAGAACCTTCCGCCAGCTCTTGAGAATTGGCAATAGGTGCTTCTTGATATACAAGCTAGATTATAGAGGCTGTAAGAAGAGATCCACCTACTGAGATATCAACAAGTTCCAGCAGGGAATGCTGCATCAGTTATGCCACCTAATGTGGCCCGTACTACAGCAACAGCCAGGGATAGAGAACAGGTGGGAGCCTCTTTATGAGCGTTTCAAAAAGCAGCGCTCTCCTACTTTTGAGGGAGGGCTAGATCCGCTGCGAGCTGAGCAGTGGATCGATACGACCACCTCCATCCTGGACTTTATGGGGGTGGCAGGTAATGACAGAGTGGCCTATGCCACATTTATGTTTCGAGATGACGCTTGAATCTAGTGGGAAGTGGTATCCCAAACCTAAGATGTGAAGACTCTGAGCTGGAAAGAGTTAAAAGTGTTGTTTAATGAGATAATGATGCAGGACGAGCCACAAAGACAAATGAGTTCACTAATCTAGTGCATGGTACCATGATTGTTATAGAGCATGCTATGAAAGTTGAAAGGTTGGCCAAGTTGGCTTCAGACTTGGTACAAACAGATGTGATAAGAAAGGAGAGATTTGTTCAAAAGTTACATGTTATGATAGCTTGGGATGTTAAGATTAATTCAGTACTGAAGTGATGACTTATGATGAGGTAGTAAAGAAGGCCCTTACTGTTCAGAGTGCTTAAAACAAGATCTAGTATAAGAATGTCGCTAGAAGGGACACCAGGAGGGTGGGACCTCCCTTTATAGGATCTACAGGGCTGGAGGCCCTAGTGACCAGAAGAGGAAGACCCCAGGCACTATTGCAGTTACAGGCCTAGATAGGAGGCCACGAGGTATACAAGTTGGCCGCCAAGGTGGCAATGAGAGCTGGAGGACATGTCCAGAATGTGCTAGAAGCAGGAGACGTCATCTGGGGTAGTGTCGGGTGAAGGCCTACTTTTTATGTGGTACTGTTGGGAACCTTAAGAAAGATTACCCAAGGGTGAAGAAGGAAGAACCAAACAAGGCAGACAACTTGGCCCAGCTCGAGTATTCGCATTTACACAGTCAGAGGCTGAGGCTCGATCCTCGGTAGTGACAGGTCAGCTTTCTAGTGCTGTCACTTCTTATTCAGTTTTGATTGATTATGGGGCTACACATTCCTTTTTATAATGTAGAGTGCTTGAGATGTTGTGTAGACCATGCGAGTACTATGCAATGGGATTTGGGACTTTATTGACTACTGGGATCTGGTAGTCTCTAGGAGGTGGGTCAGATCACTACCAGTGGAGGTGGATAGTAGAGAGCTATCAACAAATCTGATTGAGCTGGTCATGGAGGACTTTGATATGATTCAAGGTATGGATTGGCTTGCCAAGAATGGGCAACCATAGACTGTAAGATAAAGACGATAACCTTTGAACCTTAGGGCGAGGAACCGTTTGTATTTGTGGGAACTGTGCACAAACCCCATATTCCTATGATATTAGCATTGAGGGCTCGAGACCTATTGCAAGGTGATTGCATAGGATTCCTAGCTAGTGTGGTAGATACCACTAGGGTTGTGCTAGTTGGACCTGAGGAGACCGGGTTAGTTTGTGAGTTTGTGGATGTATTCGCAGAACAGTTACCAGGGTTACCGCCCCATAGAGAGATATAATTTGTCATTGAATTTGAACAAGGATAAAGCCAGTACCTAGAGCATCATATAGGATGGCTCCAGTAGAGTTGAAGGAAATGAAGGTTCAGTTATAGGAGTTACTGGACATGGATTTTATCAAGCTCACTTTTTCACCATTTGTAAAGAAGAAGGATGGCTATTTGAGGATGTGTATTGCTTATAGAGAGATGAACAAGGTGACTATTAAGAACATGTATCCACTGCCAAGGGTCGATGACTTGTTTGATCAGCTTCAGGACAAGACTGTATTTTCAAAGATTGATCTTCGATTTGGTCATAACTAACTGAGGATGAAGGATGAGGACATTCTGAAGATGACCTTTCATACCAGGTATGGAGATTATGAGTTCTTAGCCATGTTGTTTGGATTAACTAATGCCCCGACAACCTTTATGGATTTGATGAATAGGGTGTTCAAGGATTACCTGGATAAGTTTGTGATAGTATTCATTGATGACACCCTGGTATATTCCAAGTCAGAGGTAAAGCATGAGTAGCACCTCCGACTGGTATTACAGAGGTTGAGGGAGCACAAATTGTATGCAAAGTTCCAGAAGTGTGAGTTGTGGTTATCTCAGGTGATGTTCCTCGGTCACATAGTTAATAGAGATGGAATTATGGTGGATCTAGCCAAGAATGAAGCAGTCAGGGATTGGCCACAACCAAGGAGTGCTTGAGAGATTAGAAGTTTCCTTGGATTGGCGGTATATTACCCACGTTTTGTGGAAGCATTCTCAAAGGTTGCGACACCACTGACGGAGCTGACATAGAAGAGCTTGAAGTATATGTGGTTAGATAGGTGTGAGAACAACTTCCAGCAGTTGAAGCGGCAATTGATCACTGCTCGGGTTCTGAGTCTTCCTTCAAATCAGAAGAAGTTTGTGGTCTATTAGAAATGTGATTGCCTATGCATCATGACAATTAAATGATTTGAATAGTGTTACCCTACACATGATCTGGAGTTAACAATGGTTGTCTTTGCTTTGAAGGTATGGTGACACTATCTTTATGGGGAGAAGTGTGAGATATACACTAACCACAAGAGCTTGAAGTATTTCTTTACTCAGAGATATCTTAATATTAAACAAAGGCGTTGGCTGGAGTTGGTGAAAGATTATGATTGTGAGATTCTTTACCACCCAGGGAAAGACAGCGTGGTGGCAGATGCCTTGAGTCAGAGAGGTTCGAGATAGATATTTAGCTTGAAACAAATATCAAAGAGAATGAGATACATGGAGAAAATTTGTGTTATGATGGAATTTGCTATCAAAAGAGTGATTCTGGATGAATCTCATTCCATGCCATACTCTCTTCATCCAGGCGCAACAAAAATGTATCAGGATTTGAAATCGCTATACTAGTAGTGTCCTGGGATGAAGAAAGATGTAAACAGTTGAATATGTGGCTAAGTGTAAGTAGGTGAAAGTTGAACACTAGACACCAACAAGGCTATTACAACATTTGGGTATCCCTGAGTGGAAATGGGAGGACATTACTATGGACTTCGTAGTGGGTTTTCCTAGGACTGTGGGTCGGTATGATTCAGTTTGGATGATTGTGGATCGGTATACCAAATAAACTCATTTCTTTCCATTGAGGAAAAACTTTACAGTAGACCAGTACGCTAATCTTTATGTGAAAGAGATATTACGCCATCATGGGACTCCTAGGTTCATTGTGTCAGATCAATATCCCAACTTTACTTCCAAGTTTTGGAGAAGTCCGCATAAGCCTATGGGTACACAACTGAAGTTCTGTACCGCCTATCATCTTCAGACAAATGGAAAATCTGAGAGGACGATACAAATATTAAAGGACATGCTGCGAGTATGTGTGCTAGACTTTGAAGGGTCCTGGATTAAATATTTTCCATTGCTTGAGTTTTCCTACAACAAAAGCTACTAGGAGACTATTAGAGTGGCTCCTTATGAGATGTTGTGGTAGGAAATGCAGATCGCTCATCCATTGGGGTGAAATGGGTGAGAGGAAATATCTAGGTCTTGGAGTAGTTCAGAGGACGAATGAGGCTATTGAGAGGATTAGAGCTCAGCTGTTCATTTTTTAAAGTAGACAGAAAAGCTACGCTAAACCCAATCGTAGAGACATAGACTTCCAGGTTGGCGACTATGTTTTCCACTGTGTTTCACCGTTGAGAGGGGTGAAGTGGTTTGGGATGAAGGGCAAGTTGAGCCCTAGGTTCATGGGACCTTTTGAGATCCTAGAGAGGATTGGTCAAGTAGCCTATAGGTTGGCTTTACCCCTATTGCTGTCAAGGGTTCATAACTTGTTCCATATTTCGATTCTTTGAAAATGTGTATCAGATGTAACTCATGTGTTGAGTTATGAAGATCTGGTACAGACAGATTTTTCCTATTAAGAGCGACCTGTTCAACTCTTGGATAGAAAGGACACAATATTGAGGAATAAAATCATACTATTTGTTAAGGTATTATGGAGGAACAAAAAGGTCGAGGAAATGACCTAGGAATTATAGTCAGAGATGTGGGATTAGTATGCTGAGCTGTTTAGGTAAAATTCGAGGGAAAAATTTCTATAAGAAGGGGAATGTTGTAACATCCCAAAATTTCTAATAAGGCTGAGTGCCTGGATTAAGGGCCCCAGAGGGAAATATTTGAATATTATGTGCTTATATGTAAATTAATTGTATATTTATGTGATTATGTGAATTGCATGTGTTATATTTTTATATAGCTGATTATGCCTGTTTAAGTGTATTGAATGTGGGAAACATGCATGCTTTTATTTGATAGGGCATATTTTTAATTTTGACCTGTTCAGGGTCTAATTGTAATTATATAATATTATATGATTAATACCATATTATTATATGGATATTTTTGAGATATTCGGCAGAAGTTGGTCATTTCGAGCAAGATAGCAATTTAGTCACAACATAGGATTTATACTCGGCTCGAGGTGAGCCAATGGGTATTCAGTAATTCGGTGAGTTACCAGGACTCACTAAAGTATGAGTCGTATTTTGGGAAAAATAGTGATATTCCAGGTTTAGCAGAATTAACTGGGAATTTTAAGTGTATTGTCAGACGGGAGGGTAAAATGACGATTTTTCCCTTGAGGGGCTTTGAGAGGATTTTAGGGAGTGAGGGCATTATGTTCATTTTGACAATGGGCTGCCTTAAGTTAGCTGAAGCTTATCAGCATAGTTTAGAAAACAAACAGAATAGTCTCTCTCCCTCTCCCTAGGTTGGTTTGAGTTATTGGAGAAATTCTTGTTCCTTAAGGTATTTAGGCAACCTTTTGGTGGAATTGGAAGCTGTTTAATCTTAGGATTCTGTTGGGAAAAAAACCCCATTAGAGGTAACTCAACTGTTTGAGTTCTTGGTTTGTTTTCTTTAAAAGTTTTGAAGTTTATGGAATTTTGTTGTTCAATTGAGTTTTTAGATTGGTTGTTGTATTCCTGAGCTGCTAGGACAATTATTATGGTCAAAATAGGTGAAAATAATGTTTTGAGATGATTTTTGGGAAGTTAGCGATTCTTAAAAATTGATGGTATTCTGAATTCGTAGTACCGTGCTACGACACAGTTTTTGGAGTGTCGTGGCCCTCATGAACTCAGAGAATAGGGAAGGTGCCTCAAACCACCTTGGTGACGCAGCGCTAGGTGGGTTGCGCCGCAACGCGTGTCCAGTAATTTTGGGGCACAGGATCTCTCACTTGTTGAGCGTCACGGCTCGTAGTTGGGGGGGGGGGGGGGGGGTTGCATCATTAATTGGTGAAATTATCAAAAGTAGGTTTTGGGAGCTAGGAACCAAAACCTAAGGGCTCAGGAATGGTTCCGTTACTTAGGTTAGTAGGATCCATGGTTCTGGAGGCTAGGACATGGTCCGGAAGCCTTTCTTAGTTCATTTGTTGATAACTATTCTTTGTAATTGTTGTCAATAGGGTGAACTGATA
This sequence comes from Humulus lupulus, assembly GCF_963169125.1. Taxonomy (NCBI): domain Eukaryota; kingdom Viridiplantae; phylum Streptophyta; class Magnoliopsida; order Rosales; family Cannabaceae; genus Humulus; species Humulus lupulus. The sequence continues at coordinate 52,428,752 of NC_084797.1, forward strand.
GGCTCGGGAGGAAATGATCGTACTTGGGGGTCGTCAGACACTATTTACTCAGGATCCGATCTATGTTTAGTGCTTGGCCCGGTTATAGAACATGGTTGTAACCATGCTAAGAATGTTTTATTAAACATGTTAATTGTGCTATGCTTACCTGTGTTACGTAATAACTGCTTATCTGTATATCTAATTGAAAGGCTTGACTTATTAGTCAAGGGTTATCTATTATATCTTATTGAAAGTGTAACGCCCTGGATAGCCAAGACTGTTACATTGTGTGTTTTAAATAGTGTTAGAAACTCTTAACGAGTCTCTTGGCCATAAACGTGTAACTAAAGGTGATTAACAATTTAGGGTTAAAAAATTTGGTCAAAAGGATAGTCATTTCATTAAAATGTTTAAGTTCATACATGGGATCCCAAAATAACGTTTAAAAGGCTAATTATAGTTCAAAAGTTACAACCAGTCGACCTAAGCGGAAAAATAGGGTTTGACCTGAGTTCATCTGATAAACCCCGGTTATGGTGGTTGAGCAACCACCTATGAACACATCGCAACTAAAACTCTCCAACTCATGGCTGGTCCTGCTTCCCTTTCCCCGGAGCTGCACCACATAGCCCGAATAAGCCGAAGCTCAGGAAGAAAACTTAAACATGATCATAAGAAGTTAAGAACATATCACATAATCAAAATAAGCATGCCTAGCACTAATAACCCTACTCATGCATGCATTCTATTCAGATAAGTGACTACAGTATCACACCGGGGCCTCTTGCCCTAAATACGTGACCATACAGTCACCACGAGGCCACTGCCCTAAATAAATGACTAATAAGTCATACCGGGGCCTATTGCCCTAGGATATGGGACTATAGAGTCAACCTGCGGCCCACTGCCCTATCCTTCGTATAACCAGCATTAGAGCTAGCCCAGCGTACCCGGCGCTTCAATTTTCCTATGACCATAAGGTCGGTCAAGTGTATTTCACGCTCCTAATTAGGCCTAACCATATCGACCAGCGCTCAGCGCGCTATTGCCACCCTTGACTTATAAGTCAATGCTTTCAACCAACTCTCAATGCGCTATTGTAGTCCTTATTTATAAGTCAATGCTTCTCAATCAGATAATGCAAAAAAGCATACATAATTAACAATTAGCCACATACATGATATTCAAGTATGCTTAATCAAACAATCACATGCATACTAATAATCATGCTCATTAACAGGGGCCCGAGCCCGAACAATTTCTACAATTAACAAGCAGGCTAAGCCCTAATCACATATATCATGTAGTGCGTGCAGTTTTCTTACCTCTGGTCCAAGTACGAATTATTAGAAATGAACCCCGAGCATGATGTCGTCTCGAGCCCTAGCAGTACCCTATTCACAACCATAATAAGTGATACCCATCAATATTGAATAAATAAAGACTTCAAGACTGAGTCCTAGTCTCCGGGATCTCGAATTCTACTAAACCGGGTGTAGAATCCCTCTTGAGCCCTTAGATTTGAGTTCCTGCCACCCAATACCTAATTTGGCCAAAGTTTACCATTTGAGCTATGGTGCTCCTCTCAAGCGCTGTGACTCTCCTCTAGTCAGAGAGCCCAACCCTTATTTTTCCAGACATGGGCTGCTACGCAGCCCACTAGGTGCCGAGATACGATGGCGGTTCAGGGAACTGTCCTGGCTTGTGGGATCTTGAAGACCACGGCGTAACCCTATGAACCTAGTTATTCCAACATTTTCCCTAAGCCAAAACCCTTCAAATTCATCACAGCACCAAACCAAAACAAAAACTATACCCCCACAAACATTTCCAAGCTTCATAAAAGACTTATAAATCCCGAAAACCAAGCAAAAACATCAATAAAAACCAAAACTCAACCCTTGAGTTTAAGAACCCAAGCACACTATAAAACACAAGGAACTCAGAAATTCATTTAATGTATCAGGGAGACCTACTTACCATCAATCCAAATTACGGCCTAAAACTGGCCCTTGATTCAATTTCCCAGTGCTAAACCTTCAATATCCACTGAATCCAAGCTTGACTTCAATCAAAGAAAGCAAAAAGCTCCAAGGCACACTAAGGAAGGGAGGGAGAAAAATTTGAGAGAGAAAATAGCTGAGTGTTCTACGTGTTCCTCTTGGTTCTATTGAGTTGTGAGTTTATAGAGTGCGTCATTCCACTAAGCAGTAAATGACTAAAATGACGATTGCCCATTACCATACTCTCTAATGCCCTAAAGGGAAATATCCTCATTTGCCACATTTGCCATTAATCTCAATTAACCTTATAATTCATGTAATTTCTTATATCCTCAAATAATCACCAAATACTTTCTCATTACCCGATAAATCCCGGTAATGTACTAAATTAATAAAATAGTCTGAGGCTCACCCCGAGTTGGGTATTTTGACCCTGTTATGACTAAACCGCTAACTTGCTCCCTAGGATCGTCTTTGTAACGTCCTGCATTTTCGGGTACCTTTAAACGACTCGGGTCGGGATTTTTTTCCCCCGTGTTAAGAATATTATTTTAAATAATATTATATTTTGTTTGTAAGTATTCCATGAGTTATTGCTAGCCAAAATATGAATTTTGTGATTTTAAAAGTCAAGACAAGACTTTCGGTCCTGGACCGACACAAAAACCCTGATCGGGTAAAAATCTCGGAAAATAAAACGAAAAATCATGGCAATTATATTTGGGCATAAAATACATTCATAAAAGTTAAAGTTTGGTCAAAAATAATAAACCTAAAAGAAAATGGAAATTTTAGGGCATTTTGTGTTAAATGCCTAATTTTACCGAAATGGGGAATTTTATTCCATGAATGGACCTTAGGTTAAATTTTATTATGTGATTAATTAAATTAAATGTGAGAGACATTTAATTTAATTAATTAATGTTAAGTTTGGTGATTAAAACTTAATAAGAGTGAAAAAGGTGTCAAAAGCTAATTTGGACTTTTCTTCTTATAAACCCTTATTAACCTTTATAAAAAAAATAAAAAAATAAATAAAAAAAAATTAATGGTCACATATATGGAAAATGGTGGCTGGCCATGTGCTATTTTAGAGTGGTGTGAACCCAATTTTATAAAATTCAAATCCCATTTAATTAAGAAGTCAAGTGGGCAAGTGGGTAGAAAAGCACTCAAGTGTTTTGTGATATTTTGAAGAGTTGTGTGAGCCATTCTAACCCCCAAATCCGACCACTCTCCCTCCCTCATTCACTCTCATCTGATTTTTGAAGACTCTCTCAAGTGTTCTCTCCATTTTCAACCCCAAGAACACCAAAGAAACTTGGAAGCTAAGTCTTGGTCTAGGAAGGGTTTTCCCTAAGGTAAAGTTTCATTAATCTAGACTTTTGTCAAGTTTTAATCATAGAGTTTCAAATAGCTAATTACCTATGTTGTTGGAGGAAGTTGGTTAGGGTTTTTGAAAGGTTTTGAAGGAGTCAAAGCTTATAGGAAGGTCCAAACCTTAAGCAAGAACACCAAAGAGGTAAAAAGTTTACTTTTGATGAGTTTGTTGTAGGGTTTTTAGTTTTAAGCATTATTTTGTATATCTAATGCTTAGAGTTTCTTGTTGATGATGTAATAAGGTTATGGTAGTTGTTTAATAATTTTTATGATGCATGTGTATTGATTTTTGAAAATGGGAACCAAAACCCCCAAGGGTTTTGTAGGATACCCTAAAACAAAACATGTTTTAAGCTGTGACTTCCAAGGGGTCAAGCAGCCACTGTATATTGTTTTTGTAAAATTAAATTGTACTGTGATGTTGTTGAGATTGAGTACATAAAATTTAGCTTTTGAAACACTAAAAAATGTTTAGAAATGAGTAAGTTATGATATTTCAAAGTTTAGGTAAAAAACTGTTTTTTCGTATTCTTATTTTCGGAACCAAATTTGGACAGCCATTGTATAGGGAAAATGAACCCAGTTCTTTCTAAAATTTTGTGGACATATTTCTGGCATAACCTATTAGTCAACTGTAAAATTTGGTAAGAAAATATTAAACGGTTTGAAAGTTATTAACTGTCAAAGTTTGGAAAAAAATAAGGACTTGAAAATAAGGTCATTTTTACCTCATTGTTGGAAAATGATTTCACCAATCAAAAATGCTCATTTTGACCTAAGATTTTACAAAGACCTAAATGGCATAACGAAAATGGAATTGGGAAATTTTGGAAACAATTGGGTAAGTAAATTTCAAGTTATGAACTAACGAAGTATGTAGTTAAAAATGTGAAAATTAGGTTTTTCACACTTAGTGTAAAAATGAGATTTTGGAACATAAGGTAAAAAGTAAAATTTTGTTTATTTCAAGATATAAATTGGTAAGTCTTGAAATCATATTTTCACTAAAATTACCCCTTTGAGTTTAAATGAATTATTTTTCTAGTAAGTAAAATTGATTAATTGCTTTTGGGAAAATTAATTAGTCAAGATGAGAAATTTATTACGGTTTTCCTAATTAAGACAAATTAGGCAATTTTCTTAAAACGGTTTTTAGATATTAAAACCTTAAGAAAAATAAAAGGAAAATTTAAAGAGTTTATTTTCTTTAAAAATAATTAAGGAATTTATTTGTATTTTCTGGATATAATACCGGCTAAAATCTTACATATTTTAACCGACTAGTCGAAAGTGCGGGTTAATAGTGATACCTTGAAAGAGTAAGATTTTTAGCGGGTTGTGGGGAAATACCATTGTGATACCCGAGCCTAGGTATCGAGACCTTAGGATAGGTCTCCCCGAGACTTAGGGTTTAGTCTCGAATATTTTGTATAACTTTCCTTAATAGGTTTAAAACCAAATAAGGATTAAATCCTTACAAATGACTTTTATTAAAATGACCAAACTGCCCAAAATAATAATAATGAATTATTAGCGCCATAATTAATCCGAGTATACTGTATGGATAACTACAGTATTGGCTAAGCGTAACTGGACTGAACGTTGGAGGGTGAAAACTTGCTGAGCGCTAAGGACTCCAAGTAAGTCAACTTATATTGTATGGCTGCAACATGAAATGATTATTGTCTTGTATGTTAGTATAGGGATACATGCACATATATAGGCTGTCATAGAAAGCTGCTTAGAGACGTTAGTCTAGTGAGTGCTGATTTAGAAAATATGAACGGTAGAAGTCCGTCATATCCTAGACGGTTGATCCCCGTCACACTGCTTGATTTTATTTATGTCCGGTTCATTACCGCGACGAGTGGCCATGAGATGAGGATAAGCTGGTTAAACCTAGGGGCGCCAAGATAAATGGGACCTAGGGGCCCTCATGCTTACTTAATCATTGGACGGTTAGAATCCGAGCAAGTGCTCTGATAAGTTATTCCCGGATAGCAGCCGTGAATATTGGCCATTCCGTGAGAGTGCCTAGAGATACTAGGGGTTGCCAAGATAGAGTGAGGTTGAACACCCTAGGGGCAGCTGCTCACCAGCACCACTGATTAACATAGAAGTCTCCGTAAAACCGTGTAAATTGGATTACGCTCTTGGATAAGTAGCGATGCCCTAGGTAACACGATAGTTACCCTTGATGAGAATATTTATTGGCTAGATCTTAGTGTGGAGACTCGGTTCTCTTTTATAGATTAGCAATTATGTTGGAGGGCGCGTTACGTCTGAATTGTTGGAAATTGTCGAGCGTTGGTCTCGAATTATATGGTGATATAATATATCTGCTTGCTCTGGGATTTTCTGAGTGCAGGGATATAATTGTTGATACGATATAGTTGTGATATAATATATCTGCTTGCTCTGGGATTTTCTGAGTGCAGGGATATATTTGTTGATAAGATATAGTTGTGATATAATATATCTGCTTGTTCTGGGATTTTCTGAGTGCAGGATTTTTATCTAGATATGAATTAATTTATCCTTGGTTATCAGGCATGACCATAAATTTGCCAGGACGCTTTAGCGTTCTTAAAATTGATTGTGTAGGGTCCGGATGGGTCCGGAACCCTAATTCTCTACATGCTTTGTTTGAAAGTTGATCTTACTAAGCGTTTTCGCTTACCTAGTTGTTTCATGTTGTAGGTAAGAGCAAGGGCAAGGCAGAGCAGTGAGCGCTGGAGTCTTCCTTGCAAATGTACATGTGGACCGACCTTTTGGGAAGCCTTTTTATTTTTGGAAATGTTGTGTAATTTTCCTAAACTAGGCTCACTCTAATCTTTATAAAACATGTTTGTAACTAAATGTTAAGTATGGCCATACGACTTTTTAAAAAGTTTTTTTTTCTATGGGTTTTTGAGACATTTTGTTAAATGAAAACATTTATATTTCCGCATTATCGAGTCTTGAAAATCCGGGTCGTTACAGTCTTGTGCCGAATAACCCAAATATATCCACATAATAATGTGGTCTCAATCATATAACACATAAGAAATGGGCCCACATCCATGCTTAATACACCTAAACATGCCATTACAGTCATATTATAATATAACTCACATAATACATATAATCGTGCATATAATCACATACATGCACATAATATTCAATTATTGCCATCCTGTCCCGCTAATCAAGGCTTTAAGCCTTATTAGAGAAATTGAAATGTTACAATTATCCCCTCCTTACAGGAATTTCGTCCTCAGAATTTTACCTGAACAACTTGTGTGACCCCCTACTACCTTAGAGTAATTACCATGTGATTTTAAAATGTGCCATTAGCTTGCTAATCGAGGTTTTAAACTGAAAAGTGTTCTTAAATCGGAATAAAGACTCATTTAATCAAAATTAAGTATAAGAGGTCGGGAAATTTATTAAAATTACAAAAGTGTTACATCAGAATCCCAAAACATTGTTTCAAAATGTATTTACAATTAAAAAATTAAGGTACAGTCGACCTAAGCGACAAAATCAACCAATTATAACATGTCCCTCAAAACAACCCCGGTCGTCGCAGCCAGGTAGACTGAACATGTACGTGTCGCTCAATGCCCTCAAACTCATGCTTCGCCGGCCATTCCTTTGCCCTTACCTGCACCATAGAGCACCCATGAGCAAAGGCCCAGCAAGATAACAAACTATTCACATAACAGCCTTTGTCAACCCAGGTGCTTTACTAGACACTGGGTTCATGGTCTTCACCGAATGAGTGAGTACAACACCCTGGATGACCATGCAATGGCGGTCTCCATTCAGCATGCATGTTGTCGTTCGACCTGCCTTCAACATGCTTATTGTTGTTCTTGGCCCTCGCCGATCCCGGCCTTCCCCGATCTCGGCCTTCATTGATCCATCATAACCATGCAAACATAACATAAAAACTACAAATATTCACACATAACAATAAACACAAATAATCGGGCCATGCCCTGCTCTACGAGCACAAAATATTTTCTTACCTATGTGCCGAGCTAACTGTCTAATGTGATCCCGAGCATGATCCTCTTTTCCCGAGCCTCGGTGGTAAAACCTAGTCACAATGCATTAATGATCATTATCCACTAAGCCCTAAATCAATTAAAAACATTAGAATGATATTCTAGCCTCCGAGAACTCCAATTCTACTAGACCGGGTAGTAGAATCCTTCCTGAGCCTTCAAGTTTGGGTTCCCGAGCTAAAAAATCTATATTGGCCATTGTTCCTTATTTGAGCTACGGCGCGCTACAATCGAGAGAGCCTTGGGGCTCTCTTCTTGGGGAAACGAGTAGCGGCGCACCTACTTGCGCCACGGCTCCTGACCAAAATTTCAGAGGCTCCTAACCTCTTTGCACACACGGGTCGCAATGCCTGAAGAACAGGACCGTGGTTTGAACCTTAGCCTTACCAAATTTTGAAATCAGACCTAAGGTTTAAACCTAAACAAAGCCTATAAATAAAAGTAGAAAAACTCAACAATTCAACACCAAAATCCTTAGCTAGATTGATGACCCGACCCTGAGCTAAACCTCAATCACTTCAAGCTTCAATTTCTTCAAATCCTAGGCCAATCTCCCCAAGAATTCATCAAAATCCTCCAATCCAAGTGAGAGAGAGTGAGCATCGTGAGAGAGAGAGAGAGAGAGAGAGAGAGAGAGAGAGAGAGAGAGAGAGAGAGAGAGAGAATTGTTAAGATAAAGTTGTGTTTTTCTTCTTAAGTGTTATGCCGGTAGCTAGAGTCTACCCCTTATCTATCTCTAGTTTCCAAAATGACTATACTATCCCTAGGCAAATCCCTAGCCACTTAATGCCTCCAAGGGCAATCCCGTCATTTGCCACATTTTCTCTAATGCCTCGAATAGTCCTATAAATTCTTAAGTATTCCCGACGTGCCCAATTAATTACCAAGTAATTACACGCTACCTGATAAATCCCAAATATACTCTAAGTTTCCCAAAATACCCATAGCCTTGTCGAAATTTTGCTATTCCGCTATTCTGCTATTCTGCTCTCTAGAACCGTCTCATATCAAACCTCACAGTTATATCTCCATAATACTATGTTCTCAAGCACCACACACATACATAACCACATTTACGCCCTCAACGGGCCAAAATTACAAATATGACCTTATTAACAAGAATGGGCCCACTTTTATATTTAATTCACCTAAACATGTATATCTAGTCATATAATCATTTAATCCACGTAATTGCATACTGGTACACGTAAATCATAATTAACCACTTAATAAAAAAATTAAATCAATTATTTCCCCTTGGCACGCTAATCAAGGCACTAAGCCTTATTAGCAAATTTGGGACGTTACTGCTCGGGATACTGATCTCGCATGTTGGACTCTAATTCCCAAGTCGCCTCTTCGACCTTGTTGTTCCTCCATAATACCTTAACCAAAGGTGTAGTTTTGTTCCTCATGACCTTGTCCTTCCTGTCTAGTATCTAGACTGGTTGTTCTTCTTAGGAAAGATCTACCTGCAGCTCCAGATCTTCGTAACTCAATACATGAGTCACATTTGACACATACTCTTGAAGTGTCAAAATATGAAACACATTGTGTAGGGTCACAATGCTGGAGCTAAGGCAAATCTATAGGCAACCTGACCACTCCTCTCCAAGATCTCAAACGATCCTACAAACCTAGGGCTTAACTTGCCCTTCTTTCCAGATCTCTTCACCCTTTTCCATGGTGAAACTCTAAGAAAGATATAGTCTCCCACATAGGACTCCACGTTCCTGCACTTCAGATCCACATAATTTTGTTTCTACTCTGAGATGTAAGCATTCGAGCTCTGATCTTCTCAATAGCCTCACTAGTCCTTTGAATTGCCTCAAGACCCTAGTATTTCCTTTTTATTGTCTCATCTCAATGAATGGGCAATCTAGATTTCCTACCATAAAGCATTTCATAAGGAGCTACTCTAATGGTCGATTTGTAGCTGTTATTGTAGGAAAACTCTATCAAAGGAAAATACTTACTCCAGGACCCTTCAAAGTCAAGCACACATGCTCGCAACATGAGACACTAATATTTGAATCGTCCTTTCAGTTTGTCCATCTAACTAAAGATGTTAAGCAGTAATAAACTTTAGATATGTACCCATAGCCCTCTGTAAAACTTCTCCAAAACTTGGAAGTAAATGTGGGGTCTCGATTTGATACAGTCGACCTTGGAGCCCCATGAAGGCACCGTATCTCTCTCACATAGAAATCTATGTACTGGTCAACTGTATAAATTTTCCTCACTAGTAAGAAGTGAGCTGATTTGGTGTCTCGATCAAAGATAACCCACACCGAATCATGTTGACCCATAGTCCAAGGTAACCCAACCACAAAATCCAATGTGACATCCTCCCATTTCCACTCTGGGATATCCAGAGGCTGGAATAACCTCGCTTGGTCTTCGATGCTCAGCCTGGACCTTCTGACATGTCAGAAACTTAGCCACATACTCGGTTACATCCCTCTTCATCTGAGGCCACCAATACAAAGTCCTTAGATCTTGATACATCTTCGTGTTGCCCAGATGCAAAGAGTAACGGGTAGTATGAGATTCATCCATAATCTCCCATTTGATAACAGCTTCCATCAGAACATAGATCCGACCCTTGTATCTCAGTAAGCCCACCTTTGACAGTATATATTTTGTAGCAACTCTAGCTAGGAGATCCTCCCTAATCTTCATTAGTTGTGGATCACTCAACTGACTTTCCTTTATGCTTTCCAAAAGAGTAGACTATTGTGTGATATTGGCTAACTGGCCCACCACTAACTTTATTTCAGTTCTCTTCATATCTTCAGCCAATTCCTTGGATATATGTCTTACACTGTACAATTGCCCCGACCCCTTTCGGCTTAAGGCATCAACCACCACGTTGACTTTTTTTGGGTGATACAGGATTTCACAGTCATAATCCTTCACCAACTCTAGTAAACGCTTCTGTCTCATTTTCAAATCCTTCTGCGTGAATAAATATTTCAGGCTCTTATGGTCAGTGTATATCTCACACTTCTCCTCATAAAGGTAATGCCTCCATTTCTTTCATGCAAAGATCACTGCTGCTAAATGTAGATCATGAGTGGGATACCTCTACTCATATTCCTTGAACTGACGTGATGCATAAGCAATCACCTTTCCTGCCTACATAAGAACATAACCAAAACCTTGTGTCAAGGCATCACAGTACACCACAAACTTCTCCTGGTTTGATGGAAGACTTAGTACTGGGATTATAATCAATCACCACTTCAACTCCTGGAAGTTGTTCTCACACCTATTTGACCACGCAATCTTTTGGTTCTTGCGTGTCAGTTCTGTCAGTGGGGTAGCAATCCTTGAGAACCCTTCCACAAAATGCCTGTAATAACCGGCCAATCCAAGGAAATTCCTAGTCTCTGAAGCATTCCTTGGCCTTGGCCAATCTTTGACTGCCGGAATCTTAGCTGGATCCATCTTGATCCCATCCTTATTAACAATGTGACCAAGGAAAGTCACCTGTGGTAGCCAAAACTCACACTTCTTAAACTTTGCATACAGTCTTTGCTCTCTCAATCTCTATAAAACCAGCCTGAGATGTTGCCCATGTTCTGTCTCTGATTGGTAATAAACCAGAATATCGTTGATGAAGGCGATCATGAACTGATCTAGATAATCTTAACACCTTGTTCATCATATCCATAAAAGTTTCTGGAGCATTAGTCAAACCAAACGACATGACTAGAAACTCATAATGCCCATATCTGGTACGAAAAGCAGTCTTCGGTATATCTCCTTCCTTGATCCTCAACTGGTGATAACCAGATCGAAGATTTATCTTTGAGAATACTGTCTTATTCTGCAACTGATCAAACATGTCATCTATCATTGGCATAGGATATTTATTCTTAATGGTTAACATGTTCGGTTCATTCTAGTCAATGCACACCCTCAGAGAATCGTCCTTATTCTTTACAAATAGGACTGACGCACCCCATCCAGAGAAATTGGGTCTAATAAAACCCAAGGCGAACAACTCCTGCAAGTGTACCTCTAGTTCCTTCAACTCTGTTCGGGCCATTCGGTATGGTGTCCTAGACACTGGCTCTCTCCCTATTGCCAGTTCAATAACAAACTCTATCTCTCTATGTGGCGACAACCCCGGTAAATCCTCTAGAAAACACATCCAAGAACTCATAAACTAATCTAGTCTCTTATGGTCTCACTAGCACGACCTAAGTGGTATCTACCACACTAGCTAGGAATCCTATGCAACCACCTCGCAATAGGTCTCCAACCCTCAATGTTGATATTATTGGTACATGGGGTCCATGCACAGTGCCAAAAAATACAAAGGGATCCTCACCCTCAACCTCAAAGGTTACCATCTTCTTCTTGCAGTCTATGCTTGCCCCATATTTTACCAACCAGTCCATGCCCAAAATCATGTCAAAGTCATTCATAACCAAGTCTATCAAGTCCATTGACAATTCCCTGCCATCCACTGTCATTAGCAATGATCTGATCCATCTCTTAGAGACTACTAACTCCCAAGTGGGCAGTATTTTTCCAAACTCCACATCATAATAATAATAATATGGTCTACACAGTCTATCAAGTATCCTACTAGAATCAATCTAAACATTATAAAATGCTCTAGCACTAGAAAGCTGACTTGTCACTACTGAGGAACTAGCCTCAGCCTTTGCCTGCGTCAATGTTAATACTTAAGCTAGAGTCAAGTTGTTCGCTTTCCTTGGTGCTTCCTTTCTTGTTCTATGGAAATCTTTCTAAGTGTCCCACTATCCCGCACAGAAAGCATGCCTTTGCCTGACACTCTCCCACATGGTGCCTCCTACATCTGGCGCACTCTAGGTAAGTCCTCCAACCTTCATTGCCACCCTGGCGGCTTATTTGAATACTAGGTGGTCACCTATCGGTGCCTGGAGCTGAAAAGGCATCTAGAGCTTTCCTTTTCTGGTCACTGGGGCCTCCACCCCTACCTAAACCCATTAATAAAGGTCCCATCCTTTTCGTATCACTCCTGGTCATGTTCTGGTGCCAGACTATGTTCATTGCGCCTTCTGCGGTAAAGGCTTTCTCTACCACATGTCCATATATTGTCACTCCAGGCATGGTGGTAATGAGAACATCTCAGGCTATCATAGGCTATAGCCCCTGAAGGAACATCTCCTTCCTTGTCCCATCAGTGGGTACCAAGTCTGCAACAAACTTGGCTCATCTATCAAATCTTAGTGCATACTCTGTCTCTGACATTTTTCCCTGTTGTAGCTTACTAAATTCCTCTGCATTTGCAGCCCTAACTAGATCACTATAGTACTTTTCATTGAATACCGTTCTGAACTCCTCCCAATCCATGGTATTCACGTTCCTGGTCTAGGATATCATATCCCACAAATTTTTGGCATCCTCCCAAAATATGTATGTGGTACTGGCCACTTTCTCATTACCAACTGCCCTCATGAAATCCAGGGTAGTGATAGCCATACTCATCCACTTTTCGACCTTGGTCGAATCTACACTGCCCTAAAAAACTAGAGGGTGCTGCGTTCTGAACATTTCATAGAGAGGTTCCCATCTTTTCCCAACCTCTAACAGCCATGCTACTACCGGCATGAACACATGTGGCACCTCTAGCTGAACGTTCCCTACATGAATGTGTTGCTCTATCATGAGTCAGATATGTTCTTCCTGCCTATATAATCTGTCTTGCATATCAGCAAGCATTTGCTGCCAGTTCCCAGGAGCTGGCGGAGGGATCTAACCCTGATTATCATTCTCGGCCTGTATTCCTTGGTCGATTTACAGATCTAACTACCCTGACACTACAACAATTTTGACATTCAATGACTCCCTACAATGTCTTACATCAATGGTGTAAGACATTAAAATTATGAGGGATTTTAAATGTCTTATGTTGGGAGAAATTGAACTTTTTTATTAATTACTAAAATTGTAAGACATTAAAAGTGCAGGGATTCGTTCAAAATTGCGGGTCTAAACACGTGTCTGTGGGGACATCCAACGTCTCCCACTGGAAGACGTGCCACGTGTTCCACATTTTCCAGTGGGAGACGTTGGAAGTCATATACATCCAATGTCTCCCAATGGAAGACGTGGGACACGTGGCACATCTTCCACTGGGAGATGTTGGATGTCCCCACTAGTATAAACATTCCTTCCCTCTCTCAGACACACACACACACGAACCAGCACAAACCAGAGGCACATTCAGGCGATTTCTGCAATTTCTGGAGCACAAAGGTAAGGTTTTCTCTCTATTTTCATAGTTTTACTTAGTTTTTTTTTATAAAAAAATCTTAGGTTATGCATGAAAATGAATAGTAAATGCAATTTTGTTTTTGTTTTACATTATTATGAACTTTTCCCATTGATTGTAGGATTTTCTTAGATTTTCCATAGTTAGTTTCTAAGAAAATTTATAATTTGTTGACAATGTAGAAATTATTTTAAATTTACATATCACATTGTGTAGATTTCATTAAATATATATGTTTGTGATTATTTTTAATGATTATTATTTATTTCAAAATTTAGCTATATTTCTTTATATATCTAATTTTTTTTATTTAAATTCTAGTTATTTTGATTATATATATTTATGTTAAAATAAATTTATTAAATAATTTTTAAAATATAAATATATGAAATTTTTTATGTTTTTGTTGATTATTGAGTTTTTAGTTTATGAAAACTTTTATTGATTTTTTGTTTAGGTTAATTAGTGGCTCATTGGAGTTTTTTTCTATTTTTTTAGCAATCATTTACTTATTAGATATTTAGTGATATATGTTTAGTAATCTTTTGCATGTTAATTAATTTAATTTCGTGTGTTGTGATTTTCTTGGTCATATTTTAGAGGATATTTTTTGCATCAAAAATTCTATATCAATCACACATTTGAGGTAATTAAGTTTATAAAATTACAATAATAAGTTATATATTGCTAGATATTTAGTGATATTTCATTTATTATTTATTAATTCAATTTTATTGGTTTGTGGATTTAATAGCGAATTCGATTACTACGTGAAGTAATTTTGCTAGCTTTTGGACTATTAATTGCAAGAGGTACATATATATTCTCTTACTTCTACTTTTTATATTATTAAACAAATGTTAGAGAAGTTTGAATATCTTAAATATTCATCCATAGTGAAGTAGGTTCTGAGATTAAAATTGTGTGCTATGGTGATAACGAAAGGTTGAGAACTTGTGTGTTTTAGTGAAGTAGGATACGAGAAATTTGGTTGTGTGCTGCGGAGCTATAAGGAAGAAACTTATATTATGTTGTTTGAATTTTTTGTTTTGCTTTTCACATGCACATGGTTAGGTCACTATTATAGGGGAAATTCTGTCCGATTTTATCTAGGATAATAAACAATTAGCTTTATATAGACATCCAACTTTATCACGTGCTTATTTAGTGTCGTTTCTTTTATTTTTCATAGATTTATGAGAACATATGGATAGACAGTGGATGTCAGCGAATACGATATCTGCATAATAGAGGAATGGGGTCGATTTGTTCTTAAGGTTTTGTTCAGAAAATGTGAAAGATCAAAATTTTATTGGTTGGAGTGATAAAAGTATTACTGATTTATTTAGTTTTTTGAAGGAGTTATTTCCTGAAGATAATGAAATTCCAATTTCATTTTATGAGGCAAAGAAGACGTTATGCTCATTAGGCATGCAGTACGAAAAAATACATGCATGTCCTAATGATTGCATATTATATCGAAATAGCTTTGCAAATGCAAAATCGTGTCCTACTTGTGGTGAGTCACGATGGCAAAAGAAAATAAATGGTGAGGATGTCAAGGAAGGAGTACCTACCAAAGTTTTGTGGTAACTTTCGCCAATTCCTTGTTTCATCCCATTCTTTAGAAATGCTGAACATTTTAAAAGCTTGTCGTGGCATCCTAATGAAAGAATAAAGGATGGTAAATTAAGACATCCAGCTGACACCCTAGATTGGAAGAGAGTTGATTTGAAGTGGCCTTTGTTTGGAAATGAATGTCGTAATATTAGTCTAGGTCTTTCGACTGACGGGTTTAATCCACACACATCTCTTAGTAGTAAGTATAGTTGTTGGCTTGTTATGCTTGTTTTTTACAATCTACCCCCATGGTTGTGTATGAAGAGAAAGTTTACATTGTTGACCTTGTTGATATCAGGACCTAACCAACTTGGTAATGACATTGACGTCTATCTACCTCCTCTTATAGATGACTTGAAAACTTTGTGGGATGAAGGGGTTAAGGTTTATGATGCGTATAGGCAGGAAGAATTTAATCTTAGAGCGGTCTTATTGTGGACAATTAATGACTTACCATCTTATGGAAATTTATCTCGGTTTATTGTGAAAGGATATAAGGCTTGCCCCGTTTGTGAAGAAAAAACATGTTCTGAATACTTGAAACACTCTCGGAAAATATGTTATATAGGACATAGGAAGTTCGTGCCTAATACGCATAAACTTTAAACTTGGAAGAAGGCATTCTATGGTAAACAAGAGTTTGAGGAGGCTCTTGAGCCATTGAATGGGATCCAAGTGCTTAAGAAGATGTCTAAGATTGTGTTTAAGTTAGGTAAGCCTAAAGTTCATACACCTATAAAGATGAAACGTAGTCGTAAGGCTAAGGTTGTGGAGGAGACAAAAGGATGTTATAAACAGAAATCGGTTTTCTTCGAACTTGAATATTTGCCTTTCTTACTTATACGCCATAATTTAGATGTTATGCACATAGAGAAAAATGTATGTGATAGTTTGATTGGCACTTTTTTGAATATTCCTGGGAAAACTAAGGATGGAATTAACGCTAGACAAGACTTGGTTGCAATGGGTATAAGGGATGAATTAACTCCAAAACTAGATAAGAGACGAACATATATACCTCATGCTGCTTACGCTCTTACTAAAGAGGAAAGAATGGAAATTTGCAGATGTTTGTTTAATATAAAAGTTCTAGACGGATATTCCTCAAATATAAGGTCATTGGTAGACATGAAAAGTTGTATTCTGACTGGTATGAAATCTAACGATTGTCCATTCAATCTGTGTTGCCTAGGAAAGTTCGAGATGTAATCACAAGGTTATGTTTGTTTTTCAAGTCATTGTGTTGTAAGGTGATTGATCCGCTTAAGTTACCCAAGTTAAGAGATGAAATTGCTGAGGTATTGTGTGAGTTGGAGAAATATTTCCCGCCGACATTTTTTGATATAATGATCCATCTGACAGTTCACTTGGTTAGAGAACTAAGATATTGTGGTCTCATTTATTTAAGATGGATGTATCCATTTGAGAGATATATGAAGATTCTTAGGGGGTGTGTTAGGAATAGAAGTTAGCCAGAAGGATGCATCGTCGAATGCTATATTGCAGAAGAGGCAGTTGAATTTTGTTCTACATACATGACTGGTGTACAGAGAATTGGGTTAAATAATGTTGAAGATGTTGAGATTCAGAGTCGTCGTGGTAGCGTTGTATGCATAGTAAGTCAAGATATACTAGACGAAGCGCATCATCTTGTGTTGCAGAATATAAATGAAATTCAACCTTATATCGAGTGAGTTATATTCATATAATACATTAAGTTTAAGTTGTGTAATTTTGTATATTAAATTGTTTAACAACATATCTATAATTGAAGGGAACATTTTAATTGGATAAAGACCAAATTTCCATCAAGTCAAGGAACCCAAAATGGTTACAAGACGAACATTATCGAACTTTTAGTAGTTGGATACAACAAAAGGTAATTTGTGTTGATTATGGAAAGTTTTCATTTATTGGAAATTACAAGATGGCATTGTTGGCTATTTTTAGTAATTTGTTTTTTGTTTGTTGATTTAATTGGTTGTGTCAGAATTACAAAACACATCAAATAAGGTTTCAGACATCGTTAAGTGGATTTCTCAAGGACCTTCTGTTAATGTCATCAAGTTTTCATCATACATGATAACGGTACTCTATTTAACACTAAGGAGCGCGATAACAACAGAAACACACAAAATAGTGATGTTAGCCTTGTTACTAAAACTGTGCAAGTCTCTAGTGCAAAAGATAAAAATACAGTTGAATGTGATATGACTTTTTATGGAGTAGTTAATGAAATTTGGGTGTTAGATCATATCACAACTCAAGTACCTGTTTTGTTTTGTGATTGGGTGAAAAGTGACAACGGAATAATATATGAAGATTTTGGTTTCACATTAGTTAATGTAAAACAAGTTGGACACAAATCTGAACGATTTATATTAGCTTTACAAGCCAAACAAGTATTTTATGTGAATGATCCTTCAAACAACAAGTGGTCAATTGTTCTTCCAACGCAAACAAGAGAATGGAACATTAAAGATGGTTATTTACATGATATACATCTCGAAGAAGAACTTGTCACAATCACTGCAATAGAAGATAATGATGAAGTTGATGATGATTGTATTTGTTTCCATGAAAACGGTGAAGGATTATGGGTTGATGATAATGGGTCTTGAGGTACCATTTAATGGGTTTGATATGTTTATGATATGTGAAATTTTTATTTTCATCATTTAGTTTTATCTTTTGGTTTCATCTTTAATTCAAATGTTTGTATAACCTTTTTTTTTATGATTGCGAGTGTCCAAAATGGTTATAATAATGATATTTATATTTCACAAATGGAGGGTGATCCTTTTAGTGGTAGTTTTGATGAGGGGGAGCATCGCCCTTATTCTCAGCCAGTGGAACAAGAACATAAAACTGTGAGAGGACGCACATGGATGTCTAAAAACACCAAAAAAAAAAGGAGTGAAGCACATCTTACACATGTTGAATACAATGAGTATGGTCAAATAGTTGGTGAGACTACAAGTAATGTTTCGTCACAACTTAGAGCTATTGTTTGAGCCACTGTGTCCATCAACACTAATAGTTGAAACGATGTTAGTATGGTGGATAAAAATAAAATATGCGATACAACGAAGGTATGATTTTATTAATTATATTACATTTAATGTTTTATAAAATATATATTGTTGTGATAATATGATTCTTATTACTTTCAAACTTGTTGAAAACTTTTGATTTGGACCCTAAACAAAATAAACAAATATTGATGGATGCGAGAAAGTACTTTTGAAATTGGAAGACTAATCTCACAACAGTACACGTGTATGACGCTTTGAAAAAATTCCCAAATGAGTTCCCGCCAGCTATTTCATTTGGATTTGAGAATGTCATAAAGCCAGATGAATGGTTAAAGTTTGTGAACTCAAGAATAAGTCCCGAGTGGCGTAGAAAGAGAGAAGAGATGCAAACTTATCGTGCATTGAATAAATACAATCACAACCTCTTTAGAGGAGGCTATGTGCGTATTGAAGAGATGTTAATGCAATAGAGTAGGAAAAGCCTGACTGGACTTGATAGGGCCGACTTGTGGAGCATGGGTCGTCAGAATGCAAAAGGAGAGCTAGTTGGAGAGGCCTTTGAGATTCAAAAAAATATTGTAAGTTTTCATATTTAATAATGTTGGTATATCAAATTATTAGCTTCTATATATAACTTTCTATGAATCTTGTTTCACAGGATCATTATCGGGAACTCCAAGCTGAGGGTAAATGGGCACCTGATGGCCCTAATGATGTGCTGACGAGGGCGTTGGGCACTCTTGAACCCCAAGGACATGTTAGGGCTGGAGGACACGGTGTGTCCCGCAAAGTATACCGGAATACTCCAACACCTACCACAATGAAAAATAAATCGAAAGCCCCTTCTTCGAGTGACGAAATTAGAAAGGAGTTTGAAGAAAGATTTTGAAAACAAGAAGAAGAACATCGTCAACAAGCACAATGTCTAGAAGAGTGCCTTAAGCAACAAGATGAACTCTTGAGAAAATTCATGGCCCAACAGAGCGGGTCGGGATCAAACATTGGAGTCCCACCAGTGCCACCATCCTACTATGTGCCTGACCCACCAGTGCCACCAGCACATGCGTCCTACTATACTCCTGACCCACTAGTGCATCAAGCAGAAGATAAAATTATCGTACTACAATCGCTTTTGCAAGAGGCAATTAAACTTTCCTGAATATTCCAAAACCAAATAGATTTCTTTACTGTTTCAACATGCTCATTTGTATATAACATGTTTATTGTGCAGGGCCGAGCATGCCAATTAGCCATTGGTTCGGTTTCAAACGTTGTTGCATCATGTAAACTCATTGAAAGAGAGGCAGGCAACAACTACCAAGTTAGGATTACTAGCGTTCTTAATCCAACGACTCCTCTCCCTTTTGCATATCCTGATTTGGATATGTACATAGTTTCTCAAGCCATTAGGACACCAATAGCGTGGCCTATGGATTCGGTCATTATATCTAAAGATATATATCATAAGGTGATGCCATATTCTTACATAATTATCTTTACAATTCTATATTAATTTGTTTGATTTTTTTTTTATTTTTGATATTATTGTATACAGGCTCCCTTTACAAGTAGGACCAGATCACAACGACCAAAAGCTTCGTCAACACAACAACCACGAGAAAGAAGACGACCACAAACTCTTCACTACTACAAAAATGAGATTTCTCGACATTTTTTAACTGTCGCTAATGAGCAACAACGACAATCGACTATCTGTTGTATTTTCCTATGCCGTCGTAGGGGTAGCTACGCCGATAGTTATTAGGTGTCGCCGTTGCTGGCTACACTGACAGTTATTAGGTGTCGCCGTTCCTGGCTACACTGACAGTTATTAGATGTAGCCGTTGCTGGCAACGCCGACAGGTATTAGATGTTGTCGTTGCTGGCAACGCCGACAGTTAATAGGTGTCGTCGTTGCTGACAACGCCGACAGTTATTAGGTGTCGTTGTTTCTTGCAAACAATTTATTTATTTTTCTTTTAAATTAAAAATTATGATTTAAATGAAACATTTATATACAAATCTAAAAAATTATAGATTAAAATAACAAAAAATATACAAAGTATTTACAAATCTAATAAAACAAATTTATTATAGATCGTTACACTGTGTGTTTTAAATAGTGTTAGACTCTCTGAACGAGTCACTTGGCCATAAACATGTAAATAAACGTGATTAACGGTTTAGGGTTAAAATTTTTTGTGAAAAGGATTAACCATTTCATTAAAATGTTTACGTTCATAAATGGGATTCCAAAATAATGTTTAAAAGGCTAACTACAATTCAAAAGTTACAACCAACCGACCTAAATGGAAAAATAGGGTTTGACTCTAGTTCCTCTGCGAAACCCCGATCGTGGTGGTCGAGCAGCCGCATATGTACACGTCACAATGGAAGCACTCCAACTCATGGGTGGTTTAAGTTCCCTTTCCCCTTACCTGCACAACATAACACCCATGAGACAAAGCTCAGCAAGAAAACCTAAACATGCTTATAAGCAGTTAATATCATATCACAGAATCATAATAGGCATGCCCAGAAGTAATATCCCTACTCATGCATGAATTCTATTCTATTAAGTGACTACAATGTCACATCGGGGCCCCTTACCCTAAATACGTGACCATAGAGTCACCCTGGGGCTGCTACCCTAAATAGATGATTAAGAAGTCATACCAGAGCCCGTTGTCCTTGGATATGGGACTATAGAGTCACCATGGGGCCCATTGCTTTGTCTTTTTTATAACAAGCATTATAGCTGGCCCCACGTACCTGGCATTCAATTTTCCTATGACTATAGGGTTGGTCAACCGTATATCACACTCCTAATTAGGCCTAACCATATCGACTAGTGCTCAGCGCGCTATTGCCGCCCTTGACGTATAAGTCAATGCTTTCGACCAGCTCTCAGCGCATTATTGCACTCCTTGTTTATAAGTTAATGCTTTTCAATCAGATAGTGCAAAAAAGCATAGATAATTAACAATTATCCACATACAAGGTATTCAAGCATGCTTAATCAAGCAATCACAGGCATAATAATAATCATGCTAATTCACAAGGGCCTAAGCCCTAATCATATCTACAATTAACAAGCGCGCCAAGCCCTTATCACATATATTACGTACTGGGTACAGTTTTCTTACCTCTGGTCCATGCACGAGTTAATTAGTAATGACCCCCGAGCACGATTGGGTCCTGAGCCCTAGCGATACCCTATTCACTACCATAATAAGTGATATCTATCAATATCGAATAAATAAAGACTTTCGAGCCAAGGATTATTCTCCGAGACCAAAAATTCTACTAAACTCGATTGTAGAATCATTCCCTAGCCCTTAGGTTTAAGTTTCTACCACCAAAAACATAATTTGGCGAAAGTTTCCAATTTTAGCAATTTCCAAGTGAGAGAGCCTAGCCCTTAATTTTCCAGATATAGGTCGCGGCGCAGCCCACCAGGCGCCGCGAGACGATGGTGGTTCAGGGAGCCGCCCTAGATTCTGGGTTCGTGAGGGACGCGGCGTCCCAAGAACAGGGTCGCAATGCAACCCTGCAAACCCAGTTTTTCAACCATTTTCCCTAAGCCAAAACCCTGCAAATTCATCACAACCCTTAACTAAAACAAAAACTATACCCCCAAAAACATTTCCAAGCATCATAAACAACTTATACACTCCACAAACTAAGAAAAAACATCAATAAAACCTAAATTTCAACCCTTGAGTTTAAGAAAACAAGCACACTCTAAAACTCAAGGAACTCTAAAATTCATTTAATGTATCAGGGAGAGCTACTTACCCTCACTGAAAATTACGACCTTAAATTGGCTCTTGATTAATATCCACCAAATCCAAGCTTGACTTCAATCAAAGAAAGTAAAAATCTCCAAGGCACACCAAGGGAGGGAGAGAACAAAATGTGAGAGAGAAAATGGTTGAGTGTTCTGAGTGTTCCTCTTTGTTCTACTGATGTTATCCTCAAAATTTGAAAATGATGATGTGGCCATAGAAATGGCAAGTGGCATGGAGTAGTTGGGTGATCTGGCTTAGCAGCAGCCCAGTGCATCAGTGAAGAGTTTGGACTACTTGAGAGGTGGCATGTCCAAGCCAAGTGCACCCGAGGAGAGTACTTAGGCTAGGGTGTGCCCGGTCGGACATTGGTACGAGGAGCACTCCAAAGGTATGGTCGGACTTTGGTCCGAGGAGTACTCCAAGGTTGAGTGGTCGGACCTTGGTCCGAGGAAAGCCCAAGGGTGGTGGTCAGATCTTGGTCCGAGGAGAGCCCAATGGTGTGGTCGGACCTTGGTCCGAGGAGAGCCCAAGGGTGGTGGTTGGATCTTGGTCCGAAGAGAGGAGAGTGCCATGTTAGAGGAGAGATATGGCATGCTAGAGGAGAGTGCCATGTTAGATGAGAAACATGGCATGCTAGAGGAGAGTGCCATGTTAGAGGAGAGATATGGCATGCTAAAGGAGAGTGCCATGTTAGGCGAGAGGAGTTCATGTCCTACCAGCATGCACATGTCCTACCACCATGCACATGTCTGACCAGCAAGTGCATGTCCTACCTGCAAGTGTATGTCCTACCAGCACTTGCATATGTCCAGCATGCATGTGTCCGAACAGCACTTGCATGAGTGATCAGTAGGAGATATGGGTCGACCAGATAGAGGAGGACTAAGTCAAGATTCCCAAAAACAGCTTCAACAAGAACCAGTCTTGGCACGCGCGGGAATCTCTCATTCTTCCCACAAATTGGGGGTTTTGTTACATTTTGAATGTTTTTTTTAATTTAAATGTAATAAATATAATAAAATATCCCGATTCTAGGGGATATCAGAGGTATGATCCTAAGCCTATAAATATATGGCTTATGGGACCAGAAAGGGGCTTCTTCTTCTTCTTCGGAGACTTTTGGGAAATTTTGGGTCTGAGTTTTCTAGAGAGAGAAAGTGATTGTATCTAGAAAAATTCTTGTATTCTTGTAATCTGTACTGAAGAAACTCAGTTGGCTCAGTTCATCTGATCTTGAGTACAGATCTATAATCACAACTCTAAGTGGATTAGGCTATTACCAACATATTGGGGCTAAAAATTGCTGTGTTATTTATTTTATGTTCAAAAACCGTCTGTGTCATTTAATTTCTCTTGAAGGTTCTATCATTTTTGACGTTCTCATGTTGTTGGCCAAAAACGCGGTCAACAACTGAGTTCTGAGTTTGCTGAGTGTGTCACTCCTTTAGGCAGTAATGACTAAATGCCCCTTGCCCATTAACTTACTCTCTAATGCTCTTAAGGGCAATATCTTCATTTGCCACATTTCCTGCTAATCTCAATTAACACCTCATAATTCTTGTAATTTCTGATATCCTCAAATAATAACCAAATAATTTCTCATTACCCGATAACTCCAAGTAATGTACTAAATTACTAAAATACCCTACGCTCACCCCGAGCTGGGTATTTTGACCTTGTTATGACTAAACCGCTAACTTGCTCCCTACAATCGTCTCGTGTTGAATAACCCAAATATATCCACATAATAATGTGGTCTCATTCATATAGCACATATATATATATATATTCAAATATGCCCCCAATAGGCCAAAATTACGAAAATTCTCTTCTAATAAGAAATATGCCCACATGCAAGCTTAATACTAAACATGCAAATACATTCATATTATAATATAACTCACATAATACAGATTATCATGCATATACTCACATACATGCACAAAATATTCAACTATTGCTGTGACGCCCCACGTCACTATGGCTGCTTTCTGGAATGACGACTGGCCCTACAAACCAACACGAGTGTTTTCAGCGTGCTTTTTCCTCACTCACATGCTTCCTAGGAAAACTTCCCAAGAGGTCACCCATCCCTAGATTACCCCAAGTCAAGCATGCTTAACTTTGGAGTTCTCAAGTGATGGGCTACCGAAAAGAAGATGCATCTTGTTGATATAGGTAGTACCCATCAAACAATTTAAGCCATCTTCAACTGTGTAGTCCCATACCTACACAGTCTTAGAATCATCACACTTGACCCTCCCCAGGCGGTGTGGGATTGCACAGCTTACCCGGTCTTTCCCCTTACGGATCACGGGATTATGACTGTCACAATTGCCCTCCTAGCCCCTTAATCAAGGCACTAAGCCATATTAGGGAAATTGGGACGTTTCATAAAGGCTCAGCTTATAAGTCGAGAGTTGATCGACTATCTTTGACTGACAAGCTTGGCTCATAAGTGAAGGACCTATATAATGTATTTGCCTAAATTCTCGACTTATAAGTCAAAGATTTACTTATGATATCTGATTAAAAGCTCTACTTATTAGTCGAGGATATATTTGGTTAAAAGACTCGGCTTATAAGTCAAGGGTTTATAAGGCTTGACTTATAAGTCAAAGGTTTAAAGTCTCGACATATGAGTCGAGGGCAGCATGTTGAACTCTGGTTGATGTGGTTAAGCTAACCAGAGAGTGTGATATACGCTTGAACAACCCTATGGATGCCTGAAATAATAAGCCCTAGGTACACTTGACTAGCTCTAAGGTTTGTTACACAAGTAATTTGGCAATGGGCCCTGGTGTGGCTCTTTAGTCACTTATCTAGATTAAACACATGCACTAGTAGGGTTATTACTGTTAGGCATGCTAATTATGATTCTGTGATCTGATGATTTAATGATGATGAGCATGATTACGTTTTCATGGTGAGTCTTGACTCATTGATGCTAAATGGTGCAGGTAAAGGAAAAGAAAAGCTAGACCAACCTTGTGTTGGATAGCTTCAGGGGAAAAGTGTACATAGGCGTCCTGCTCGACCGCCACGGTCGAGGTTATTAGGTGGAACTAGGGTTGGACCTTGATTTTGCTGCTTAGGTCGATTTTTGTATTCACATTGAGTTTGTAACAATTTTAAACTATGTTGGGATCCCATGTATTGCAATCAACTCTTTTATTGAAATGGTTGAGTTTTGACCAAAATTTTTAGTACCTAAACGTGTGGTTAGTTTCAATTACACATTTTATGTCCAAATGACTCGTTTATCGAGTTAAGCACTATTTAATTACATAGTGTAGCAATCCTGGATTAGGAGGACGTTACACAAACTATCCTTATTGGAAGGTTAGAATGAAATCCTTTCATGCCTTATTCAATGGTGTTGGTGAATGGTATATTAAACTTATATCCTCTAGTGATTCAGCCAAAGAAGCTTTGAAATCCTTCAAACTCAATATGAAGGAATTGTTGATGTCAAGCATTCTTAGTCAATTATGTTACAAACAAAATTCAAGGATCTTAGAATGTTTGAAACTGAAATTGAAATTCTTAGTCAATTATGTCATGCATTTTTACGAGAGATTTTCTAACATTGCTAATGAATTGTTTGCCTTAGGTGAAAATTAGATGAATCCGTTTTTGTTTAAAAAATTGTTTGTGTTTTACCTGATAGGTTTAGCACCAAGCTAACAGCTATGGAGGAGGCCAAAGATCTGAATTCCATGAAGTTTGAAGAACAAATGGTTTCTCTACAAACCTTTGAACTAAATCAACATATCAAACAAAAATAAAAGTCGAACGAGGTAAAAGAAAAAGAAAAATCTATTGCTTTGAAAAGTTCTGAAAATGCAAGTTCAGATGATGAAGATGATAATAAGTTTGCCATATTGACTAGAAATTTTAAAAAATATATGAAAAAAATGGGCAATAAAAAGAATTTTTCTAAATTCTCAAAAGGAAACAAATCTTCTAAACCTTTTGTTCCTAACAATAGAAAGGGAGTTCAAAGCAGAGAATGTGATGGTTTTTGTCATATTCAATAAGAATGTGCAAATACCTTGAATAGAAATAATAAAGGTATGAATGCTACTTGGAGTGATAATGACTCTGACAGTGGTCATGAAGATGGTGAAAATGTTGCTTTAACAATTGTGTCTCTAGTCTTCCTTGTTTTTTTTGCAGGAAAATAAAAAAACTTGTTTGTTTAAACAATATTGTTTCCATAAATAAAGTAATTAATGATACGATAGGTACTGATGTTGTTGTTGATGAATCAGAAGTCAATAATGATTCTCTTGAAGATGCTTACAAAAGAATGTATGATGAATGGATTAAATTATGTGTTGTAAATCGGTCAAATGCAACAATTATCAAATCTCTTTCTTGCAGAAATGATGAACTTGAATCAAATGCTAAAGTTTTTGAAATTGAGTTTTTTGATAAAAATGCTTAAATCAACCATCTGAAAAAGGAGCTTGATCTTATTAAGAAAAATGTTAAGATGCTTAATCCATATTCTACAATTTTTGAGAAGGTCCAGAATGTAGGTCAACGAAACAATGCTAGATTGGGATCTAAACGGTCTCAATCAAAGGGAAAAGTTGTGTTTGTTCAAGGCCATTCATTACCTATTTTTTCTTCTGATCTAACATTAAAGGTTTCTGATCCATCAACATCTTGAAATGTCTCACTAACAACGAGACAGAATGGTAAGAATCTTATGTGCTATGAAAGGACTAAGAAATTCATTCCCACTTTCCATTTTTTGGGGTTAAGGGTCATATTCGACCAAAGTGTTTTAAATTCAAATTATTTTCATCATGCAAATTTCAAAAAGATATAAAAGAAATATCCTGTGCCTAAACAAAAATCAATCAAAAGGCTGAGAATAATTGTCTTCCTATTTTTACTTGTCATAAAACTTATACATCTCATTTTTGGTACTTTGATGGTGTATGTTCTAAACATATGACATGTGACAAAAACATGCTCATCAATTTCAAGACTGTAAATTGTGATACAGTCATTTTTGGTGATGGTGTGGTAGGAAAAGTTCTTGGAAAGGGAACCCTAAATTTGGATGAGTTACCTAAATAGAAAAATGTTCAATTGGTTGTTGGGTCGAAAGCTAATATAATTAGCATAAGTGAGATATGTGATCAAGGATATACTATTAATTTTTCCTATAATGATTGTACTGTGATTAATCAAAATGAATATTGTGTTCTAAAATGATTCATATCAGTTGACAATTGCTATACTATCTATCCAAACTTGTCATGTAATGCCCTGTGTAACCAAGACTGCTACATCGTGTATTTTGAAATAGTGCAAGACTTGCTAATCAAGTCGTTTGAACATAAATGTGATTCTAAAGTCAAGTAACAGGTTAGGGTTAAAAGATTTTGATCATAAACAGTTAATTTTTATTAAAACAAATGTTTGGGACATGGGATCCCAAAAACATGGTATAAGTGGTATATACAACATCCAAAAACTGATACAACAAAAGCCAGTCTAATGGAAAAATACAAATTTAGAGCTCTATTCCTGTAACTTTCCCTCGGTCGTGGTAGTTGAGCTGCTGGCGATGTACACTCCACCCCCAGAGCTCTCCAACTCATGGTTGGTCCAATTTCCCTTTGCCTTTACCTGCACCACGTAGCACCCGTGAGCCAAGGCCCTATAAGAAAACCATAAACAACCAACAGATATAACAACAGTAGCATTCAATCAACTTTCATCCAACTAGTTCGATTGTTCAGCATAATATAACAATTATGCTAAACAATGGTAAACATATATTCACAAGCATACATCTCAATCAGTGATGCAAATATTCAAGGTCGGCACCATTAGGTCTTGCCCTTTGTTTATCTAGGTGATCCCAGCTCGCTTACACCGAGCTGCGTTCAGTATGCTTATCATAAGCCTCAACACCCTTAGGCCATACAATCACATAAAACATATATTAGATTACTCGTAACCTCAGTCCTGTTCACAACCACATGGGTGCAGTTTTCTTACCATGAATCTCAAGCGATAAGTAAAATGCGGTCTCGAGCACGATCCTCAGTCCTAAGCCCTAACGATAAATTTAGTCACAAATAACAATGGATAATTATCCATATATAATCCAAATAAATGTTTAGAAAACAAAAACTAGCCTTTGGGACCTCGAATTCTACTAAACCGAGTAGCAGAATTCGTCCCGAGCGCTTAGGTTTGAATCCCCGAGCCTAAAACCTTGGCTGCCCATTAAGTCCTATTTAGGGCTGTGGCCCACCCCTTAGACAGAGACCCAACCCTCCCTGCTGAAGGGCACGGGCCGTGACTTGCACCCTTCCAGGTCACAACGCACCTGAAGAATTAGAGGCATCCAGGCTCTTTAACCACGCGGGTCGCGGCGCCTGAATAACAAGGTCGCGGCCCAAGGCCCCAAACCCAGAAATTCCCTCTTTTTCTTAGCTCTTCCCTCGAGCCTTGACCTTAAAATCCAACCTAAACCTTTAGCCAAACCCAGATTCAATCCCATCAGTCATATCCGTATATCCTCAACATCATATTTAGTCCATAAACAATTCCCTACTCCCCTCTAACACCCAAAATCAGACCTAACAACCTTGTTCATGCAAGCTCTAAGTCTCAATGTTATTCCAACAAAATTTAGTAATTAAAGGTTAGATTTTTACCTGAATTGATAATCTACACTGCTCAGAAACGTTTGTCTGACCTTAGCTTTGATTTCCCCCAGCTTGAACCATCTCAAATCTAGCTTAAACCTTGAGTTCTCCTTCAATTTTTTTTTTCTTAGCTTCAAGTTACAACAAGAGAGAGTGAGGGTACTTGAGTGAGAGGGAGAGGGAGTATTCTATGAGTTTCCTTAGAGACTTCTGGTGGTTTCCTAACCCAACTGATCAAATATCCTAATCAAAAGACAAAAATACCCCTTAAGACAACCCTGCCCTTTAATTGATTTAGGGGTAAAATAGTCATTTCCCCGATTCCCGCTAACTCCTCAAGTCCTCCTACCAATTTCCAATTAATTTTGTCATGCTCAACTAATTACCAAAATCTCACGTGTTACCCAATATACCCCACAATATATTCCAAGTTCCCAAAATACCCCCAAGCTTGCCCCGAGCTGGGTATTAAACCTCGTAGTGACTATTTCGCAAATCCGCTTACTAAGTTCGTATCTAGCCACATACTACCAATATGTCCACATAATAGTGTGGTCTCAACCATTTATCACATATAATCACATTTATGCCCTTAACGGACCAAAATTACAAATATGCCCTTACAAACAGTTAAGGGCCCACATGATCATATAAATCATGCATGCCACATAGTCACGTATTTAACCAATTACACACATATATGTCCAATTATGCCCTCCCGGCACGCTAATCCAGGTACTAAGCCCTATTAGCATTTTTGGGTCTTTACTACTATCCCCTCCTACTGAGAATTTCATCCTTGAAATTTACATGAATACATTGGTATACTGATCCCGCATATCCGACTCAAACTCCCAAGTCGCTTCCTCGATCCTGCCATTCCTTCATAACACTTTGCCTAGAGGAATTGTCTTGTTCCTCAAAGCCTTATATTTCCTTTCTAGGACCTGTACTGGTCACTCCTTATACGAAAAATTTGTCTATAACTCAATCCCCATATCTTAACACATGAGTCGTATCTAAGACGTACTTCTGAAGCATAGAGATGTGGAATACGTCCTAAACTCCTGATAACGATGGTGGCAGAGCCAATCTATAGGCTACTTGCCCAATCCTCCCCAGGATCTCAAAAGGTCCTATGAATCTAGGGCTCAGCTTGCCCTTTTCCCCAAACCTCCTCACCCCTCGCAATGGTGAAACTCGCAGAAACACGTGATCCACTACTTGGAATTCCACGTCCCTACGGTTGGGATCAGAGTAGCTTTTCTGTCTGCTTTTAGAAGTGAGCATTCGAGCTCGGATCTTCACAATAGCTTCACTAGTCTTTTGAACCATCTCCGGTCTGAAATACTTCCTCTTAGCCAACTCATCCCAATGAATGGGCGGTCTACATCTCCTTCCAAACAACATCTCATATGGAGCTACTACAATCATTGATTGATAACTATTGTTGTTCGAAAACTCAATCAATGGGAGGTACTTACTCCAAGACCCCTCGAAGTCTAACACACATGCTCTAAGCATGTCTTCCAATACCTGAATTTTCATATCAAACTGTCCGTTTGTCTGAGGATGAAAGGCTAACCTGAACTTCAACCGAGATCCCATAGCCTTCTGCAAACCAGCCCAAAAGTTGGAGGTAAAAATGGGATTCCAGTCTGATACTATAGATTTACGAACCCCATGGAGACATACAATCTCCCTCACGAAGAACTTCGTGTACTAATCCACAGTATAGGTCATCCTCACGGGTAGAAAGTGAGCTGACTTGGTGTATCTGTCAACTATCACCCACACCAAGTCATGTAGCCCCACAGTCCTAGGTAAACCTCCCACAAAATCCATGGTAATATCTTCCTACTTCCACTCGGGAATACCCAAAGGTTGTAGCAACCCCGCTGGTCACTGATGCTTAACCTTCACCTGCTGACAAGTTAAACACTTGGCCACGTACTCAACTACGTCTTTCTTCCCCAGGCCACCAATATAAAGTCCGTAGATCCTGATACATCTTCGTGGTGCATGGATTGAGTGATTATGGAGTAGTATGGCATTTTTCAAGTATCTCTCGCTTGATACCCATATCCATCAGAACACCGATCCGATCCTTGTACCGTAGTAAACCAGTCTCTAAAATGGAATAATCCTTAGCCACTCTAGCTAGGACATTCCCTCTATCCTCATGAAACTGTGTCTCATCCATCTGACCCTCTCTTATCCTTTCTAGAAGGGCCGACTGTAAGGTAATATTGGCGAACCGGCCCACAACAAGCTCTATCCTCACTCTAGCCATCTCCTCTGCCAACCCCTATGATATCAATTTGGAGCTAAATAACTGTCCCGAGCTCCTCGGCCTCAACGCATCTGCCACTATCTTCACTTTCCCTGATTGGTAAAGGAAATCACAATCATAGTCCTTCACCAATTCCAGCGAACGTCTGTGTCTCATGTTCAATTCCTTCTGGGTGAAGAAATAATTCAAGCTCTTATGGTCGGTGTATATCTCGCACTTCTCTCCATACAAGTAATGTCGCCAAACTTTCATTGTGAATACCACCGCTGCCAACTCCAGATCATGGGTAGGATACCGCTGCTCATACTCCTTCAGCTTTCATGATGCATAAGAAATAACTTTCTCATTCTGCATCAACACACATCCTAACCCCAACCTCGATGCGTCATAGTATACCACAAACTTTCCTCCCTACGAAGGAAGACTCAACACAGGAGAGATAATTAGTCGTCGCTTCATTTCCTGGAAGCTATTCTCACACTTGTCTAATCAGGTGAACCTCTAAATCTTCTACGTCAATTCTGTCATCGGTGCGACAATCTTCGAAAATCGTTCCACGAACCGTCTGTAATATCTGGCTAACTAAAGGAAGCTCCTAACCTCTAAGGCATTCCTTGGCCTCGGCCAATCCTTAACTACCTCTACCTCAGCTAGATCCACCTTAATCCCTTGTCCACCAACAATGTGTCCAAGGAATGTCACTTTTGGTAGCCAGAAATTGCACTTCTTAAGCTTGGCATACAATTGATGCTCCCTCAATCCACATAATACTTGTTGGAGATGATGCTCATGCTCAACCTCTGAACTGGAATAAACCAAGATGTCATCGATGAAGACAATAAAAAATTGATCTAAGAAGTCCTTGAATACCCTGTTCATCAAATCCTTAAATGCTTCCGGGCATTGGTCAAACCAAACGACATGATCAAGAACTCATAATGCCTATACCTTGTTCGGAAGGCCATCTTTGGAATATCCTCATCCTTGATCCTCAGCTGGTGATAACCAGATCGAAGATCAATCTTGAAGAATAATATCTATCCTTGCAGCTAATCGAACAGGTCATCGATCCTTGGTAAGGGGTACTTTTTCATGATGGCCAACTTGTTCAACTCCCTGTACTATATACACATTCTTAGTGTCTCGTCCTTCTTCTTCACAAATAGAACCAGAGTACCCCATGGCGAGAAGCTAGGTTTGATAAACCTCAAGTCTAGAAACTCTTGCAACTATATCTTTATCTCCTTCAACTTTGCCAGAGCCATTCTATATGGTGCCCTTGACACTAGCTCTATGCCCGGCGCTAACTCGATGACAAAATGAATCTTCCTGTGTAGTGGCAGTCCTCAGGAAACACATCCAAGAACTCGCATACAAATCATGTCTCTCTTGGCCCCACTGGCATAAATGTAGGGGTATCCACCATACTAGCTAGAAAAACTATACAACCTCCTTGTAATAGGTCTTTATCCCCCAGGGCTGATATCATGGGAATGCGGGGTCCATGCATGGCACCCACGAAAACCAAGGGGTCCTCACCCTCTTGCGGAAAGGTCACCATATTCTTTCTGCAATCTATAGTGGCCCCATATCTGACTAACCAATCCATTCCTAAAATCATATCAAAATAATCCATAATCAACTCATTCAAATCTACTGATGGTTTCTTTCCACCTTCCCTGGTTCCTTTGTATTGGATGTTGGGCAATCCTTCTTAAGGTGTCCAACCACCTCACACAAGTAACAAGCTTTTGCCCGACATTTACTCGGAAGGCGCTTGTTGCCCCTTGTGCACTCTGGATATCTTCTCCATGTCTCACCGCCTCCCGGGAGGCCACCTTGAGCACCATGACCCCTCCTATCAAGACCAGCAGTGGTCGAGGTGTCGGGGGTCTTCCTCTTCAGATCACTAGGGCCTCCGCCCCTACCAAACCTTGTATATGGAGGCACTGCCCTACGAACATCCTCTCTCGCAGAGTTCTCCCTCCAAATCTTATTCTCCGCCTCCTCCGCAGTAAGAGCGTTCTCAACTGCCTGGGCATAAGTCGTTTCCCCAGGTACTGATGTGATCCGCACATCTTGGGCTATCATAGCATTAAGCCCTCAAATAAACCTGTCCTGCCTAGCTGCATTACTAGGCATTAAATTTGGTGCGAACTTTGCTAGCCTATCAAACTTCAGGGCTTACTCAGTACCTATCATGATGCCCTATACCAATCCCATGAACTCATTCACCTTTGATGCCCTGATGGCAACGTTGTAATACTTCTGGTTGAATAGGTCTCTGAACCCATCCCAACTCAAAATATAAACATCCCGAGTCTGTGATGCCACCTCCCACCAAATACGGGCATCCTCTCTAAGCATATAGGTGGCACATGCCACCTTGTCATTACCTTGCACCCTCATAAAATCCAGGACAGAGGTGATCATACTCATCCACTGTTCAACCTTCAGTTGATCTGGTCCTCCCTCAAAGGTTGGAGGATGTTGTCTCCTGAATCGTTCATAAAGTGGCTCCCACATGTTCCCAACCTCAAGTGGCTGTACAGCTAGTGCCATAGCAGGTGGCACAATAGGTGCAGCACTCCCTGACAAAGTATACTGTCTCAAAAGGCGAATATAATCTTCTTAACATTGTAGCCTGGCTTGCATAACAACAAGTTTCTGCTGCCAGTTCTCAGGGACTAGCGGTGGGTTTTGGCCCTGCTCATCATCTCTAGCCTCGACCCCTATGTCGGCTAGTCGTATTGATCGCCTTAGAAGCATAACTATCCTTGTTTTATTGCAATCAATGACTCGGCAATCAGGCAATGATGACATGTTAACATTCTTTCCTTTATCCAACATCAAAATTCAACCCTCAATATGCAATCACGGTGCAAACAAGCATTTAAATATTTATTCACATGCAGTAGCAATGCTAATAAGCATGCCTTATCATGATCACACAGCAGTCAAGGGCCTGGCCCTTTCAGTATCTCATGCTCCCTATTAATCACGTAGCAATGCATTCATATTTCATTTAAAAATTTAAGCATGTAATCACATATATATAGTTACCAAACCCTGAGTCGAGCTTGTCTTTAGTGCTCGAGTGTACATGCCCAGCCAGTCTTCAGGAACCCTTAAACCTAGACCGCTCTGATACCAAGTTGTAACGCCTTGGGTAACCAAGACCATTACACTGTGTATTTTGAAATAGTGCAAGACATTCTATTCAAGTCATTTCAAGATAAATGTGATTCTAAAGTCAACTAACAGGTTAGGGTTAAAAGATTTTGATCATAAATGATTAATTTTCATTAAAAGAAATGTTTGGTACATGGGATCCCAAAAGCAGGGTAGAAGTGGTAAATACAACTTCCAAAAACTGATACAACAAAAGCTAGTCTAATGGAAAAATACATATTTAGAGCTCTATTCTTGTAACTTTCCCTCAGTCGTGGCGGTTGAGTAGCTGGCGATGTACGCTCTATCCCCAGAGCTATCGTGTAACCCCCTGGATAGCCAAGACCATTACACTGTGTGTTTATAAAGTGCCAGACTTGCTAATCAGGTCATTTAATTTAAACCGTGTTACTAAAACTATAAAGGAACTAGGCTTTAAAATGGTTTGGTCTCAAAAGCCACATTTTCATTAAGAAACATTATTTGCTTACACGGGATCCCGAAAATATAAGTTTAAAGTTCGTTTACAAAAGTTATAAGATTCAGATACAATAACCAGCCATACTAAGGCAAAACAAGCAGTTAGGTAATCCCTGTCCTGATCCACTCCTCGACCATGATGATCGAACGGTTGGCTATGTACATTCCACCTCAGAGCTCTCTATCTCAGGCTTGGTCTAGCTTGCCTTTGCCTTTACCAGCACCACGTAGCACCCGTGAGCCAAGGCCCATCAAGAAAACATAACAACAGAGCATAAGCAATCAACAGACAAATCAATATCTTACATCGCATCACAAGTTCTCAATCATGTAACCATTCAGCATGATCATGTATTCAACATACTAAGCATATCAATTCATATCACATATCACTGCACAAATGATAACCAGGGCTAGCGCTCTCAGGCTGCTCCCTCCGTTATCCCACTAGCTCCGGCCCGCTTAAGCCGAGCTCAGTGAATATTCTCGGCTACAAGTGGCCAAGCCGCGCCCTATGCGCAAGTACTATGTGCGACACTCTTAGGCCGTTTTACATGTCCCATGGCGTAATACCATCAATGATGCGATAAAATTAATGGGAGCACTTAGTCCCAACACAAACATATAATCGGGTGCGGTTTTCTTACCTTTCAGTTCACTAGCTTTGATCCCTTGACTCCTTGAACACGATCCCCCTCGAGCCCTAGCACTCACCTAAACACAATCATGGCCAAAGTCATTATCGAACCTCAAGTCCAAAACCTAGCCTCGAGGTCAGTCCCGAGCCCCCGAGAAGTCCTAGTTCCACCAAACAAGGTGGTGGAATCAAACCCCAAACCCTAGGTCAAAAGCCCTTATAAACTGTAATGCCCTGGATAGCCAAGACCGTTACACTGTGTGTTTATAAAGTGCCAGACTTGCTAATCAAGTCAGTTAAACAAAATCGTGTTACTGAGACTGTAAAGGAACTAGGGTTTAAAATGGTTTGTTCTCGAAAGCCACATTTTCATTAAGAAACATTATTTGTTTACACGGGATCCCAAAAATATCAAGCTTAAGACTGTTTACAAAAGACACAAGGTTTATATACAATATCAAGCCATACTAAGGCAAAACAGACAGTTAGGCAATCCCTGTCCTGATCCACTCCTCGACCATGATGATCGAACGGCTGGCTATGTACATTCCACCTCGGAGCTCTCCATCTCAAGCTTGGTCCAGCTTGCCTTTGCCTTTACCTGCACCACGTAGCACCCATGAGCCAAGGCCCAGCAAGAAAACATAACAACTGAGCATAAGCAATCAACAGACAAGTCGATATCTTACATTGCATCACAAGTTCTTAAACATGTAACCATTCAACATGATCAAGTATTCAACATACTAAGCATATCAATTCATATCACATATCACTGCACAATTGATAACCAGGGCTAGCGCTCTCAGGCTGCTCCCTTCGTTATCCCACTGGCTCCGGCCCGCTTAAGCCGAGCTCAGTGAATATTCTCGGCTACAAGTGGCCAAGCCGCGCCCTGTGCGCAAGTACTATGTACGACACTCTTAGGCCGCTTTTACATGTCCCATGGCGTGATACCATCATTGACACGATACAATTCTCAGGAGCACTTAGTCCCATCACAAACACATAATCGGGTGCAGTTTTCTTACCTTCCAATTCTCTAGCTTTGATCCCTTGACACCTTGAGCACGATCCCCCTCGAGCCCTAGCGCTACCTAAACACAATCATGGCCAAAGTCATTATCGAACCTCAAGTCCAAAACCTAGCCTCGGGGTCAATCCCAAGCCCCCAGGAAGTCCTAGTTCCACCAAACAAGGTGGTGGAAACAAACCCCAAACCATAGGTCAAAAACCCTTGCAAATAACACTAAAATCCCCTTCAGGAAGCAGGGTAGCGCTACAGTGCTCAAGGAAGGGCGCTACAGCGCTACAGACAGAAGTCAAAACCCCCTCAGCACCACGGCCTAGCGCTGTAGCTCTAGTCACAGGCAGACCAGCTCCAATTTTCCTTTCTGCGATTTTCTCAAACCAACCTCGACCAAACCTCTTCCAACTCCTTCCTAAACTCAAAAACAACCTTATGACCATACTCCACTCATCCCAAGCATCCCAAATACCTAGAAATCAAGCACATGCATCCACAAACTCAGAATTCACCATAGCCACTCCTAAGCTCTAAAACTGAGTAAAAACCAGCTGAACAACAAAGTTAGAGTTTAGACTTTATAACTTTGATAGGATTTCGACCATAAGCTGTCTCTAGACCTCCTTGGCTTGCTTCTCCTTAACCTTTGCCCTGAATTTCCCCAAAGTTCCCCATCAAACTCAGCTTATACACCATAATTCAGAAACCAAACCAGCAACTAAAGAGATTACAGAACCTTACCTCAAGTGATGGCCTAACCTTGCTAAACCCTTGTCAAGTCCTCAATCTTAACTCAGTAACCTTGTGGCTTAATTGGACTAGCTCCCCTCTGAGTTTTACTCCAAAAATCCTCAAGAAATTGGTGAAGGAAGCTTGAACCGACTCAGAAAACTCCCTCTGTTTTCTCTCTTTCTTTTCCTTCCTTTTTCTTCTTTTTCAGACTTCTATTGTATTCTACAAATCCCACTAACATAAAACCTCACTAATACCCATCTTTAAAAGCCAAATGACCTTAATGACATCCCTATTAATTCTAATGCTTTAGTCCACTTAAGGGCATTTTAGTCATTTTACCCAATTCCCGCTATCTCCTCGAGTGTCTCTAATATTTCCCGCTTAATTCCCGATACCTAATTAACCACCAATAATATTCCTCAATGTCAAAATAGATTCCAGTATATTCGCTAAATTCCCATTTATACCCCTAAGCTCACCCCGAGCCAGGTATAAATCCCCGCCATGACTTTTCCGCTGCTTTGCTCACTACGATCGTCTCGAGTCACAGATCACAGATATATCCACATAATAATGTGGTCTCAACAATTATCACATATATCAATGTAGTTATGCCCATAATGGCCAAAATTACGATTATGCCCTTCTAACATAGTCAGGGCCTACATGCATACTAATACACATAGTCATGCCTCTCAAATACTCAAATAGTCATATAACATGCTTTAACTCATAATCATGCATCTTAATAATTAAAACCACACATAATTCCCAATATGCCCTCCAAGCACACTAATCAAGGCCCTTAAGCCTTATTAGTGAATTTGGGTCGTTACATAAATAACCCTAAAATCTCCTTCAGAAAGCAGGGTAGCGCTACAACACTCATGGGAGGGCGCTACAGTGCTACAAACAGAAGCAAAAATCCCTTCAGCATTATGGCCTAGCGCTACAGCGCCCAAAGGCTAGCGTTGTACCGCTAGTCACAGACAGACCAGCACCAATTTTTCTCTTCTGCGATTTTCTCGAACCAACCTCAACCAAAACTCTTCCAACTCCTTCCCAAAGTCAAAAACAACCTTATGACCATACTCCGCTCATCCCAAGCATCCCAAATAACTAGAACTCAAGCACATGCATCCACAAACTCATAATTCACCATAGCCACCCCTAAACACTAAAACTCAGCAGAAACCTATTGAACAACAAAGTTAGAGTTTAGACTTTATACCTTTGATAGGATTTCGACCACAAGCTGTCTCTAGACCTCCTTGGCTTGCTTCTCCTTAACCTTTGCCCTGAATTTCCCCAAAGTTCCCCATCAAACTCAACTTATACACCACAATTTAGAAACCAAACCAGCAACTGAAGAGATCACAGAACCTTACCTCAAATGATGGCTTAACCTTGCTAAACCTTTGTCAATTCCCCACACTTAACTTAGAATCCTTGATGCTTAGTTCATCCCAGCTCTCCTCTGAGCTTTACTCCAAAAATCCTCAAGAAACAGGTGAAGAAAACATGAACCGACCTAGAGAACTCTCTCTATTTTCCCTCCTTTCTTTTCCCTTCCTTTTCCTTCTTTTTCAGACTTCTACATTTCTCTACACTTCCCACTAACATAAAGCCTCAACATATCTATTCCTTACATGCCAAATGACCCTAATGCCCTCCCCTTTATTTCTTATCCTTTAGTCCACTTAAGGGCATTTTAGTCATTTTACCCAATTCCCGCTAACTCCTCGAATGTCTCTAATGTTACCCGCTTAATTCCCGTTACCTATTTAATCACCAAAAATATTCCTTAATGTCAAAATAGACTCCAGTATATTCGCTAAATTCCCATTTATACCCCTAAGCTCACCCCGAGCCGGGTACAAATCCCCGCCATGACATTTCCGCTACTTTCCTCACTAGGATCGTCTCGAGTCAGAGATCACAGATATATCCACATAATAATGTGGTCTCGACAATTATCACATATATCAATACAATTATGCCCATAACGGCCAAAATTACGATTATGCCCTTCTAACCAAATTAGGGCCTACATGCATACTAATACACATAGTCATGCATCTCAAATATTCAAATAGTCATATAACATGCTTTAAATCATAATCATGCATCTTAATAATTAAAATCACACACAATTCCCATTATGCCCTTCAGGCACACTAATCAAGGCCCTTAAGCCTTATTAGCAAATTTGGGTCGTTACATATCCAACTCATGGTTGGTCAAATTTCCCTTTGCGTTCACCTACACCACGTATCACCCGTGAGCCAAGGCCCAACAAGAAAATTATAAACAACAAACACATATAATAACAATAGCATTCAATCAACTTTAATCCAACTAGTTCACTTGTATAGCATAATATAAGAATTTAGCTAAACAATGGTAAACATATATTCTCAAGCATACATCTCAATCAGTAATACAAATATTCAAGGTCAATGCCCTTATGTCGAGCCCTCTGTTTATCTAGCTGATCCCGACTCGGTTAGGCCGAGCTGCATTCAGTTCGCTTATCATTAGCCCCAGCACCCTTAGGTCGTACTTTCATATAACGAATAACAACCATACAATCACATAGTACATATATTCAATTAATGGGAACCTCAGTCATGTTCACATCCACATGGGTGCAATTTTCTTACCTTGAATCTCAAGCGATAAGTAAAGAGCGGTCTCGAGTATGATCCTAAGTCTTGAGCCCTAAAGGTAATCCTAGTCACAAGCAACAATGGATAATTATCAATCTCTAATCCAAATAAATGTTTAGGAAACAAAAACTAGCTTCTAGGACCTCGAATTCTACTAAACTAGGTAGAAGAATTCGTCCCGAGCGCTTAGGTTTGAATCCCCGAGCCTAAAGCCTTGGTTGCCCATTAAATCTTATTTAGGGTCACGACTTGCGCCCAAGGGTCGCGGCCCGCCCCATAGACAAAGGCCTAGCCCTCCCTACTTGAAGGCACAAGCCGTGACTTGCTCCCCTCCAAGTCGTAGCGCACCTAAAGAGCCACAGGCATCTAGCCTATTTAAGCACGCAGACCGTAACACCTGAAGAACAGGGCCGCGACCCGAGCCCCCAAACCCATAAATTTTATCTTTTTCTATGCACTTCCCTTGAGCCTAGACCTTAAAATCAAACCTAAACCTTCAGCAAAACCCATATTCGAGCCCAAAATTCCTATCCTTATATCCTAAACATCATATTATGTCCTTAAACAATTCCCTACTCCCCTCTATCACCCAAAATCAGACCTAACAACCATGTTCATGCGCTAAGTCCCAATATTATTCCAACAAAATTTAGTAAACAAAGGTTATATTTTTACCGGAATTGATAATCTGAACTCCTCATAAACCTTTGTTTGACCTTAGATTTGATTTTCCCCTACTTGAACCAGCCCAAATCAAACTTAAACCTTGATTTCTCCTTCAGGTTTTTTCTTAGCATCAAGTCACAAGAAGAGAGAGTGAGGGTACGTGACTGAGAAGGAGATGGAGTATTCTGTGAGGTTCCTTAAAGATTTTTGGTTGTTTCTTGACCCAACTGATCAAATATCCTAATCAAAATACTAAAATACCCCTCAAGACACACTACTACAAAAAAAGGCAATTGTGTCAGTCAAACGCGTCAGTCAACACAGTTGACTGACGCTGTTGACCAAGAATTAGCATTTGTGGCAGATGGACACTGCCACAAATGATGGTCCAATTGCGTCATAACGTACACTGACACTATTTAATGGGACCGTTTGCGTCAGTGGGGCACTGACGCAAACGGGTCATTAACGGCGTCAGTGGCCCACTAACGCAAACGCCCATTACCGTCAGTGGGCCACTGACGCAACTAGGCCTCCTTTTCATAAAACCCTCTTAGTCCCCAGCCGAAACCCATTTCACTCGAATCATTTCAGGAGCATTTTCTTCACAAACCAGCGGCGCCCAACCGAAGTTCTACACATTTAGGTACATTTTTAGCCTTTTTTTTTTTTCAATTTTAATGTCAAAATAACGATTTATATATGTTTATGAAACTTATATATAGTTTATTTTTTAATTTTTTGTATAGATTTTGTTTTTTGAAGATTATAGTTTGAAAACCCATAATCTTTATTGGTTTTTTTGGGTTTTCTACATCAAGAACCCACATTGCTCAATTACCACAAGTAAGTGTAATTTTATTAATTTTTATGATTTAAATATAATTTTTGTGAATTTTTTTTTTATAAATCGACTGTATTTCAGATTTTTAATTTTTATATAGTTTTATATTAATGATTATGAAATTGTTTTAGGTTTAAACGTTGCATTTAAATATATTATTTCTTTAGATTTTTTTTATTATAATTTATTTATTTTTTATTAATTTTTAAAAAAAATTTAATTAAATTTTGAATTTACTATGTAAATGAGTATATATATTAATGTATATATTTTGTATAAGTTTTGTTTTATTAATTGTTTACTTTGATTATTATTAGTAAATTTTTGTTTATATTTTGTTAACTTTTTAAAATTATTTTTAAATTTTGGGTTTAATTGGTTAAATAGGTATATATTAAAATTGTTTGTTTTTTTAAGTTATATTTTATTATTGATTTAGTTAGGATATTTATAGTCGATTTTTATTTATGTTAGTTGTTAACTTTTTTAAAAAAAAATTATTTCTGGTTTAAGTAAACAAATGAGTACATATAACAAATTATTTGTTTTCTTTAAGCACTTTATTGTTTATTTAGTTACAATATAGCTTTATGATATTTTTCTTTATATTTTGTTAACTTTTTTATTATTTTTTTTGTATATTGTTATATTTGAGTAAGTATTTTGTGGACAACTTTTTTGGTGAGATCAAGCTGTGGAGGATTTTATATTAAAGGTAATATTTTAAACCTTAATGTATAATTAATATATTGAACGTAGTAGCATGTACGAATTATAAAATAGTGGAGATAGGATCTGGGACTGTGTGCTGCGATGATATAAGGCTGTAATTGTGCATGTTTGATTGATTACTTGATTTGTTGTATTTATGTGATGAATATAGGTTTATTTAAAATTTTGGAAATATGATAGAAATAGGGGAAATGCTGCCCATTTTTTTGTAAGATTTAGTAATTTGAGAATTATGAATGTTTGATTGATTAATTGGTTTGTTGTATTTATGTGATGAATATAGGTTTATTTAAATTTTAGGAAATATGATAGAAATAGGGGAAACGCTGTCGAATTTTTTTTTTAAGATTAAGTAATTTGGGAATTATGCATGTTTGATTGATTAATTGGTTTGTTGTGCTCATGTGATGAATATATGTTTATTTAAATTTTGGGAAATATGATAGAAATAGGGGAAATGCTGGTCAATATTTTTTACGATTTAGTAATTTGAGAATTATGCATGTTTGATTGATTAGTTGGATATTTTTGTGTATACCATGTGCTATAAAAATGCACATTTTTAATTTGGGAAATGTGATAGAAATAGGGGAAATGCTGCCCAATTTTTTTTGGACATATTGTGTCCTTTATTTACTTGTCAATTAAGTAATCCACGAACTTAATTATTAATGTTTGTTGCTTTGTTTGTTTGTTTTTTTTGTTGTGTGAAGTTTGACAATGGATAGAGATTGGATGTCAGCGGATAGGTTATCCATGAAATATAGGAATGGAGTTGAGTTTTTCTTAGAATTTTGTGCAAGAAATACTCAATCTCCTAATAGTATTCCTTGTCCATGTGTTAAGTGTGGTAACATTGTGAGGATGCCAATTTTTAAAATAAAAGACCACTTATTTAGGAATGGAATAGACAAAAGTTATATAGTATGGTTTTTGCATGGTGAAAGAATGAAAGGGACTGATGAGGGACCATCTAAGAATAATAAGTATTTTGATGTTGATTAATAAGTTGATGATGTTACAGAGATGATTGATGATGTACAATATGAATCACATGTGGATCCAATTAAATTTTAGTCAATCTTAGAAGAAGCTGAGAAACCTATTTTCCCTAATTGTACAAGGTTCACTAAATTATCAGCACTGCTTAGGTTGTATAACTTAAAAGCCAAACATGGGTGGAGTGATAAGGGAATGACAGAGTTGTTAACATTTTTAGGAGAATTATTACCCGAAGGTAATGAAACGCCGTCTTCATTTTATGAAGCGAAGAAGACATTGCGTTCGTTAGGCATGCAATATGAAAAAATACATACTTGTCCTAACGATTGCATCTTATATCGAAAGAGATTTGTTGATGCAATTGCATGTCCGACATGTGGCGAGTCTAGATGGGAAAAGAAAAAAAAATTAGATGCAGTTAGAAAAGGTGTCCCTGCAAAGGTTTTATGGTATCTACCACCGATACCTCATTTGGTTAGATTGTACTGAAATGATGATCATGCTAAAAATTTAATTTGGCATGCTAAAGATAGAGTAAAGAATGGCAAGCTATGACATCCAGCTGACTCGCCAGCTTGGAAAATAGTAGATGTTAAATGGCCAAAATTCGGGAATGAACCGAGGAATATTCGTTTGGGTCTTTCTGCTGACGGAATTAATCCACACAATTCCCTTAGTAGAAAATATAGTTGTTGGCCTATAATGCTAGTCATCTATAATCTACCACCATGGTTGTGTATGAAGAGGAAGTTTACTATGTTGACCTTGTTGATATCTTGTCCTAAACAACCTAGAAATGATATTGATGTATACCTAGCTCCTTTAATTGATGATTTGAGCACATTGTGATAGGAGGGGGTTAATACTTACGATGCTTATAAATAAGAAAATTTTAATCTTAAAGCAGCGTTGTTGTGGACTATAATTGATTTTCCAGCCTTAGGTAATCTTTCTGGATTTAGTGTGAAAGGGTACAATGCATGTCCCATTTGTGAAGAAGGGACTCATTCTGAATATTTAAAACATTCTAGAAAGATTTGTTATATGGGACACCGAAAGTTCTTATCCAAAAAACATAAATTTCGAAGTTTGACAGATGCATTTTATGGTAAGCCTGAATTTGGAAATGCTCCACCACCTTTACTTGGAGAACAATTGTTAACAAAGTTGAACAAAGTCCAATGCAAGTTCGGAAAACCTAGAAATTTTACAAATAAGAGAAAAAATGTTAGACGTGAAAAAACAAAGGAGGTTGTAGATGGTGCGACAGGTTGTTGGAAGAAGAAATCTATTTTTTTTTAGCTTGAGTATTGGGAGCATTTGGTTTTGCGGCACAACTTGGATGTAATGCACATTGAGAAAAATGTGTCAGATAGCTTAATTAGTACATTGCTGAATATTCCTAGTCGGAGTAAGGATGGAATCAAAGCTCTGTTGGATTTAAAAGTAATGGGTATACGCAGTAAGTTACAACCAGAGGTTGGTGAGAGACGAACCTATTTACCACCTGCGTGTTATACCCTGTCTAAAGAAGAAAAACGAAGTGTATGTCATTCTTTATCGAATGTGAAAGTATCGGAAGGTTATTCTTCAAATATTTCTTCTCTGGTATATATGAAAATTTTGAATTTAGTTGGAATAAAGTCTCATGACCATCATACACTACTTGAACATCTTCTACCGGTAGCTACCCGCTCTGTGTTACCCAAAAAAGTTCGATATGCAATTACCAAACTATGCTTTTTCTTTAAATCTATTTGTTGTAAAGTGGTAGATGTGTC
Source organism: Humulus lupulus (assembly GCF_963169125.1). Classification (NCBI taxonomy): domain Eukaryota; kingdom Viridiplantae; phylum Streptophyta; class Magnoliopsida; order Rosales; family Cannabaceae; genus Humulus; species Humulus lupulus. The sequence continues at coordinate 52,473,606 of NC_084797.1, forward strand.
GAAGTTGGACAATCTTCAAACAAATATCGTGATAACTATGTGTGAGTTTGAGCAGTATTTCCCACCTTCATTTTTTGACATAATGGTTCATTTAATAGTTCATTTAGTGAGAGAAGTAAAATTGTGTGGACCAGTATACTTGAGATGGATGTACCCATTTGAATGGTATATGAAGGTTTTAAAAGGCTATGTTAGAAATAGAAGTAGACCTGAGGGTTGCATAGTTGAATCCTACATCGTTGGAGAAGCAATGAAGTTCTGCTCAGAATACTTATCAGGTGTTGCAAGCATTGGACTATGTTTTTCTAAAATTGAGTTTGAAATAAGTAAAGGTGGTAGAGGTGGTGTTGTTTCTGAAGTAAATAAATATGATCGAGATGAAGCACATCGCCTAGTCTTACAAAATATTGATGATGTTCAACCATACATCGAGTAAGTTCTTATACATATGCATGATCAATCTTATTTTTCTCTTTCATTATATTGACAATGATATAAATGATATTTCTTGAAGAGGACATTTCAATTGGATCAAGACTACTTATCCTAATAAGTCTCAGATCAAGCTATAATATTGACTATTAAATTTATCATAACGAATTAATATATTGAAAAAAGTTTAATATTTTTGGGTTCGTTTGTGCAGGAAACGTTCAAACTTCCAAATTCTTCTAAAACAGACGTCCTCAAAGAAGCAGGAAAAACATGGAGAAATTGGAAAACAAGACTAACAAATGATCTTATATATGTATATAAGAATGTAGCTCCTGAGCTTCTTGCCAAGCTGCCATCAGACTACATCGAGTATTACAAACCGAAATTTTGAAAAAATTTTGTTGCAAAAATACTAACCCCAGACTAGAAAGAGATGAGAAAACAAAAACAAAATGCTCGGGCTCAGAACAAGTATCCACATCACTCTGGGCGTGGTGGTTATTCACAGGTAGAGCAACAAATGGAAGAGGAATTGGGTCATGAGTTGACCGAATATGACAGAGCTGAGATGTGGACATGGACACGGATGAACAAGAATCGAGAAGTTATTGATGAAGAAGCTCGAGATGTGGTCAATAAGATTGTAAGTGTTCTTCGATTTTTTAAAATAATTGTAATGATTAATGTGTGTGTTAAATTCTAATCGATTTATTTACTATGTATATAGGCAGAATACAGGCAAAAAGTAGCAGAAGACGAGTTGGATGAGGAAGGTTCAAACGATATACTAACAATGGAATTAGGCACTCTACAGCATGGGGGACGTGTTAGGGGAGTCAGTGCACATATCGCTCCCCGTCAATTTTTTCATGTCCCACCGCCAAAAAGATTCAATCACAAACGAAAAGGTGTGGAAGATGCTCGTTATAAAGACCTTGAAGAGAAATGGCGTCAATTTGAAGAAAGGGCACGTCAACAGGAGGAAAAGTTAAACCAGTTGATGGCGCATATTGCATCTCAACAGAGCGGTGCATTTGGATCATCAAATGCATCTGGTTCGGGTGTAGGAGGGGCCTCAAACACACCACACGCACCATATGCCCCTCCACCACCGACATAGGCACAACAAGCTTTGCCACCACCGACATGGACATCATATGCTCACTGACCACCCTCATAGCTACCACTTGCTCCTCCTGTTGGATTAGCTTATACAGGATCTTTATTTATTTTCATGTATATCTAATATTAAACAAATTAATACGAGATAGCCTAAAAACATGTTTCTAAAATTGAATTCAAAGAGAAACAAAAAATAGAATACTTACAGTATACGCAATGGAATTAAAGAGTCATTCCTTCAGTTTCTCTAACTCTTGTATCCTCTCTGTCGCAGAGTATTATCAAGAAACTGAACCGATCTTCTATTTTCTTCACAATCTTCCAATGTATCCTTAGAACCACCTAGACTAGTGTGGGAAATTCTCAACACATGAGATAGATATAGAGAGAAGAAGAGAAAATAACAAAGAGGCTTAGAAAATGACTTGTGTTTAGAGAGAATATAAAACTATCAGAAAATCTGACTTATGACTTATCAAACTTTTTATTTGACTTCTCTCTACGCACTCCTTTTATAGATTCAATTAGGCCATTTAATTTAATTAAAAATCAATAAAATAATAGCCATTTTGAAGCCCTAGGTCGAAATTATCATGGGCTATAGGCCCGTGAAATTTCCCATTTGATTATAAGCCCATTGGACTTAAAATCAAGGCCTGTATTATTTTCTATTGATTTAATTAATTAAATAATTATTTAAATCCCTTATCAAATTAATTATTTATAATTTGAACATTGATTTAAACTTATTTTTTAATTTAGATACCAATTTATCTTAATTAATAAATCTGCCATAATTTCTCTTTACTTCTCAAAATTACACATCTCTGTGAAACTATCCAAAATTGACCTGGTCAACTTTGATAATTCTAATTGATGATTAAATCAATTAATTAAGACTATCTAGATGATTTTATCCAAGGTACAATGGGGACCATGGGCCTATGAATCAAGCTCCAATAAGTTATCATAAATCTAATAAATAAATTTACTAACTTATTAATTCCTCGTGACTCCACTATAGACTTGGAATTGCACTCTTGAATTCATAGAACGCTCTATAACAAATATAGATATGTTATTAATTATCTATTGTTACAACCATAATTGCCACTCAATCCTCTATAGATGGTCTACAATGAGATAGGACTAAAATATTGTTTTACCCCTCATTGTATTTTATCCTTAAAACACTTAGTTCTTTGTAAATGATATTTCAGTAAACTAATTTAATTACTGAAATGAGATCTCTATCATTTATCACCTTGAACCAAACTAAATGGAAACCATCGTTTCACTTCTTCATCAGAAGCTATAGATGTTCATATCTATGATTAACACTCCCACTCAATTATACTACCGAGTTCCCAAGATGTAAGTATGGGCTAGTCCGTAGGGTAAGTTGGTAACGAACAAGTCAAAGAACTCAAATAATACAATCAGTTAGAATACTAACCACTCAGAATTGAGATTGAATTGACCTATGGTGAACTATATGATACGACTAGAATAGATAATAACGGTATGTTTACTTATCTTATCAACTGTCAATATCGGTCCTATCCGATGTAACAAATACATCCGATCTTATCTACTTTGCTAATGTTCCGGAAAGAACATAACACTGTAATGTGTAAGTAAATCATATCGTAGATTGGCAAGTCAGTGTAAATCCAGTGCACTGACTAATCTTAGGACTAACTTATTTTGAACATATAATCATATTAATATTCCACTGTGATTACGTCACTATAAATAAGATTAGATATATGCTCGGGATTTAATAGAAGTTTATATTAAACAAATAATCATGAAAATAAAACATGTGAGCAAAGTGATTGACCAAGTCAAAAAATGATTTCTATTCTTTTATTGATAATAAAACGAGATTACAAAGAATTTGGGTTTTAATTAGGGCATAAAACCCCACCTCCACCACCGACGCAGGCACCATGTGCTCCCCCACCACCACAGTCAAATTTTCCTGATGAGGAAATAGTTTCTTATTAATTCATTATTACATATATTTCATACAGTAAAAATAAATTAGTTTATAGAAAAGTCTAACAGATTAATTGGAATGTAACAGATTAATTGTAAGTTGTGTCTTGATTCGACAGAAAATATAGTTGCAGAAAGGAAACTTGTAAGTACCTGTTGCACAGAAATACATAGCATTCAACTGCCTCCTGGAAATTATCGTGTCAGAGTTGAGGTAGCCATTCAAGAGAACGCTAGTTTACCATATTCGCTTACAATGGAAGGTTATACATTGGTTGGACAAGCAGTCGGGTATGATGTTGGATGGCCACAACATTGGGTTCTTACTAATCAACAAACAAAAGAGCCACTTGCGCCCTCTACTCAACAACCAAGACAATCAAAGAAAAGAATAGAGGCATTGACACAGGAGCCTATAGAAGTGCCTATCACAAAAATATTGAGGTGTTTGGTGAAGTTTATTGATAAATGGAAAGCTGACCGCGTGGTAGAAATTCCAATTGTTGAAAGGGTATTTGGATTCCAAACTATCGCTTTATTAGGGAAAAATGATATCCTCCACTTTTGCAACTATGAGATGATTGGAAAGACTGAGCTAGTATTATATATGAGATACAATGGTGTTTATAATCTTAGTTTATTTAGTTTAAATTGAAATTTAATAGTTTTTTAACTTTTTTAATTATATGTAGCTTCCTCGATGATTTGGTGGAAACGAAGGGATTGAAACACATGTACACTTTCATGCATCCCGCTTTAGTGTCCACTAATGCAAGAACCAATGAAATACGTGCTAAAAATATCTTTGACCGGTTTCTACAGATGGAGCTAGAGACACAGTTTATAATTTGTCCTTGGAACAACAAGTAAGACAACTTAATTTTATATTCATATATTTTGTTTATTGATAAATATCTTACACAAGCTTTTTTATTGTAGCTTTCATTGGATGTTAGTATTAATTCAGCCCCATAGTCATTCAGTGGCTTTTTTGGATCCTGTAAACTCACATTTTCGTCCGGAAATCAAGGAGATAATTATCATGTAAGTTTTTTATTTTACTTAATTAATTTATGATTTTATTTCAAACTCATATATGGGTAAATATTAATATTTTGTGCAGGGCATTGGATCAATATGATACACACCGAAGACTAAAAGAGTCAATCAATCTAAAAGTTTGTGTTCCTAAGGTAAGTAAATTATATTACTTATCGTATTCCACTTTTTGACATATTTCTATTATAATAACTTAATAAATATAATACTTAACTTTGGATAACTATGTTGTAATAGTATCGAAACCAGACTGGGCCAACCGAGTGTGGCTTTTACATTATGAAATTTGCTAGAGACTTAATTTCATAGCCTAGATCGAAGGCCTACTTGAAAAATGAGGTATTGTTTTGCTTTTTAATTTTCATTTAAACTATCGTTCATGATTTTATTTGGATGATTTCTAACTTATTATTTTAAATATTTTCTAATTAGTTTACGAATACGAGTCCATATTCGGTTGACGAAATCAACGAGATACGGGATGAGTGGACTGAATCAATTATGGCGTATCTCAATTAGCAAATGAGCAAGTGGGTGAGGAAATTTTAGTTTAAGTAGGTTTAACACTTAGAAATTTAGAACACAAGAGTACATATATTAACTTTGATATTTGAATTACTTTTATAGTTTTGATTACACATGTTAAGTCTAGATAAATGTTTATAAAAACTTATACTGTTGTTTTTCTATTCATACTGCTGTTTTTCTGTTTCTACTGTTGTTTTTCTGTTTCTGCTGCTGTTTTTTCTATTTATGCTGCTGATTATTTTTATCAAAATAGGCCAGGGAAATTGGCATAAACATTTGTAATTTCCCTGGTTAATACTTTATGTGACACTGCCCAACTGACGCAAAAAATACTCATTTTTAACATTTGTGGCAGTGCCCCACTGACGCAAATGCCACTCTAGTTTGCGTCATGGGCAATTGCGTCACATATTAAACTGATGCAAAAACTCAACTATGGCAGTGCTAAACTGACGCAAATGGCCTTTTCTGTTTAGTGACAACCCAACCATTTAATTATTCTAGGGGCAAAACAATCATTTCCCCCATTCCCGTTAACTCCTCAAGTCATCCTACCAATTTCCAATTAATTTTGTCATGCTCAACTAATTTCTAAAAACTCACTTGTTACCCAATAAACTCAAAAATATATTCCAAGTTCCCAAAATACACCCAAGCTCGCCCCGAGCCGGGTATTAAACCCCGTTGTGACTATTTCGCTAATCCACTCACTAGGATCATCTCGAGCCACTTACTACAAATATATCCACATAATAATGTGGTCTCAACCATTTATCACATATAATCACATTTATGCCCTCAATGTGCCAAAATTACAAATATGCCCTTAAAAAGATTAAAGGGTCCACATGCATATCTAATAATCATAAACATGCATGCCACATAGTCACACATTTAACAAATTACACACATATATGTCCAATTATGCCCTCTTGGCACGCTAATCCATGTACTAAACCCTATTAGCATTTTTGGGTCGTTACATGTCATGTCCTTCAGCCAAAGATTAAAAAAAAAAAAACCTTCCAGTTGATCTCATTTTGGGAGATTTAGAAGAAAGCATGATTAGAAGAAAAAGGTATGTAAATCTCACTCGATATGTGTGTTTTACCTCTTCACTTGAACTAAAAAGTGTGAAAGCAACTTTAACTGATGAGTCTTGGATTAAAGATATGCAAGAAGAGGATGTCAAGAAAAATGGAGGATGTTTCTATCTGGGAAACAACTTGGTGCCGTGGCACAGCAAAAAGATAAATTCCATTTTATTATCTAATGTTGAGGTCGAGTAAATTGATTTTGTTAGTTGTTGTAAACAACTGTTGTGGATGAAATAACTGATGATTGACTATGGGTTTGAATTGGATACTTTAACTATATTTTTTGACAACACTAGTGCAACAAGTATTTCTAAAAATCCAATTCAACACTCACACACAAAACATATTGATATTAGGCACCATTTCATTAGAGAGCTTGTTCAGAATAAAATACTAAACTTGGAATACATTGAGCCTGACAAGCAAATTGTTGATATTTTCACAAAGTCCCTAGATTTTGTTCGATTTGATTTCCTCAGGAAATCCTTGGGGGTTTGTAGCATGTAATTTTTTTTTTGTTCTTGACTAATTTTTCCCTAGCTGGTAATTAAATAATTATCTACATGTTTAAATGATTTTTAAACTTATTCAAAAAAATTGTGAGTATTTCTTTTAGATTAATTATTTTTGATATATTTCGTGATAAGTATGTTGGTTTCAAAATAAACATTTCTTCATGGTATATTTTTTGGAAAAAAATGCTTACAAAGAGTGTATTGAGTAAAATTAACATAATTTCTTCAATTTCAGGTTCCTCTGAGAGAATAGAGCTACCTATGCCAGTGTGTGAAAGCCAACATTGAGTAAGTTGAGCCCGTGTAATTAGACCTATGTAGAGGATATGCTACCATTGAAAAGGGATACCACTAGTGACAACGACTTCATTGGGTTCTATAGAAAAATGCCAAAAATACCTTTTCGGAATGAAGAAAAAGTAAAAATTGTACGTGTCATCCTCTGCGTTAATGTGTTTCCTAAAAATATTTTGTGCTCTCGATATTTTTTTTCCAACACTCTAAAGCATGTTATTTAGATCAAATAATTTTTCTAACATTATAGTACTCATTTAATTTTGATCGTTTACTAATTGTTTCTCAGGTTTTGAATTTTTGTTAGCAGCGAAAAGAAATGTTATAGCCATACAATGATAAAAACAAAATGAAAAAACTAATTAAAAAAGGAATATCGAAAAAAAATTAATGGGGGAAGAAAACCGAATGAATTGTGTGGGGTTTGAAAATCTTGCTTGATTTTTTTTCCAGAACAGTTACGGTGAACGGTGAACCGGAAATTTGACTCGTTACCCGAGTCCTTTGGTTAAAAACGTGATCTAAGAGTTGTAAGGTGAAAACCAGTAAAAGAAAAGGGTACATTTCATTAAGTAAATAAACTGCTCATGAGCCTTTTGAAATGTTTACAAGTAGTTTGTATTACAAAAGAGTTGCTACAGTTCCAAATATACAATCCTCGCCGGCCTAAGCGGCAAAAATAGGGTAAACCCCTAGTCCCTCTGAGAACTCCTTGACCGTGGCAGTCAAGCGGCCCTGTATGTACATCACATCGCACAAGCTCTCCACTCAAGGCTGGCCAAGTTTTTCCTTCCCTTTACCTACACCACATAGCACCCATGAGCCAAGGCCCAACAAGAAAACACAATAAGGCATGATATAATATCAACAACGATCATAATAACCATTTAGGACTATCAGTCCAACAAATAGGTGACAATAGCCAAAAGTCACAATTATGAGCATCGCTCCCTCTAGCCATGTGACGATAAGGTCACCAGGGGTTAACTGATAGGTGATTTCTTTCATACGCTTGTTTAGGACAGGTGCATGTTGATTGGTCACCAACATAACCTTCCTCACGACTCTAGGGTCGAAACTATGGACAACGTCCCTTAGCCACGTGACAAACGGTCACCGGGGTCATATACCTTGGCTATAGTCATCTGATCGTAGACCAGGCAAGCGCTTATAAGTTCTTCGACCTTAGGGTCGGTCCCGTATTAATGCCATAGAGCCATTCAATGCGTGATCATCGACTTTAGAGTCGGTCCCTGACTAGTCAGTGTCTCAAACAGGTAATCAGCGTTCACTAGCATTTAACATGCAAACCATGTCCACATAAATCAACCAACATGCCTCAATATCAAATCATGCATGTCATATACCTATACAGGGTGAAACTGTATTCATACACTGTTTTCTTACCTCTGGTTCGAGTGAGAATACTATATGAACGACCCCTGAGAACGATCAACCTTTAAAATCCTTGACGGTCACCTGGTCATAACCAAATTATAGAATTTATCAATAAAAATGATAACCGAGGGTTCCCAAACCAAATCCCAGCCCCCGAGACATCAAATACTACCCAACCGGGTACTAGGTCCAACCCCGAGACCTATGGTTTGAATCCCCAAGCTAAAAACCACATTTTAGCAAAAATTGGCCTTAAGGGTCGCGGCCCCCCTCTACTGCGCCGCGGCGCGCCTCCAAACAGAGAGGCTCCCCACCTACCAGACGCCAAGGGCCGCGGCGCTCCCCTGCTGCGCCGCGGCGCTCAGCCCAGAATGACTAAGTCGGCCACACGAACCAGTTTTTTTCCCTGAGCTCTTTCCTCTCAAACCAGTCCCTCAAACCCTCTCTAAACCTCTTCCAAACGCACAATTAAACCCCCAAATAACACCCATAGCTCACCCTCATCAAACCCCAATCAAAACAACATAAAAACTCCCTTTAATCCTCACTCCCCACAATAAAAACCATGAACTAAAAACTTAAACAAAAATAGAGCACCAGCTGTGCTAAATGGCCAAAACTCACCTTAAAATATGTTTTGAACCTCCCTTACAAGCTGAACCAAGTCCCTAAACCCAGCCTTTAAGTGCCCCTAGCTTGAATCCACACCTAGAGCTCGAAACCTCAAAGGAGAAATGAAGAGGATGAAGCAAGGAGAAGGTACGGGAAAAGAAAGAGGCAAACCCCTGTTTTACTCTGTTTATTCCACAGCTTTCTAAGCCACTTAAGTCACATATATCCTCCCAAAAAGACCAAAATACCCTTGTGTCATCCTAAGCCTTTAAAACTATCACAAAGGAAAAATTGGTACTTCCGCTAAACCCGTTAATTATAATTAACGCTTCCCAATTCCCGCTAACTTCAATATCCTCAAACACCAATAATTCACATCCCGTTACCCTAAAATCCCTAGTAACCATTAATAACATCCTGAGACTCGCCCCGAGCCCCAAGCTCAAACCTGTTATGACCAAACCGATAAATCATGTTTAAAGATCGTCTCATGTCGAAATACTCGAACCAACCCACATTATAATGTGGTCTCACAATATATCATTAACATACAACAAATATTCAATTATACCCTCAACGGGCCAAATTACCATAATACCCCTGTAAACAAATGTGGACTCACATGCACGCATTTAACATCATATTATAGTATAATTCTCATAAACATGCATAAACACATTTAAGGGCATAATTAAACAGTTATGGCCCTCCCGGCCTACTAATCTAGCCATTAACCATAATAGGGAATCCGGGGCATTACAACTATCCCCTCCTTACAGAAATTTCGTCCTCGAAATTTACCTGAACAGCTAGGGAAACTGACTCCGCATATCAGACTCCAGCTCCCAGGTCGCTTCCTCGACCTTGCTGTTCCTCCACAATACCTTAACCAAAGGTATTGTCTTGTTCCTGAGGACTTTATCCTTCTGATCAAGTATCTGAACAGGCTGCTCCTCAAAGGAGAGATCTGGTTCAAGCTCCAGATCCTCATAACTCAAAACATGTCTCACATCAGATACATACCTTCGAAGAGCGGATACATGGAATACATCATGCACGGCCGACAACGCCGGAGGCAAAGCTAGCCTGTAAGCCACTTGACCAATCCTCTCCAGGATCTCAAATGGACCTACAAACCTGGGACTCAGCTTGCCTTTCTTCCCAAATCTTCTCACCCCTTTCCATGGCGAGACTCTAAGGAAGACATAGTCTCCTACCTGGAACTCCACGTTCCTGCGTTTGGGATCTGCATAGCTCTTCTGTCTACTCTGAGAAGTAAGCATCCGAGCTCTAATCTTGTCAATAGCCTCACTGGTCCTCTGAACCGCCTCAGGACCTAAGTATCTCCTTTCACCTGTCTCATCTCAATGAATGGGAGAACTACACTTCCTACCATATAGCATCTCATAAGGTGCAACACCAATGGTAGACTGATAACTGTTATTATAGGAGAACTCTATCAAAGGCAGATACTTACTCCACAACCCACCAAAGTCCAGCACACATGCCCGCAGCATGTCCTCCAATATCTGGATCGTCCTCTCAGATTGCCCATCTGTCTAAGGATGATAAGCTGCACTGAACTTCAGTCGTGTACCCATGGCCGTCTGTAAACTCTTCCAAAACTTGGAAGTGAATGTAGGGTCCCGATCTGACACGATCGACCTAGGAGCTCCATGGAGGCGCACGATCTCTCTCACATAGAAATTTGCATACTGGTCAACAGTATAAGTAGTCCTCACTGGAAGAAAGTGAGGTGACTTGGTATAGCGATCCACTATCACCCAAATGGAATCATGCTGACCAACTATCCTGGGCAAGCCCACCACGAAGTCCATTGTGATGTCTTCCCACTTCCATTCTGGGATATCCAGAGGCTGCAATAACCCTGCCGGCCTCTGATGCTCAGCCTTGACCTGTTGACATGTCAAGCACTTAGCCACATATTCTACTACATCCCTCTTCATCCCTGGCCACCAGTACAATGATCTCACATCCTGGTACATCTTCGTGGTGCCCGGATGCAAAGAATAAGGTGTAGTATGAGATTCATCCAGAATCTCCCGCCTCAATGCAGTGTCTAACGAAACACATATCCGCCCCTTGTACCTCAACAACCCCAAATCAGACACTGTATAATCCCTGGATGCTCCAGCCAAGACATCCTCTCTAATCTTGATCAGCTGTGGATCACCCAACTGACCCTCTTCAATCCTCTCCAGCAGCGTAGACTGTAGCGTAAAATTGGCGAACTGGCCCACCAGTAACTCTATACCAGCTCTGGTCATATCATCAGCTAACTCCCTGGCTATCAGCCTAATGCCATGAATTTGTCCTGGACCCTTTCGGCTTAAAGCATCAGCTACCACGTTGGCTTTCCCTGGGTAATACAGAATCTCACAATCATAATCTTTTACTAATTCCAGCCAACGCCTTTGCCTCATGTTCAAGTCCTTCTGGGTGAAGAATTACTTCAGGCTCTTGTGGTCTGTATAAATCTCACACTTCTCTTCATAGAGATAGTGCCTCCATATCTTTAAAGCAAAAACCATCGCTGGCAACTCTAAGTCATGAGTAGGATACCTCTTCTCGTACTCCTTCAGCTGACGAGAAGCATAGGCTATAACTCTCTCTGATTGCATCAAAACACAGCCCAACCCTTGATGAGAAGCATCACAGTATATCACAAACTTCTCCTGGTCTGTCGGAAGACTCATAACTGGAGCTGTAATCAACCTCTGTTTCAACTCTTGGAAGCTGTTCTCACATTTGTCTGACCACACAAACTTCTGACCCTTGCGTGTCAGCTCAGTCAACGAAGTAGTAATCTTTGAGAACCCCTCCACAAAACGCCTCTAATATCCTGCCAATCCAAGGAAACTTCTAACCCCAGAAGCATTCTTTGGCCTTGGCCAATCTCTGACCGCTTCAATCTTTGATGGATCCACTTTAATCCCCTCCTTACTGACAATGTGCCCAAGGAAGGACACCTGAGACAACCAGAATTCACACTTCTTGAACTTTGCAAACAATCTATGTTCTCTCAACCTCTGCAGAACCAACCTCAGATGATGCTCATGCTCTGACTCAGTCTGAGAATATACCAGAATATCATCGATAAAGACGATTACAAACTGGTCTAAATAATCCTTGAACACCCTGTTCATCATATCCATGAAAGCGGTAGGGGCATTAGTTAACCCAAATGACATAACTAGAAACTCATAATGCCCATACCTAGTACGAAAAGCGGTCTTCGGTATGTCTCCCTCCTTGACAACGTCCCTTAGCCACGTGACAAACGGTCACCGGGGTCATATACCTTGGCTATAGTCATCTGATCGTAGACCAGGCAAGCGCTTATAAGTTCTTCGACCTTAGGGTCGGTCCCGCATTAATGCCATAGAGCCATTCAATGCGTGATCATCGACTTTAGAGTCGGTCCCTGACTAGTCAGTGTCTCAAACAGGTAATCAGCGTTCACTACCATTTAACATGCAAACCATGTCCACATAAATCAACCAACATGCCTCAATATCAAATCATGCATGTCATATACCTATACAGGGTGCAACTGTATTCATAAACTATTTTCTTACCTCTGGTTCGAGTGAGAATACTATATGTACGACCCCTGAGAACGATCAACCTTTAAAATCCTTGACGGTCACCTGGTCATAACCAAATTATAGAATTTATCAATAAAAATGATAACCGAGGGTTCCCAAACCAAATCCCAGCCCCCGAGACATCAAATACTACCAAACCGGGTACTAGGTCCAACCCCAAGGCCTATGGTTTGAATCCCCAAGCTAAAAATCACATTTTAGCAAAATTGGCCTTAAGGGCCGCGGCCCCCCTCTGCTGCGCCATGGCGCGCCTCCAAACAGAGAGGCTCCCCACCTGCCAGACGCCAAGGGCCGCGGCGCTCCCCTGCTGCGCCGCAGCGCTCAGCCCAAAATGGCTAAGTCGACCACACGAACCAGTTTTTTTCCCTGAGCTCTTTCCTCTCAAACCAGTCCCTCAAACCCTCTCTAAACCTCTTCCAAACACACAATTAAACCCCCAAATAACACCCATAGCTCACCCTCATCAAACCCCAATCAAAACAACATAAAAACTCCCTTTAATCCTCACTCCCCACAATAAAAACCATGAACTAAAAACTTAAACAAAAATAGAGCACCAGCTGTGCTAAATGGCCAAAACTCACCTTAAAATATGTTTTGAACCTCCCTTACAAGCTGAACCAAGTCCCTAAACCCAGCCTTTAAGTTCCCCTAGCTTGAATCCACACCTAGAGCTCGAAACCTCAAAGGAGAAATGAAGAGGATGAAGCAAGGAGAAGGTACGGGAAAAGAAAGAGGCAAACCCCTGTTTTACTCTGTTTATTCCACAGCTTTCTAAGCCACTTAAGTCACATATATCCTCCCAAAAAGACCAAAATACCCTTGTGTCATCCTAAGCCTTTATAACCATCACAAGGGCAAAATTGGTACTTCCGCTAAACCTGTTAATTATAATTAACGCTTCCCAATTCCCGCTAACCTCAATATCCTCAAACACGAATAATTCACATCCCGTTACCCTAAAATCCCCAGTAACGCTATAACCATTAATAACATCCCGAGACTCTCCCCGAGCCCCGAGCTCAAACCTGTTATGACCAAACCGATAAATCATGTTTAAAGATCGTCTCATGTCGAAATACTCGAACCAACCCACATTATAATGTGGTCTCCCAATATATCATTAACATACAACAAATATTCAATTATACCCTCAACGGGCCAAATTACCATAATACCCCTGCAAACAAATGTGGACTCACATGCACGCATTTAACATCATATTATAGTATAATTCTCATAAACATGCATAAACACATTTAAGGGCATAATTAAACAGTTATGGCCCTTCCGGCCTACTAATCCAGCCATTAACATTAATAGGGAATCCGGGGCATTACAGCGGCAAGGGTGGAGGCTAAGTCTGAGGCTGAGCCTGTTGTCGCTGTTGCTGCAATAGTTCCTCGACTTGTTGTCGCAGTCTGGCGATCTCTGCAGTGTTGTCAACTACCGGTGTCGGCGGTGCATTGTGGCTGGCAGCAGCACGCACTCCCCGTCTGCGAACCAGAGGGGCTTCATTGTTCACCGAAGCAGCGCTGGAGGCATTTCCGTTGGTGCGAGCAGATCTTCGGAGAGACATCGTAGCAGAGTTCTAACATTTCAGAGAAACATGTCAAAACTTTACCCTAATAGGCTCTAAGGAAAAAACTTAATCTAAACAAACATAACTCGGACCTATTAATTATGACTTCTTATGAAAATTATATAAGCCCTTTTTATTATTAGAGTGGGTTTCTATACTTAGAAAAATATGCCATCTTTATTATTTTCTAAGTTTGTTTCTAATCAACCTATATGACTTAATGCTCAGGCTCGAAACTCATCTTTGGTCCAAAGTTAACCATATTGAGGGAGGGCTGTGATCAGTAAAATCGTTCCCACTACTATGACCCCCTAACTCTCAATATAGGAACTTGGTTCATTGATTTGTATCCACCCTCACCGAACTTAGTCATTAATTATTTTATTTATTATTTATTATGATTGCAAAAGAAAATCAAACTCATACATGATAACAAAATAACCATGATATTAATTTGGAAAAATAAAGTTTTCACTATTTACAATCACAAAGGAAAACAAATAATAAATGAAAATAAACAATGAAACTAGTCTATTCTAAAAATCGAGATCTTCTACATTCGATCCTTCATCTAGCATATCGTCATCTATCTCTTCATAGTCATCATTGTCTTGAGCCTCAAAATGCCCTCGATGAAGATTCGTAAAAAATCTATGTTTTTGTTCATTTGTAAAATAAAATTCCATTTTTGAAGTGGACCTAAGGATGAGAAAATAATATCTCATAGCTACTGGCAATTCATCTTTGTCATCTATCGTCTACCAAATTTCTTCTAAGGCTGCAGTCACAGTAGGATAATCTCTAAAAATTCTAAGTACTAAAATGTATTGCTCGGTTGATCTCATCATGATCTGCTTAGATTCTTGGAGTTGACCTATCTCCCTGTGAAACAAAAGTAGCCTCCGAGTGATTCTTTCTAGCACTCCTACGGTGTTTCGTGGTTCTCTAATTCTTTTTAAAGCCTTAATGGCTCGGATATCTTCATAAGTTAATGCTCTGTTCATTCTTAACTAAAAACATAAAGACTAAAATCGTTAGCTATACATATAAACGTAATAACTATAACTTAAACACTTACTTGGCGGTCAGATTCGGTGCTTTGAGTGTGTGTATCGAGGAGAACTTCATGTGAATAAGCTGTTGCTCTGATACCAACTGTAATGACCCAACAATTCTAGACTTTGGACCATTAATAACTACTATACACAGACACTAATCTTAAGAAAACATACTTCTGAAATAACCATAACTTTATTAAAAAAAAAGTTGTAAAGCAAATGTTTGAAATACATAAAACTTCAGAGTAGGATATGGGATCCCATTGTTTTGAAAATAAAACATAACATAACTTAAATCTTAAATAAATTGATTACAAAATTAAGTGCAAAAATACATAGAAATCATAATTAAAAGACTTATACAACATCGTCCTCGAATCGTTCGCGCAGTCCACCGAATCCATTCTCCCTCAATACACAATCCCATGCCGCCAAGAATCATCCCGCCGCCCTAACTTTATTCCTGCACATATAAAACATAAAGGAATGAGCCTAATGCCCAGCAAGGAAAATCTACTACAAGCATGAAACATAATCATACACATAAACTATGAACATGTATCATATACTATAACACATATATCATAATTCTAACCCATCATAAAAAGTGTTGCCTTCTTTATTGATAATTTAAAATAAATATAACCCGGGTTTAGGAGAAATAAATAATAGTCTTTACAATAAAATTAAATTAAAATTAGGCAACATTAAATCATAAAGTTCATAATTTCCCAAGAAAATAACACGCGGCTATACAGCCCCCACATATTCACACCAGTCTTGCTATTGGGAATTTGCTCGCCACCGGTCATCTAAGGTTAACTTATTCTACAAAAATAAAAGAAAGGAATGAGCTTCTAAGCCCAGTAATGAAAATACATAGCAATTGTTACAGAAATCAATCATTAACTAAAAACGAATAATTTCACACGCAATACTATATTCATAACAATAACCAAGGTCATAATCTATCCTATATCAACGTCATACTAAAAATAACACATATACCTAGATCATAAATTATATCCTGCAATCATAACATTATTCATAAACACATCATAAATAAAAAATCATATAGTCATAACAATCATACCATCAGTTCATACAAGAGTTCATAACAACATTAATTTATACTAATCTTACAAGATCAAAATATATCCTAAGTCATAGGTCATAATCATAAATCATAAGTCATAATTACAAGACAGATATAATAAAAAGATAAGTGCTTATACAGGGGTGGCAATTAAGCCTCGGACATAAGTCTGTCATACATCGGGCATCAACATAGGTCTGTTATAAAATTTTGGCATCCGAGCCTACTGGACATAAGTCTGTCATATATCATTGGACACCTTAGGTCCAGCCACACTTACCCATTTATTGTACCTGAAATGTTAGGTCATACAAAACATAAACTAAACTACCTAATTTTCCTTACCTTGAGTGTGGTGCATAGAAACTATACTTAAGTCAATTATATGCTAATCCCGCTTAAAACCCTATTTCATAAACATAATACTATTATTAAACATAAACCAATAGATCTAAAACTCAAAAACAATCAAAACTTAACTATACCTCAACCTTGATCTTGAAGAAAAACCCCTAGATCCTTAATGTAATGCCCAGACTATTTCTAAGACCTCGGACCATTAAACTACAAGACATAGCTACTATTTTGGAACACATATGTAAGGAATAACATAACTTTATTTAAAAATTGAAAATATTGTACCAAATACAAATTATGGTATGGGATCCCATTGTTATAAAACATAAACATAAACATTAAATTAGTTGTTTAAAATACTAAGTGCGTAAATACATAAAAACATAAATCAAAAGACTTAAAAACAACATCATCCTTGATCTTCTAGCAGTCCATTCAATCTATTCATCCTCAACACACATGCCAAGCTGCCATGAATCCTTCCCGCCTTCCATGCTCATTTTCCTACACCATCTAAAAAGAAAGGAGTGAGCCTAATGCCCAGCAAGGAAAATCTACTAAAAACATATATGTCATAAATCATAAGCATAAGACTATATCATAAAGCATATACTATAAAACGTATGACTATAAAAACGTATATCATATACGACTACAATATTAATGGCCATTACCTCATTAACGTGGTATGTGATAAAACCATTTAGGTCCTCAGTCTACTAATCGAGGTAGGTTAGATCACAACTATAGTATATGATAACTCATCTAGGTCCTCTATCTACTAATCGAGGTAGGGTAAATCATAACTCTAAACCACAAAAATGATAAAAATTATTGGGGCTTGTTATCTAAGCAAGTCATATGCCCAAGCGACTACAACATAAATTCTTGGGGCTTGCTATCTAAGCAAGTCATATGCCCAAGGACTACAAAACATAATTATACATATACATATCATAGCATAAAACATACCATAACATAAACATATAAGCACATATAATCTATCCTATTTTCCTTACCAAAAATCGGGATATTTGAGAACAAGAACAGGATTGGAACACTGCTAAAAACCAACAGTAAGAATGGTGAGAATTTCAAAAGAATGAAGATGGAAAGAGAACTAAACCATCCAAGTAGAAACTTACCGAAAAGAACCTTAAGTTTCAAGAAACTTAAATACATAACCAAGAATCATAAACAAGAGTTAGGATCTGAAAAGAAAATAAAAGAAAACTAAAGATCCGTAAAGAACTGAACTTAGGGATAAGAATACCTTGAATGATCTTATGAATTGATCTAAACCACGATACCGAAATCTCACTATATCTCACTTCCCAAGTGTTTAGAAAAGCTTAAAATGATAAAGCTTTTAACCCAAAACCCAAGTGTTTCTCTCTATAGTAACCTTAGCAAATTGGAGGCTCTGAACAAATGCTTGAAGAATGAAGAAAATTGCTAAGCACTAGGTCCTATTTATAGAGTTCAAGGAGTGAAACTAACCCCTTTTAATTTGAATAAATAAATGACTATAAAATGAAAAAGATTTGAATTTTTGTTCAATAGACGCCCAGAACTCGGTTTAAATCGTTCAAAGGAAGGTCTAAGTGGTTAAGGCTCTTTTTAAATTGAAAAATCCTCAAACTTCCAAAAATAAGAGTTGGAGCTGATATATCGACCCCTATAGTCAATATATCTCCTCCCCTATATTCCCGAGCCCTGTTCGATAATTCGTGTAAAGTCGACGTGTTATCTGTATCTTCTGTAGGCGATATATTGGCCCCTATAGCTGCGATAAAATAGCTTTGACTAAGTCTAAACGTGATCCTAACAGCAGCTGGAAGGTTCTAGAGCTTCTAGATCTTTCTTTTAATTAAACTATTCATAAAAAATACTTAAATCCTTAATAAACATGATTATGACAAGTGTCATGCTCTTATTAATTCTATCTTAACATTAGGTTATAATTAATAATATTTCTAGAACCAACAATATTAATCAAACCTTATGTTATAATTAATATTCTTAAACTATAGGTTAAATTTATAAAATCCATAACTGTTGCTATGAGTTTCCAACTAAGTCCCAGTTTGAACCAAAATCCACGGAAACTATCATACTACAAACTACTACTAGCTACTACTACTACTACTACTACTACTACTACCACCACCACCACCACCACCACCACCACCACCACCACTACTACTACTACTACTACTATCTAGCTAGCTAAGTAAATATTCTAGGACACTACACTAAATGCCTGCTTGTAGGGTTTTGACAATAAGAAAGATAGCTTTGGTAGTGTGGCCTCTTTGGGTACAAGGGTTTCAAAGATATGAAGAGGTGATGGTGATGATAATTTCAACCTTAGTGTTTGTGCTTTGATGTTGGTGCACGACAACAATAGGGGGAGAGAGAGAGAGAGAGAGTGTGTGTGCTTGAGGGTCTCAAGAAGAGCAAGAGTGAATGAAAAAAAAAGAGAAGGAATAGGCTCTCAAAATTCCTAATTTCATTCTAACTATAATCCAAATTTAAATTTAAATAAAATAGAATCCTAACTTCTATAGAATATATCTCTAAATTATCTTATTAATATTTTTATTAAATAATTAAGGAATAATCTAACATCAAACTACATAGGAAAAACATCTCAACTTCTAACTACCTAAATCACATAACTCTGGACTTACTTGTAGTAAAATCAATATAACTAAAGATGTAAGAGTCTGATTTAAACAATATTTATATTGTTAGAAAGCTAATTCAATTATCTAATACTCTTTAGAAATACTATTTTTCCAAAATCATAATATAAATGGGTCAAAATTAGGTTCGAAGTTACAGTACCCTAAAGTTACGAAAATTCTATTTAATTATCTAAATAAAACCTAATCCACAAATATCCTAAGTAACCATAAAATAACAAACCCTAATTCTGTAGGCTGGTTTTGAATTTACTAAGCTCAAATTCTTCTTGGAATTTAGGGCTTTATAAAGACTTGATCCATAACAATTCTTAATAATACCATAATTAATTTATTCTTACACAATCACCCATTTTCCCACAAACAAGGCTACTAATACCTTAAATCTATACTATGCTATAATAATCATAGGCATTAAATATTTAAAAAAAACTAAACCTTATCCTATCACCACAACTCAAGTTAAATCTATTCTATAAAATAAAGACAACCTATAGTCACATAAATAAAGAGGTTTAAGAGAAAGGTAACCTCGGTTACTACAATTCTCCCCTCCTTAAAGAAATTTCGTCCTCCAAAATTTGACTTACTGAAAAACTTCGGGATACCATTCACTCATATCCTCCTCCAATTCCCATGTTGTCTATCTTTCAGTGCTATTGCTCCATAAGATTTTAACTATAGGGTAACTTTTGGACCTTAACTCCTGAGTTCCCCAATTTAGAACGTGTACTGACCGTTCTTCATAACTGCAATCCTATTTCAACTCTAGAGCCTCGTAATCAAGTACATGGGATGGATCTGATACATACTTTCTCAACATAAATATATGGAAAACATTATTTGTTTCAACTAATGATTGATGTAAAGCCAAACAATATGTTATTTGCCCTACTTTGTCCAATATCTCAAAAAGGACCTATAAACCTCGAGCTTAACTTTCCTTTCTTTCCGAAACGCATAATCTCCTTCATCGGAGATACTTTGAGAAAGACTTGATCGCCTACTTAAAACTCAACGTTTCGCCTTTCAGCGTCGGCATATCTATTCTGGCAACTTTGAGCGTCAAACATTCTTTGTCTTATCTTTTCTACAACTTACGGTTCTTCTCTTAGAGCTTCAGTTCCTAAATATCGTCTTTCACCAACGTCGTTCCAATGAAGTGGTAATCGGCACTTCTGTCCATAACTGTTGTTGTAAGAGAACTCTATTAAGTTTAGATACTTGCTCCATAATCCTGAGAAGTATAATGCACACGCCCTCAACATATCTTCTAAAATTTGAATAGTACATTCTGACTGACCATCGGTTTGAGGGTGAAATACCGTACTTAGCTTTAACTTAGTGCCCATGGCATGTTTTATGCTTTCCCAGAACTTCAAGGTAAAAACTAATCCTCTATCAGAGACTATCATGTTTGGGACTCCATGTAATCTTACTATCTCTGTCACAGAAAGCTCTGCATACTGCTCAGCGTTGTAAACTATTCTTACTGGCAAGTAGCGAGCAGATTTTATGAGTCTATCTACTATCACCCAAACAGAGTCATCCTGCTTGGTGGTCCTTGGTAATCCTATCATGAAGTCCATTGCTATATCTTCCCATTTCCATTAAGGAATCTCTAATGATTGTAATGTTCTAGCGGGTCTTTGATGTTTGGCCTTAACTTGTTGGCATGTAAGACATTTTGCTACAAACTCTACTATGTCTTTCTTCATTCCCAGCCACTAGTACATTGTCTTGACATCATTGTACATATTGGTCGATCCCGGATGAAGTGAATACAAAGTGGTGTGCGCTTCTCGCATGGTACTTTCTCTTAATACGTCTTGATTCGGCACACACACTCGGTTTCTATATCATAACATACCTTACTTTGTTATAAAAAAATCAACATTTTCCAAGCTTTGTAGTGCTGCCTTTTTCTTAAGAAGAAACTTGTCCTCTTGTTGTTTCTCCTTAATTTCCTCCATAAATGTTGACTTGATTGTGAGATCAACTAATTGTCTCATTATCAGCTCGATTTTGGATTTCTTAATATCATCTTGTAAGGGTTGTGCAATCCCCATAAGTGTCGATATGCTACCATAACTCTATCTACTAAGCCTGTCTTCCACGACATTAGCCTTTCCCGGATGATACAAAATCTCACAATCGTAGTCCTTAACTAGCTCCAGCCAACTTTGTTGCCTCATGCTCAGCTCCTTTTGTGTAAAGAAGTACTTTAAACTCTTGTGGTCCGTATAAATATCGCACTTCTCTCCGTACAGATAATGACTACAAATCTTTAAATTAAAGAACATTGCTGCCAAATCCAAGTCATGGGTTGGGTACCTTTGTTCGTACTCCTTTACTTGTCTCGAGGCGTATGCGACCACCTTTCTATCTTGCATCAAAACGCATCGAAGTCCTTGTTTTGACACATCGCAATATACTACATACTTGCCCTTGTCATTTAGGATGCAGAACTGAGGTTGTTATGAGCTTGTCCTTTAGCGTTTGGAAGCTTACTTTGCACTTCTCCGTCCATACAAATTTATGTTGCTTCCTTGTCAAATTTGTTAAGGGTGTAGGTATTTATGAGAACCCTTCAACAAATCGTCTACAGTATCCTGCTCTGCCCAGAAAATTTCTTACTTCGGTGGCGCTCTTAGGCTTGGGCCAGTCTTTCACAGCTTCTATCTTGGTTGGGTCTACTTCTACGCCATTTTTTTATACGTCGTGTCCTAAAAATGCCACCTTCTCTAGCCATAATTCACATTTGTTAAACTTGGCATATAATTGGTGTTTCTTGAGCCTTTCTATCGTCTGTCTCAGGATCAATTCATGTTCGACTTCCATCTTTGAGTAGAATAGTATTTCATCAATGAATACCACCATGAACTTATCCAAGTAATCCTTAAATACTCTGTTCATAAGGTCCATGAATGCAGGTGATGCATTTGTCAATCCAAATGACAATACTAAGAACTCGTAATGTCCATATCGAGTCCTGAAAGCCATCTTTGGGATATCCTCCTCTCGTACTCTTAGTTAGTGATATCCTAACCGTAGATCTATCTTTGAGAACACCGTGGATCCTTGCAATTGATCAAAAAGATCGTCTATTCGACACAAAGGCTACTTGTTCTTGATCGTCACTTTTTTTAGCTCTCGATAATCTATGCACATCCTCATGCTCCCGTCATTCTTCTTGACAAAAAACATTTGTGCACCCCAAGGCGAAAAACCCTTGTCTGAAAGCTCTTGCAGTTGTATCCTTAATTCCTTAAGCTCCGTGGGCGCCATCCTATATGACATTTTTGATATTGGTGTCGTTTCTGGTTCCAACTCTATTTTGAACTCAATCTCCCTACTCGGAGGTAATCCCGATAGATCTTCTAGAAATACCTCAGGAAATTCGCATACTATGTGCACATTCTTTGGTTCGAGTTGTGTCTCTTGTGACTTGTCTACTATGCAGGCTAGAAACGCCTAGCAACCGCTACCGATTAAATGTTGAGCTTTGAGAGCTAAGATTATCGTATGCGAGTTATGGAAATTACTCCTCTGTAAGTGAGCTTCTCAACATCTTCTGTTAAAAAATTGACCGTCTCACCCCTTATAGTCAATTTTTGCCCTATATTTTTCTAACCAATCCATTCCTTATATCATAGTCCTTAAGGTCTAACTCGATCAAATCTACTCGTAATTCTTTTTCTTCGATTCTAACTACAACGATATGCACCCCTCTACAAGATAGCATTCTTTCCCTCGAAGGTAATTTTATGACAAACTTATCTCTAAAAAGTTTGCATGGCTTATCTAAGCTATCAATCATATTCATAAAGACAAAGGAATGCATCGCTCCTGAATTGAATAAAACATTGAATTGCATGCCAGATATTGTGATGTGACACGATACTAATGTATTGCTAGTTTCCGCCTCACCTTATGTAGGAGTGAAAACTCTGGTTGGTATTAGTGTTTTGTCCTTCTTTTGTTCTGTCAATTATGGGCAGTCTTTCTTGAGATGACCTTCGTTTCCACAATTGAAGCAACCTGCAGTCTTATGTCGGCATTCTCCTAAATGTTTTCTCTGTAGACTGGGCATTGAGAATATTCTACGTAAGGCTTCTTATTCCCATTGCCTTCCGACGTATTTTTCCCTTTCTTGTCTGCCTTGTGGTTATGACCACCATCGTGTTTCCTTTTGTGGTCATTTTGTTCATAATTTCTTTTCTTGGCGTCTTCTCAGCCGCTCCTTCTTTCGATATTTTATCCTCCGCCTGCTCGGCTTTCTGAGCTATTCCCAACGTTTCCACATATGTGGCTATTCCGCGAACCAACTTTACATCTTGGGCTATCATTGGCTTTAGCCCTTTTACAAGTCTTTGAATTTGTAACGTCTCAGTATGTACCATGTCCGCTACGAACTTGGCCAGTCGGTCAAATTTTCTGGTGTATTTTGTCACAGTCGAATTCCCTTGAGTAAGCACAATGAATTCGTCCACCCTTGTGGCTAGAATCACAGGGTTGTAGTATTTTTTGTTCAACACCTGGAAAAACTCGTCCCATGTCATAATGTTTACATTTTGGGTATGCTTCACTATATCCCACTAAATGTGGACATCTTTATTGAGTAAGCTTGAGGCGCATGAGATTTGGTCCTCGTTTCCCAAGCGCATATGTTCCAATATGGATTTTACCGAACGAAGCCATTCTTCGGCTTCTTCCTTGTCCTTTTTCCTGTTTGATTTCTTGTTCGTTCAGTCTTTCAGATCTTCTTAGTTCCTGCTCCATTTTCTTTTTTGTTTTCCCCGAAAGAGAAAATTGTAAAATCTAAGACAAACAAACAAAAAATTATACTGCTGTCTATTACGTCCATCTATCTATTATAACTATCCTATTACAATTAAGTCCAACTCGGGTAAATGGGCCTTAACAATTGAATCTTCCATAGAGGAGGGTTGGGTTTAGTGTGTCGTACCTACTACTAATGGTCCCCTAACATCCACTTGGACCCAAAAGACAGGAATTCGAACCCTTATCTTATTAATTGTTATTCATTAATTAGGCCCAATCTCATAATGCAAAGCAAATAGGCCTTCACAAATAGGCTAACCCATAAGAGAGGAATTTAAACCTTGTATTTTCAAGTGAGCCCAAAATAAATTTTTAGATCATTTTAATATTATCAAAATAAAAAATATATAAAAAAAATTTCAAAATAAATATACAAAATAAAAAATTTATTTAAAATAAATATATATCCATAACAAACTAAAGGAAGTTATACTAAAACGTCTTATTTTAAAAAAAATATATATATATCTACAAAACTAAGGATCTAATCTTCTATATCAGATATGACTCTAATCGCATTATGATTCATTGTTCTAGACTCTAAAATCAAAATAAATTGTAAATTACTAGGGTCATGAATAATATAAACAAAATAAGGTACTTACTTGGTAACAAGACGGCCTTTTTTCTTACTTGTATGAATATGTAAGAACATTTTGGACCAGTATAACCATGAGCACTAATACCACTTGGAACACCCTAAATTCTAGCTATAATTGTAGAAAATAAAGATGTTGAAAATTAACGTAATAAATCATAAAAAGTGTTGCCTTCTTTATTGATAATTTAAAATAAATATAACCCATGTTTAGGGAAAATAAATAGTAGTTTTTACAATAAAATAAAATTAAAATTAGGCAACATTAAATCATAAAGTTCATAATTTCCTAAGAAAATAACACGCGGCTCTACAGCCCCCACATATTCATATCAGTCTTCCTATTGGGAATTCGCTCACCACCGGTCATCTAAGGTTAACTTATTCTGCAAAAATAAAAGAAAGGAATGAGCTTCTAAGCCCAGTAACGAAAATACACAGCAATTGTTACAGAAATCAATCATTAACTAAAAACGAATAATTTCACACGCAATACTATATTCATAACAATAACCAAGGTCATAATCTATCCTATATCAGCGTCATACTAAAAATCACACATATAACTAGATCATAAATTATATCCTGCAATCATAACATTATTCATAAACACATCATAAATAACAATTCATATAATCACAGTCATAACAATCATACCATCAGTTCATACAAGACTTCATAACAACATTAATTTATACTAATCTTACAAGATCAAAATATATCCTAAGTTATAGGTCATAGTCATAGGTCATAATCATAAAGCATAAGTCATAATAACAAAAAATATATAATAAAAAGATAAGTGCTTATATAGGGGTGGCAATTAAGCCCCAAACATAAGTATGTCATACATCGGACATCAACTTAGGTCCGTCATAAAATTTTGGCATTCGAGCCTACCAGACATAAGTTCGTCTTATATCATTGGACACCTTAAGTCCAACCATACTTACCCATTTATTGTACCTAAAATGTTGGGTCACACAAAACATAAACTAGGTCACAAACTAAACTACCTAATTTTCCTTACCTTGAGTGTGGTGGAAACTCAAAAACAATCAAAACTTAACTATACCTCAACCTTGATCTTGAAGAAAAACCCCTAGATCCTTAAATGCTTGCTTGTAGGGTTTTGACAATAAGAAAGATAGCTTTGGTCGTGTGGCCTCTTTGGGTACTAGGGTTTCAACGATATGAAGAGGTGATGGTGATGGTGATTTTAGCCTTAGGATTTGTGTTTTGATGGTGGTGCACGACAACAATAGGGAGAGAGAGAGTGTGTGCTTGAGGGTCTCAAGAAGAGAAAGAGTGAATGGAAAAAAAGAAAGAAAGAGAAGGAATAGGATCTATTTATAGGCTCTCAAAAATCCTAATTTCATTCTAACTATAATCCAAATCTAAATTTAAATAAAATAGAATCCTAACTTCTATAGAAAATATCTCTAAATTATCTTATTAATACTTTTATTAAATAATTGTGGAATAATCTAACATCAAACTACCTAGGATAAATATCTCAACCTCTAACTACCTAAATCCCGTAACTCTAGACTCACCTGTAGTAAAATCAACATAACTAAAGTTGTATGAGTCGAATTTAAAAATTTATATATTGTTAGAAATCTAATTCAATTATCTACAACTTTTTAGAAATATTATTGTTCCAAAATCATAATATAAATGGGTCAAAAATAGGTTCGAAGTTACAGTACCCTAAAGTTACGCAAATTCTTTTTAATTATCTAAATGACAACCTAATCCACAAATATCATAACTAACCATAAAATAACAAACCCTAATTCTGTAGGCTGATATTGAACTTACTAAGCCCAAATTCTTATTGGACTTTAGGCCTTTATATAGACTCAATCCATAACAATTCTTAATAATACCATAATTAATTTATTCCTACACAATCACCCATTTTCCCACAAACAAGTCTACTAATGCCATAAATCTATACTATGCTATAATAATCATAACCATTAAATATTTTTAAAAACTAAACCTTATTCTATCACCACAACTCAAGTTAAATCTATTCTATAAAATAAAGGCAACCTATAGTCACATAAATAAAGAGGTCTAAGAGACAGGTAACGTCGGCTACTACACATGGTAACTACTCGAAGAAACGTTACAGATGATATACTCCCTCCTACTGGAGCCGAACGAGGGGAACCTAGTCAGCAGCCACCTCAAGACATACCTGAAATTGTAGAGTAGTACAACAAAGAGGTCGAGTACGACGAGTAAGATGACGACGTCAACCAGGGGTACTATGAGGAAGAATACCCTCAGCCCATGGATGAAGAGGAGACGCCGGAGGTGGTGATGCTCCATGAGCAGGTGGCCACCAACCAACAAAATATCAATGCGCAAGAGGGTATCATCGTCGCCTTACAGGAGATGGTGCTTTCCATGAAGGCCACTCTTGCAGCCTAGGGGTTGCGAGTGGACCCCAATGGCAGTGCACCAGCTGGGTACCCAAATGGGGTGCCACCTACGCACCCAATTGTAGTGCCACCTGTTAATGGAGCCTGAATGTCTCCCTACCACCCGGCTACAAAGGCGTGAGATTCGGCAGCTGAGGTGCCCACCGAGCACCCAGGAGAAGTTGGTATCCCAATGCCAATGCAAGATTGTGGTAAGGGAAGGGCTGACGATAATCCTGCTCTAAAGCAGAAGAGGGCTCGTCAAGAACCCGGAGGCCACCAGCTTCCTCAGCAAGCTTGCAATGGTAATGGCCTAGAGGCCTGAGGGCATCACTAGGCAGTCAGCACCCATGGAGCTTGGGGCATTCTTCCTTGATGCACCCATACAGACCGTGCGAGACTTGGAACTGGTGTCCCCTTTGGACCTAACCAGCCCCGTAGGAACAACGGTCTAGGGATTTTCCTGAGAAATGCCTCACAAAACCAAGAACACGACATCATTATCTCGATAAACGAAAACATTAAGTCCGAAAGAGAGACTGAAGTGGCTCGTCCCGAGGATAACAGTGTGTTTCGAGGACAGGCTAACCTGTAGGATAACCTCAATGCCTGAAGATGCAATAAGGCAGGAGGACACGAGCCCACTAGGAGAGGTCTGTCAAACCTCTAGGATAATCTCAATGCTTGGAGAAGAGATAACTCGGCTCAGAGCATCAACCGAGATCGTGACCCGCTCTGTGTGGAATTAGAAAGTTTGAAGTGGATAATGTTCAAGATGGCTACGTGACAAGGCCACGAATCTGACTCAGAAGATAAAGAAGTGGAGCCATGTGATCCTCACATTGTTGAGACCCCTCTACTTCAAGGCTTCAAAATGCCAACCATATCGCCCCATGATGGTGGATGGGACCCCACAGGCCACTTATCTAAATTCAATAGATTAATGTTGGTGCATTACGTCTCAGATGTCACTAAGTGTCATGTGCTCCCGATCACCCTGACGGGACCAGCAGATGAAAAGTTCAAAAATCTCCAGCCAAGGTCCATTCAATCATGGCATTAGTTATCATCTGCTTTCCAAAGACAATTCATAGGAGTTCAGAAGGTAATCTTTGAGCTCAATGCCTTGGCCAATATAAAACAAGGGCCCTTCGAGACCCTCAAGTCCTACATCAAACGCTTCAAAGAGAAAGCAACGTGAACCAAAAGGGTCGATGATGGCCAGCAATTGATGGCATTACAAGCTGGCATCCGCATAGGGTCCCCGCTTTGGGATGACCTCAAACGGAGGGGATTCCAAAGTCTCGATGACATCATTCATTGAGCACAAGAATATATCAACTGGGAGGATGCCCAGATTGGGGCATTCGAAGCACCCGTTATTTTCCCTACTTTGGTCGTGCCTGGCCCTGTGGCTTCAGGAATCCAATATTCCCCTTTTGCTCCTATCCAACCAAGATCGAGGGGAGTCCAACCCAGCCAAAGTGCCCCACCTTCCAGTTATAGCACCATGCCCGCAGGATATGTGACATGCCTAAGTCATGGTGGCAACATCATGATTTTGTTGTACTAAATCCCACCAGATTCTAGCATCCTTTTTCAGAAGAGAAGAAATCCCAGATATGTGATCTGCATTGCTGACGTTCATGTGTGCTAGGATTGGCTCTACATTCCTAAGCCATTCTTCAGCCTCAAAGGGGTTGGTTGTCCCTTCAAAGTTTGGAGCGTGTTGCTTACAGAAAACGCTCGTAGACTGGCTCTATGTACTGAGCTGGATAAGGCACATATTTCACCATTGGCCATTCCCCATATAGACCTACTTTCTGGGGTACTTGAGTCACTGGCTGAGGCTGCGGTTGCGGCTGAGGCTGGGGCTGGGGCTGAGTATGAGGTATAGGCTGAGTTTGTGTCGTTGTTGCTGCAGCAGTTCTTCCACTTGTTGACATAGCCGGATAATCTCAGTGGTGTTGTCAACTGGTGGCAGTGCATTTATGTTGGCATCAGCATTGATAGGACGCGTTCCCCTTCTTCGGACTGGAGGAGCTTCTTTTGTCTCATTGGCAGTGTTAGAGGCATTTTCGTTCGTGCGTGGAGACCTTCGTAGCGACATCTTCAGCAAAGTTCTAACAGTCGAGATGTTAGAACTTACCCTAATAGGTTCTAAGGAAAAACTTAGTCTAAGCAAACATAACTCGAACCTATCAGTTACGATTTCTTATGAAAAATTATGTAGGCATTCTTTATAATTAGTGTGTGTTTCTATTCATATAAAATTAGCAATCTGTATTATTTTCTAAGTATGTTTCTTATCATCCTATATGACTTAATTCTCACGCTCGAAACTCGTCGTTGTTCCAAAGTTAACTATATTGAGGAAGGGTTGGGATCAGTAAAATCGTTCCCACTACTATGGCCCCCTAAACTCTCAATACAGGACCTGGTCCATTGATTTTTATCCACCCTCACTGAACTCAGTCATTATTTATTGAATTTATTATTTATTATGATTGTAAAAAAAATCAAACTCATACATGTCATTCAAAAATAACAACTTTATTCATTTGGAAAAAGATTTTCACTAAGGGCAATCATAAATTCAAAAATAAATAAATAAATAAACTAAAAATAACTACGGTATATCTAAAAGTCAGGACCCTCTACATTTGATCCTTCATCTAGCATATCATAATCTATTTCTTCACAATCATCACTATCATGAGCCTCAAAACTACCTCGGGGAATATTCATTCAGATATTATGCTTTTGTTCATTTGTGAATTTAAATTCAAACTTAGAGGTGAAACTTAGTATAAGGAAATAATTTTCTCAAGCCTACCGATAAATCATCTTCATCATCCATAGTCTCCCATAATTCTTCTAATGTTGAAATTAAAAAAGGAAAATCTTTAAAAAGCCTACTTACTAGGACATATTGTTCCATAGCTCCCATCATAATTTGCTTAGTAGTTTGAAGGTGAACTATCTCCTTGTGAAATAGGATCATTCTTTGAGTGATTCTTGCTAGCACTCTTATCGTATTCCTTGGCTCTCTAATCCTTTTTAATGCCTTAATTGATTGGATATCATGATAGGTCAAGGCTCCATTCATTCTTAACTAAAAATATAATGACTAAAACGTTAGCTATTATTATAAACATAATAATCATAAAATAAACACTTACACTGGTGATTTAGATCCGGAGCTTGTGTGGGTATATCAAGGAGTACTTCATGCATATGAACTGTGGGCTCTGATACAAACTATAATGCCCCGAATAATTCTAGACCTCGGACCATTAAAAACTATTAAAAAAAACTACTATTTTGGAATACATACATTTTGTAATAGAACTTCATTACAAATCCAAAATATGGTACAGAATCCCATTATTTAATACATAAAAACAAAAAGAAAACATAATCTTTAATTAATTGTCAAAAACTATATGCAGAAAATAAATACATAAATTAAAGACTTAAAATAACTTCACCCTCGATCTTCCAGCAGTCCATTCAATCAGTCCATGCCTAATGCACATGCCAAGCTGCCACGAATCTGACCTGCCTTCCATGCCCATTTTCCTGCACCATTTAAAATAAAAGGAATGAGCCTAATGCCCAGCAAGAAAAATCTACTAAAAACATATATCATAAATCATAAGACTATATCATAAAACATATGACATAAAAACATATATCATATAGGATTACAATATTAATGGTCATTAACTCATTACTGTAGCATGTGATAAAACCCTCTAGGTCCTCAGTCTACTAATCGAGGTAGGTTAGATCACAAAATAGTATATGATAACCCATCTAGGTCCTCAGTATACTAATCGAGGTAGGGTAAATCATAACTCTACTCCACGATAATGATTAAAAAATTCTTGGGATTTGTTATCTAAGAAACTATAAGTCCGAAGTGACTACAAAACATATTTATACATATATACATAGCACATAAAATATCATAGCATATAAACATATCATAACACGTATAATCTAACCTATTTTCCTTACCAAAAATTGGGATATTGGAGACAAGAACGGGATTGAAAAACTCCTAAAATCAGCAATAAGAATCATAAGTTTCTAAATTAATGGAGATGAAAAAGAGATATAAACCATCAAGATAGAAACTTACCGAAAAATATTAAGTTTCAAGAAACTTAAACACCTAACCAAAAGCCATAATAATGAGTTAGGATCTGAAAGAAAATGAAAGAAAATAAAAGAACTATGATGGATTAAACCTGAGGATAAGAATACCTTGAATGGACTAGAACTTTGATCTACACCTTCATACCGAAATAACACTCTATCTTACTTCCCAAGGGTTTAGAAAATATTAGATTGAAAAATCTTTTTAACCCAAAACCCTAGTGTTATCTCTCTTAGAATAACTTAGCAGCTTGGAGGCTCTGAAGAATACTTGAATGATGAATGAAATGGTTGAGTACTAGGTCCTATTTATAGAGTTCAAGAAGTGAAACTTACCCTTATTTTAAAATGAATAAATTTGACTTTTTGTTTCAACAAATGCCTAGAACTCGGTCAAAAATGTTCAAGAGCAAGTCCAAGTGGTTGAGGGCTGTTTCTAGCTTAGTTCTACCAAGTTTTCAAAAATCAACCCAAGGGTCGATATATCGCACTACCCTAGGCAATATATCGCCATACCTATGCCCCGAGCCTCCACAGTTTTGTTCATGCGAAGTCGACATGTTTTCTGTATCATCCGTAGGCGATATATCAGCCTCTATAGCTGCGATATATTAGCATACATTGATATATTGTATCGCCCTAATTTCTCATATATAACCGAGAACACAGCGATGGACCATAATCATTGTACGCCCTAATTTTCCCACGGGCTATTAGCGAGCTGAGATACGGCCTAAATCATATCAGCCACGTGGATCCCCATGACCGGAGATGCTGTCGTCAGGTCCTACCTCGTTAGCTCAGGTGTTCAAAGTGTTCACCAAGATTACTTAAGGACTGAGTCTGGACTCTGAAGGCCACAGGTCGAGGGAAGCATCCAGCTCGTGGAACGAGCTAGAGTTGGAGGCTGTGACCTTTTGTAAAGTCAACCATGCAAGGTAAACGTGCATATATCAGACATCACGTGTCTGATATATCCCTGACTTCTCGGACATGCAGCATGAACGTGCATATTCAGGCGCCCACGACTGGGTTGGGCCGTGCGGCCCATTATCCCCCTTACCTATTGATTAGACCACACTTCATGTGTCAGGTTTTAGGAATTAATCATGAATGTCACAGAAGTGACATGATAGGTAAGAAGGTCACAAGATGACCTTCTTACCAACTCCCAGGTGCCCTCTCCTATAAATATGGAGACCTTGGGAATTGCAAAGGGTTGGATTCTATTGTATAAGGAAATACCCTGTAAAAGAATACCAAGTATATAACAATAATATTGACTGGTGGAGTAGAAGGATTTTAACCTTTGAACCACCTAAAAAACGTAATTGTGTCACCAGTCCATTTCCAAAAGATCATTCATCTATTTCAGTTCATCGTTAAGCACTAATCCCTTCCTCTTATTTTCTTAATTACCTGCTGGCGAAGAACCGCGTCAACAGTTTGGTGCTTTCATTGAGAGCTAGTTAGATTGGTGCTATCGCAAACATCCAACTATGGTGACCACTCGATCAAGACACCGTAACGAGGCGGAATAACATGATGGGAAGGAGGCCCATCATGCCGCCATCTCCGATTAACAAATTCCTGAGGTCCAGCAGCGGCCGGGCAAACAGCCGGTGGGCCAAGATGACACTGGAAGTTCGGCGCCCCGGCCACCTAATCCAAAACCAGATTTTTACACTACGGTAGAGATGGAAAACGCTCAGCTGAGGAGCCAACTAGCGAAAGATAATCAGCAGATCAAGGAGGTGTTGGCCCGACTACCCCCTCTTACAACCGACGCTAATGTCAGAAAGAGGCAAGGCAAGACTCGTAAGTCCCGCCGGGGTAATCGTTCCAGGCCTAGCCGCTCGGACAGACCGCCGGCATCCAACTCTGTTCCCTCATCGCACCGTCGAGAGGCAAACTTCGAAGAAATACCTAGAGCCGAGCAACACTATAGTCGCTCGGTCCGAACTTCAACTCCCAGTTCACAGCCAGCCTCGAGCGCGCCTAGGAGGGCTCGAGGGAATTTCAGAAGGAGATCCGGAGAGGGCTCACAGCACCAGCACGTCCCCACCAGCCGTCCTGTGCCTCACCAAGATCGCCAGGCACGGGACCCGCAGGTTGGCAGGGCTTAAAGGCCGTCACCTAACTTGGTCCGCCCTGATGGAACCAGGATCGCATCTCTGGTCAGGCATCCTCCGTCTCCAATAAGATATCCGTCTCCTCCTCGGCCCATCCGAGATATTCCATCTTATGGAAGCAGCAGGAGAAACCCGCCAACCGCAGGACCTTCCCGATGTAGCAGGGCGCCGAGAAAGAGCCCAGATCATCACCCCCAAAGGCGGACTCCGGGCTTCTCTAACAGGAGCTACTGGACCGGCAGTCGCCGGAGTGACCTTTCTGGTTGAGACCTGCATCAACGTTTAAGCTCGGCGCAAAGTCCTCAAACCACCCTGGGGGCGACCTGCGAGATCGGCTAAACTCTCATAGGGGGGAACCAGTAGGAGGTGGCAGCCATGCTCGCTCAGGGGGAGACCTGTCCGAGGTGCGTAACGGTGGGAACGCCCCAAATAACTTATCTTAAGATAGAAGGGGCAATAACCCACCAAATGTATACAATGGATTCGGAGCTGTCGAGCAGCCCCGGAATAACCAAGGAAATCAGGACAAAACCCTTGAGCGCCTGGCTCAGATGGAGGAGCTAATGAGGAAGCTCCTGTTGGAGAAAGGGAAAGACGAGTATGATTCAGGGGACGAGCTTGAACTCTTTGCCCCCAGCATAACAGCAATGGCTTACCCAACCAGTTTTTGTATGCCGCACCTGTCCAAATTCAATGGAGATGGAGACCTGTCGGATCATCTGGGATGTTCAACACCCTGATGATGGCCCACAACATTGGCCCTGAGCTGAGGTGTCTGATATTTCCCTCCACACTGACTAGACCTGCTAGGCAGTGGTTCAAACAAAGCAAAAGACAATTAATCAGCTCCTGGAAAACTTTCTCTACTGACTTCAAAAGGGCATTCCGAGCCTCCCAGACTGCCCTTATCAAGGCCGACTCTCTGGCTAACGTGAGGCAGCGGCCCGACGAGCCTCTGAAGGCTTACCTGAGCAGGTTCGCGAACGTCGCTGCTCAGGCCAAAGACGCAGATGACAGCTCCCAGCTCATGGCCTTGAGGACTGGAATCTTCGTCGGAGGGGGACTCTGGAAAGAAAGACAAATGAAGGGAGTTAG
The DNA here is from genome assembly GCF_963169125.1 of Humulus lupulus. Taxonomy (NCBI): domain Eukaryota; kingdom Viridiplantae; phylum Streptophyta; class Magnoliopsida; order Rosales; family Cannabaceae; genus Humulus; species Humulus lupulus. The sequence goes on from NC_084797.1 coordinate 52,508,366, forward strand.
CTCAGTGAACGAGTTCCTAATTAGGGCCCAGGAATGGATCAACTTGGAGGAGGCCAAAGCCTCAGTTGCAGGGACCAGCCAGGTTCCTGAGCAGCCCGCTGGAGTAGGAACGGAGGTCGTGACTGCGACCCAGAACGTTACACAGAATAACTAGTTCGGCGGAGGCAAAAGAAAGGGGAGCGGCGAGGGCAGCCAGCACGGCCCAAAGAAGAATAAGCCTGTAGAAAAATTTAAGCCGGTCTACGTGACTTATACAGAGCTCACCCACTCTAGGGAGAACATCTTCCTGGCGAATTCTGCTCGCCTCCCCTGGAAGAAGCCGGAGCCATTAAAGCACCAAAAGAAGAAGAAAGACACCTCCAAGTTTTGCCATTTCCACAACAACGTTG